>NC_134850.1:24250440-24568117 GCF_965363235.1 Mytilus galloprovincialis
AATGTACCTTCTCTACCTGTACTTTTAAAGCAAAATTTTAAATTTATTTTTAACTAACATTCAGAAACACACCATTAGTAAGAAAAACAAATAAACGTTAGAACAAATTGCACGAGGCGTCAACCAGGTCATCTCCGAATATGACAGAGAGACAGAAAGCCCTTTAAATGGTTGACGCTAGAAGGAGTGTTGCCTACGTCGCTGCTCGATTTAATGTGCATCAGTAAACAGTTTAGAGACTTACAAGCAGATATATATAAATAACAACTTCAGACAATAGGTCGAGATCTCGTAAATAAACAATAACTAACGTCAAAGGTGGTGCGCTACCTTCACTTTACGTCAACACGTGACAAGTTTAATCCGGCCACAAGAGTATTGTATAGACTCAGGGCAACTACTGAAGTGCTTGCCAATCCTTCATTGAAGCATATGGAGTATTGACGAGAAATTGAATTTTGAATAACACTTTACTCATTACTGCTTTTTGTTTTACCCTAATTCAATACAAAGAAATTCCTGGTGAATGTGAACGATAAACATGCATGGTGCTTCTGAAATGTCATAATTCTATTTTGAAATTATTAGTATTATATGTTGTCACCATTTTGTATATATTTTTGTTGTAAAACTTGTTAGGCTCAGTATAACTAGCATTAAAACCTGTAACTAGTTTGCTGATAACTTGTATAAGAATTCAAAAACCAGGTCAAAGGTGAAGTTAATTTCATCCCCTCGTATGTTTTGAGGATGAAATTATGAGTTTATTGACCGTTATGGAATATCCGTTTCACCGATAATAGCTAATACTTTTTATGATTTCGTTACTATAATTTGTCGCTTTTTTCTCCAATGTCACATCCCGAAGTATACCTATTACCGGGTTTGTATTAATATGAGGTAGCAATACACAGTTATGAGTATGGTTTCGCATTTTGGCTCCTGTGGATTTTTTAAATAGGAAAGTTATTGTGCAATAAAATATATTTTAGAGTACTAATTTAGCCTTCAAAGATGGTTTATTATAACATAAAGATTGTTTGTTACAAGTTTTTAGGGCTACTTTATGTTTGACACTCTGTAATTTTATAGCAAGACCAGCCATAACAGACTACTGCATTGAAGACCTGTTGCTGACTTTCTGCTGTTGTCTGTTCCATGCATGCTCGGGTTGTTGTCTCTTTGACACATTCCCCATTTCCATTCCCAATTTTACTAATTTGTAAAAAAAATAGTTCCATTATTCATTTAAACTGATTCCCTTACAATTAAATTATTAACATTAACCTGTGGAAGTATTTGTAAATGTCTGCTTTTTGTTCACGATTATTATTTTTCTTTATTGTTCAACATCTCACAGAGGTATACTACTGTTGGATTTATGTATTCACCCTTTATTTTAATTATTAATTTTGTATCTAATTGGTATGAACAAGTGTAGGAATGATTTTAAAAAAAACTCTGCTCTTTTCCTTAACCTCGTTTAAAAATTTTAACATTTACCATTTGAAAAGTTTGTTTTATCAACTTAAACAATAAAATAACATAACAATTGCACTTATTCTTCTGTCTAAAAAAATATGGGATGTATTGTGTTGTCTATGTTTTTTTTTCACATGGTACATGGAACCTGGAAAGTTTCCATTTCCTATTTAGTACAATTCTGATCATATATGGTAATTGCTTGTTCAGGAAATAAACAATGAGTAATAGATCGATGGAAATGGTGACATCAATTGTTTGGTACTTTGTAGGGTAAAACAATTGTTCGAATGCAAATCCTTCAGATAGACGGAGACACATTCCAACAATTGAATCTTATTGCGTATTATGTTTAAAATTAGAGAATACCTAATACCAAATATAAGTAAATGATTGATTAAAATTCTATCAGAACATTGCAATAATAATGCATAATCCCGCCATAGCGTGCATAACGTTTTTTTTCTTTTGTTCTAAAGATGGTGATTCATGTTGGATTGTACTTTTATACGAAACACTATTTCGGAAGTGACGAGAACTGAGCAATTATAATAAACATGTAAAATAACCGAAATACCGGATTCTAAAGACAATTCAAAACAGTAAAGTCTAAAGCTCAAATACCTCAAAACGTATGGTTAGCAGGTGTCATATTACTGACTTGGTACATGCATTTAGTTTTCTAAAAATTGTGAGACAAACTCGTTTTAAAGCTACCTATACCTCTCAGAATCATTGTGTAACTTGATCAGTAACACAAATTAAGACATGTTCAGTCAATCATTAATATTGCGCAATATTTTGATTTACTAGTATCAGATAGAGAATTGAAATCTTGAAAATATTTTGTTCATGTTGTGTTATTTATAGAAATTTCTGGAGTATCCCGAGCTTCTTCTGTTTTCCCCTTTAATATAGTAACAAGGTTCCAATATTCTTTTGGATTCTCTTTTAGCAGACAAGTCAAGTTGTATAACAATTCTGTATTTAAACTCCCTTTTATATATTTTTAAAACTTTTTTGAATTGTCTTCAATGTTTAAAATAGTTATTTCTGATATAAGAATTATATGGATTTTCAGACATACTTTTAGTTTTGATATTTAATTCTCTCTTTTTATTGTAATGATCTTGATCATACCATTTTTCTTATTAATAATTTTTGTTTTACATTTAGTAGATTCGAATTCAATAGCAGCAGAGTTCATGTTTGATTGACCTTGATAATTGTTAATAAAAAAAGCATAAGAATCAAGTTTACATAATTGGTGACAAAAGAGGGACGAAAGATACCAAAGGGACAGTCAAACTCATAAATCTAAAACAAACTGACAACGCCATGGCTAAAAATGAAAAAGACAAACAAACAACAGCACACACGACACAACATAGAAAACTAAAGAATAAACATCACGAACCCCACCAATAAACTAGGGGTGATCTCAGGTGCTCCGGAAGGGTAAGCAGATCCTGCTCCACATGCAACACCCGTCGTGTTGCTTATGTGATAACAAATCCGGTAAATAGTCTAGTTCGGTAGGTCACATTCAGGAAAAGGAAGGGGATTGTAGTTACGACGTAAGGAACATATCCGATATCATTTGTGATACGGTTATTCCATAGAGCATCTTGTAATTATGAGCAGTCAGACCATTTAGATTTAGCTGGTAAAAAAAAAATTGAGCACTTTCATTATAATTTTAAAAAACAGGACAATATGATACAATCAGCATAAACGATACCTTACAATGACAATCTGAGAAACAGTGAATTCAATTTGATACTTTACAATACAAAGTATTTTCAATCTAATATTCTAACAAAATAACATTTTTACTACTGCTGTTTACAATTTATCTCTATCTATAATAATATTGAAGATAACAACCAAACAAGACACATTAACAATTCAGGGGCAGTAACCCAACTACGGGTTTTCTGATTTATATGAAAATTTTAGAGCAGATAGATCTCAACCTGATACTAGTAGACATTTTAATCCCATATCAGATTTGTACGAAATGCTTTAGTTTCAGAGATATAAGCCAAAAACTGCATTTTACCCTTATATTCTACTTTTTGCTATGTCAGCCAAGTTGGTTTGCATCGGACACTTTGAAAAAAAGTTACCTTAATGATGTGTGTGGCAAAGTTTGGTTAAATTTGGCCCAGTAGTTTTAGAAGAGAAGACTTTTATAAAAGTTAACGAAAGACGACGACAATAGATGCGAAGTGATGAGCACAGCTCACTTGGCCAATTGGGCTAGGTGAGCTAAAAAAAAAAACGATGGTATACTTGGTAATGAGACAGCTCTTCACAAGAGACGAAATGACACATTAAGTAATAGCTAAAGGTCACCGTACGGACTTTAACAATGAGTAAAACCCACACTGCACAGTCAGTTATAAAAGACCCTTAAATCACAAATGTATATAACAATTCAAACGAAAAAAACATGTTGGTGTATGTATTTGTAGCAATTCAGTGTTTCTGTTCTTCCGTTGTTTTTCTTATTTTAATTATTGTGTTTCTTTTGGTTTTGGTTTTTAAACCTGATTTGAACTCTCAAATAAGGGTGAATATGCAATGAAATAATTATAATAAAATAGGTATTCAATACGCTGCACAATTAGAAATACATGTTTGCACTTTACTAGCACCAATACAATGAAAGTGTAGGAGCGCTAAATACAAGCATTTCAAACTGCTGGAAGCTGGTCAGTGCCTTTATTTTAAAGAACATCCATTTATGTTTGTAACAGATCAAGTTACACAAAGAAAACTCATATCTTAATTGTTCAGCATTTATAACTGGAAGTTGCTCAAACATCATTCAGACTGTTGTACGATTATGCGTTATCCATGATTTTTCGATTTCTTTTTTTTTTCTTTTTCTAATCATTATTTTTTGCGTTTACTGTTTACTGATATTCATTATTATGCATTGTCATTAACAACTTAATTTGCACAACGTGTAGACTCGCCCCTAAACAAATATGCAATCTTTGAATATATTTTTCTCTATAAATACACTGGGCTAGTTTTCAACGAATTAAAATAAAAAGAAATATTTTTGCTTAACATCCAGTAGGAACATTTTGTATTGCACAAGCTCATGGTTTTTTTTAGACTAATTATGGCAACTTTACACTTTTACACTGCACTGCTTTATATTTAACTCGTAGAAAAATCTGTTTAATGGTTGGTTTCACGCGCAATAAACTTCAAGTAGTCGGTGAGGGTAAATCACTCCATATCCACGGGTAGTAAGGTCGTCATATCGAGGAGCGTTTAGAACAGTGATTTTGTCATAATTTGGTGAAGTTGGTCATGGATAAGTTATGTAACTTCTCAAAACAATTGCCTCAGTTCTTCTCAAATGAGCAAATAAAAAGCAAATTAAATGTTTGAATATATATTGTAAGTCAAACTATCCAACTTAAAATTGTTAATTTATTAAATTAAGAAATTAACCCAGGATAACCAAGATATACAAATTGGTATGGTTTGGTTAAGCGATTGACATGGACAAGTTAAGAGTCTAGAAATTTGTCATGGTTTTGGCTACATTTGTCATGGTTTAGAACAAAATTATTACATCTTGTGGCACCTTAAAATTGATAGGTTGTTTGAATAGGATTGTGAAAAAATAAAGTAACACAATTTACCAATTGACTTAAGAGGGAAACAAGTCTTTTAACCAAATTCGGTGGGCGTAAGCGGAAAAAAGGCCTGGCAAATCGTACATTTCTATACTTTTTTTACCCCGTGTTAATATTGCAGGGTCAATGGAAATATTTGGCGTCTGTATTTTCGTCCCTCCGTCTGTGCGTTCATCCGTCCGGTCTCACGTTTACAATTTTTGCCAGATTTTGAAAAAAAAACTCATGTCATATAGTTTTTTTTATAATAGTTTAACTTGTTCAAAATTGCATTGTTAGCACTCTTAAATGTACAATTCTTGCCAGAATTTTATTGAACTTAAATCATAGATTTATATTAGCAATGTCTTGGACGAATTCAAACATTAGTGCCGATCAATTAATTTTCATAGGGTGGTGTCTCTTAGAAATATAATTATATTGAGAAATGCAATTTAGGCGCTCTCATATGTACAATTCATACCCAAATTTTATGAAAGTTGAATCATAGTTTGATATCAGTGATTGTTTGGACTGATTTGAAAATTAGTACAGACCGATTATTAGTTTACTATATAAAGCTGTGGTCACAACTACCGGATAGCTCTAACGGATGCCGAACTGATGAAAAAAAGGTTTTCCGTTCACACAATTTTTGTCCGTTCGGTGTCTGTTGGTATACTGACCAAATAAAAGGGACGGGTAATGGATACCTAGAACGGACACTTACAGGATATGCAACGTTCGAGAAACGGAAACGTACCGGACAGAACGGACGTCAAATGTACATCCAAACGGATAAAACGGACACCTAACGAAAGCGTTCCGGATAAAAAAGTTAAACAAGATACTGGATAGCGGAAAATTAAAGTGAGCGATAATTAAAATACATATCTTTCATGACTAAGCAATGATATTGCCCACCTCCTTTGTCTTATCCTTCTTATCCTTGTGACAACTAGTAGGTTTATATTTGAAACATTTACGTTCAGTCGGACCTGCATAAGAGATGCTCGACAGTGAAGACATGCTCTTACTCCAAGATCCAAGCATGCGTAATAGACATTCATGACACTCAAGAAATCTAACCTTTCAATAATTGTCATTTCTGAGTGACGCGAAATGTTCAATGGGCATTTATCCGTTTTGCATTTGGTAGGTATCTGTTATCCTTCCGTTCATGCCCGTTTCCCATCCGTTTTATCCGTTATACATCCGGTAGAAGTGCGTTGGTGAATTTGTCTACCGGACCTCCATAGCTTTGAAAATGCTTGAAATTTTCAATTGGACAGAACAGACGTCGACGGATAAAACTGACGCTGAGCGGACATGAACCAGATATGGACTGACGTCTAACGGTCATAAACGGATTGACAAAAAAATATCCTTTTGGCATCGATTCGTTCGAGCTATCCGTTAAGGTGTTACTGAGGCTTAACTGTTACGTTTTGCAACTCTAAGTAGACGTTACTATTTCTCACAATCATCATCCCCAGCAGAGTCCACCTACTTAGAAATAATACCGTCCATGATACAATAACTCAACTATTAAATTAAACAAACCATATCGAGAGGACAGCATAATGTCTTCAAATATCAGTTTAAACTTATTCATGTAGTAAACTGTAAGTGAAATTAATATGAAAATTGATATCAAAGTGTGAAAGATGACATGTTTGAATTAGAAAAGGGTCCATAATGGCGTTTGTTAACGATTGAATAAAAGTAATAATGTTTTTTTTAACTCGTTAAACTATTTTTTCTTGTATGCAATAAAGTTCCGATATCAGAAAAAGCATAGTCGGTTAAGTATTTAGTATATCAAAATGTACATTATTACATTGGATTGAGAACATAAGTCAATGATACACGTACTGTTGTGCTTAGTACAGGTACATTTAAACTGGGTACAACCTCATTTCTGACCCGACAAGGTGAGAATTCATAGACAATAAGATGAATATTGATAGTAGTATTCCATTTTGATAACACGTCATATTCTGAATGGCATTGTATCAAGTCTACAGTCTGTGATGCACCGACTGTTGTTTTTAGCTGTATATTATATTTTTTTTTTTTGGTTTTGTTTTGGACACAAGTCAGGCTGTAAGGTTTCTTAATTGAATTGCAGTATCTTTAATTTTGTCGCAGCCTTTAATTACTTACTAAAAGGTATGAGTTTTGTTAATTGTTGAAGGCCGTACGGTGACCTAAAATTTACGTCATTTGTTCTACGGTGGATAGTTGTCTCATTGGAAATCATACTGTATTTACTTATTGTATATTACTATGTGCTTTCATAGTATTCAGAATACACCAACTTTAAAAAAAAATGCTATTATTGAAATTCATTTATTATAAATTACTCTAGTGAACTCTTTATATATGCTTGTTCTATAATTATGATAATTATAATGATAAAATCTTAGTTTTTCTGTAGATGACTTATTTTCTTATAGGTGTATTTATGCGAGTAAAAGATCATCTTTAATATGTAAAACTCAGATCTACTCGTCTGGGTACAAAACAATAACAGAAAAAAGCGACACTATATCGACTCAAAATAGGATAGAATGGGTTAAACATTATTTTTTTCTTCTACCGTCTGAGATGCTTTTCTGTTTTAAAACGTATTGAATTGAATTTTGACCAATGATGTTGTGTGCAGTAATTGGAGTTTCAAAACTTACCCTATGTGACCAAACTGTTATTCTTATTAGAGTGACATTTATCTCCCTGCGTCCCTTTTTTCTAGTTATCACTATATTTTTAAAACCATAAAAGATTTTAACAAACTCTTTTCACCTACTTGTTCAAAGGTCAATTTGACGTTCTAGATATTGACCTTTGCTAAAAACTCTTTCTCATTCATTATAAGACAATTAAGTCTTCTGCACATACCTATTAATCTTAATGTTTTATATCAGTTTGAGGTACCAAATTACATCAACAAGGAGTGACATTTTCTAACATTGTTTTTTAAATTTCATTCTTATTATCGAGGTGGAAAGACCTTCAGTTTTTCTCTGAAGAATTTTTTTTAATTTATATTTAGCCTTTTACTCTTGACCTTTAAATAATTACATGCAAACGTTTTTTTTGGCAGAGTGTATTTATCTTAGAATTCTTTTTATCTCGAGTATTGGCTAATGACATAAACAGTTAGTTTCTTTTCTGAACAACTGCTACCAAAATTAACACCTGTTGTTTACAACTAAAATTTATACTTGCAAATTATATTCTTTATACATCTCTCATCATTGTAATAATGAAAAGAATGAAAATTAAAAACCAATTGTTCAGAGAACAATTGAAGGTCTTTCCACCAGTTAATATCTATTTTGATATTAAAATATTAAAAATCAGTCTAAAATGTCAGTTCATATGGCTTTATGATGTATAGATATGAAATTAAAGCAAAGGTCAAAATCTAGAACGTCATATTGACCTATGACCTTGACCTCAATTTCAAGGTCACAAACTGAGGAGCTCAAATCAAAAGATCCTAGGTCTCTAATATATATGGTTAATAAGTTATATCACTTTACACATAATTCTAGATATGATAGGGGCTAAAACTCCCATTCATTGTTTACGCACCCTTTCAACTAAAATTATTTAGTTACCACATGTCGCAACTAACAATTTATACAAAATAATTTGTCGATATCTTATAAGGTTAATGAAAATGAGTGAAAATAAGACAAATTCAAAAATTATAATATGACCTTGACCTTTGACCTTGACCTAAATTTCATTTTTTTGGACCAAGGACCTCAAATCAAAAGATCCTAGGTCTCTATCACTTATGGTGTTCCAGTTTAAAATACATTTCAAAATTTCAAATACAAAAAGGGAAATAACTCTCATATGGAGCGTTCATATTGCTTCGGTCGAAATTGGACAAATCATGCTAAGGATATAATGAGCAATTTTATAAAATAAATTTGTTGTAATCTTTTACGGTTGCGAAGGAGTTGTGATCACAAGGAAAACAGTGTTTGGGGAGATAACTCCTACAAAGAAAAATAATCAGAAGAAAAACAATAGGTCTTTCCACAGAAAAGTGGAAAGACCTAATTATTTAAACTGTAACTTTCCCAACATGCGTATATATCAATTTAACTATATTTGCCAATGCTTTTAGATGCTCTCCAATTTCGTACGTTATTTGGCCTTTTGAACTTTTTTGGATTCGAGCGTCACTGATGAGTCTTTTGTAGACGAAACGCGCGTCTGGCGTATATACAATATTTAGTCCTGGTATCTTTGATGAGTTTATTTAGAAATTGTTTGTCTTCAAAAATTTAAATGCATAAAAAGAATGAACAAAAATGATATTAAACCATCGGTAATTATAAAAAACATAATAGTTAAAAAAACACAATAATCGATGTCACACAGCATACCGTCATCTTGAAGTTAAGTTGTAGGTTCCTATATGTCGAAATCTGTAATCAATATCAGCTTAGATTGTTCATACAAATTCAAAAAATCTGGTGAATACAGTCTAGTCCACAAATTATCTGTAGGTATTTAGTAATAAAATGTTATAGTTCTGCATGTTTTTTTTGGTTTTTTTGGCTAGTTAACTGCAAGCATCACTACTTCGGTACATGTTTATCCAGCAGGTTAACGTAATATAAAATAATTTCAGTTCAGCATATTAATATTTTGATATAAGAATACATCGAATCCATGAAATATCATAATCGGTCATTAAACACAAGTATGTAGACCCATGATATAATGTCCCAATTGTTCTCATATACATGGATAACCTAACTATAACACGAATGGACAAGAACTGTCATATTCCTGACTTAGTACAGGCATTTTCAAATGTAGAAAATGGTGGATTAAACCTGGTTTTATAGCGCTAACCCTCTCACTTTGATGACAGTCTCATCAAATTCCGTTATATTTACCTTGATGCGTTAATTAAACAGACACAATAAATAAAATAGTCAAAATATGGGTACATCAGTCATCATTGTATAACAATTTTAAAGGAACAATTTAACAGAACACAAAAAACATCTATCCACAAACTCATTCATTGATTTGTGTGTCTGACGTCAGAAAATTGTATCGTCACATAAATTTGTCGTTCAATGTGCATAAAAACAATTTTAAAATTTACATAGGCAATGTTAGCATATAGGGTTGAAAAATCAAAATTATGTAAGAATAAATTTCAGAAATAGACCGAGATTGAAAATAGTCCTAGAGTTATATAAAGAATTTACAAGAATCCACAAATAGTTAATTCCACTATCAGTCATCATCGTATAACAATTATAAAAGGAAAAAGTTAACAGAGGACAAAAACATCTATCTACAAACACATTCATGGGTTAGTGTGTCTAACGTCAGAAAATTTTATACGTCACATAAATTTGTCGTTCAATGTGCATACAAACAATTTTAAAATTTGCATAGGCAATGTTAGCATATAGGGTTAAAAAATCAAAAGTATGTAAGAATAAATTTCGGAAATAGACAGAGATTGAAAATAGTCCAAAAGGTATATATAGAATTTATAAGAATCCACAAATAGTTAATTCCACTACGCGATTGAATGATTTTGACATTATTGTTCAACGTACATGTATGATACTCCCGATATGACTAATAAATTTAACATATTTATTCTGTAAAAACCAATATCTGAATGAAAAATAATAAATTTGCTTTCAATATCATCATCAAAGCAGCACCATCCTCGTTATCCATGGATGCCTTAACAATAATTCAGCATTTGGGCGTAACGCTTGATATGGGTTGAGTGCATACTTTATAAAATGCCAGCATAAATCTGAACTAAATGTTGGTCGATAAGCATCAATGGAACAAAACCCATGTTGTTCTCCCCAAAAAATGGAATTAAAATAATTTTCAGACTGCGGAGGAAGTCCTGTTAAAATTTCCATGAGAGTACAAGCTAGACTCCTGTAAAACAAAAAATAAGTTAAATTATCATCGAACTTCTGTAAAATCCATCCATCTATCAATCAGTCCTTCTCTTTATCCATTCATTCATCATCCCTCCTTCTCTCCCTCTCTACATCCATCTATCTACTCCTTCCTCCCTGCAACAATCCAATCATCCATCACTCCCATTCTTCTCTCCATCCCTCCATCTCTCCCATCAATTGATCCATACCGTCCCGTCAATCCCCTACATCTCATTTTCTTCTAAACTCTTCCCAATTATTCTCTCCGTCCGTTTCTCCCATCCGTCTCTTCATTCATCCATCCCTCCTATTCATCCATCGAATCCCTCCATCCCATTCATCCCTCAATCTATCCCTCTATTCATCCTCTAATCCCTGTATCCCTCTATCTCACTCATACATCTATCCGTCCAATCTTCCCATCAATCCACAGAATTCCTCCTATCCCAACCTATCCCTCCATTTACTCCTTCCTCAAACCATTTTTCCCATCCGTCCATCCAATACCTCCATATCTTACCGTCCCTCAAATCCCATCAATCCATTCCCTTTCTCCAATCCTTCCCATCCCATCCATCAAATCTATCCTATCCATCAATTCCATTGAAAGAAATGTTATGCTTACTGAACTGACCCACTTAGAAAGTCCTGTAACAATTGATTTATTATTGTTTGGTAATGACAACTTAGATACGAAAGACAATTTTGTAATATTTTCTGCAGTACATAAATATATAAAAGAAATCAACGTTTCTCATACTGATAACAGCCTTACTGGTTATTGTTTTATTTATAAGTCTAAAGTACAGACGTTGCATTGTTCGAATGATCGATTTGTTGTTCATAACGGTTAACATAATGATTCGCCTCAATGGATTTCAATTATTGAAGTTTACACAAAAACCATACTTACATTAAATCTATGTTCTTGTCATCCCTTTATCCGTATTTTTAACGTCAGAATTTAATGTCCGTATCACAATTATATGTATTCACAATATTGCACGTTACTTTTTACTACTTATACAGGTAAATAGACAGTCATTGAAAAACACACTAGTAACAGTAGGTGTTTCCCTTTAGACCGATCGTTTGGGTGCGTTTGATTATTCAAAATAAGAACGTTTGATATCCATTGAGCCGTTTCTATTATTTTTTTGTGTATACATATTATAATAACAATAGTTGTGATTTATTTAATTATTTTTCATGCCTTCATGCTTATTAGAAAATTACAAATTTATGTAATGTGCTATATGAATATAATGTATATATATTATGGAGAAGACGGAACTAAGTTTAAAAAATTGTATCTAATCCATTTGTTTTCAATAATAAAATATGTTTAAACCAAACTAATTCCATCCTTCTCATACCTGCCCACATCCAATCTATTCCATTCTATCCATGGATTTATGTTTTTTTTCATCTAATCTGATTTACTGCAAGATTTATCTTATCCATCCTTCCATCTATACAGCCCTCTATCACACATCTTTCATAATTGTGTAATAATGTATATGGGTGAAGGTAAAAAAATGTATTTAAAAGAATCATGTACATCCCATATTAATTTTTTTTTTTAAATTTCTTAGATATGAATTTTCAATAATTTATAACAAAACAAATTGAAATATAATGCATTTTGTTCTTAAAAATAAGATAAATCACAAATTTACAGCATTTTTTTTCACGGCAATAGCCCCAAAATATGTAAAATTAAGAAAAATGGGAAAATCATTAGAATCGGGTATTTTGAAAGGTTCGCAGCAAAAAAAGATTTGCACCACCATATAATTTTTTTTCACCAATTATTTTTTAGCACTCTTATAAAACCAAAAATCAGGTTAAGAAAAACAAATTCATTCCAGAAATGATTGGCTGATCAGAGATGTACATTGTACATCCTTAACAAAAATGCATGTTCTTTCGAAGGCAGATTGTGAGCTTACATAAACGGTAACCCCATATTTTTATTGAATTTTTTATTAAGTATAGGATAAAATTCTAAAAAAGGATAAAAAAGTATAGGATAATCTATATAAAAAAAATGATTCACAACCATAAGTCCCCTTATCACTTTTTAAGTGTCATCCAGGTTTAGTATCTTATTAGCTCTTTCTTTAATTGAAAGATGTATTACAAACATATGTTTTTGTAACACACACACAAAAATGTTCCCATACAACGGTACCAATTTTTGTGCACCAGATACGCAGTTTGATAATCAATGTCTCTTCAGTGGAGCAAAAATACCTTAAAATTAAAAACTTTTTAAAAAGATGAAGAGCTATAAAATATACAGTTTATAAAGACATAGCCAATAAAAGTATATATTGTTGTTGTTTTTTTTCTATGGTCGGGTTGTTGTCTCCTTGACACATTCTCCATTTCCATTCTCATTTTTTTTAATGTCATAAACAACAATTCTAATTTAAATAATGTTGTAAGGTTATAATAATTGTATTATGCAAGACTTAGTAATTAGACAACATTTTCCCTTACCATATATCTGCAGGAAATCCATATGATGCAGTTTGAAAACCAAGACCTCGAATTTCTGGTGCCATGTGTGATAATGTACCGATCATTTGTGTCTGTAATCCAGATACTCCTCCATAAAAACAAAGTTGCTTTGTTATACCTAAATCACTTATTTTTACCCTACCAAATGAATCAATTACTACGTTGTCTGCTGTAATGTAAAAGACATCAAATGTTAGTTCAAATAGTTTTAAAGAATTTCTAAACTTAACAGAATTCAGACGTATGATATTTATAAATTTTAGTTTTTTCCGAAAACACGGCAGTGTTGTTTTCATGATTTTAAAATACAGCATGATTGTTTTGTTTTAAAGAATGGCAATTATCTACTTATTAATCAATGGCAAAATAAAATGCAAAGCAAAATTAAAATTAAAATCAGGTATAAACGCACTTCGGTTTTTATCAGGAATAGTACCCCGTTCACAGTAAAACATTTAGATCGATTTGAACATGTTAAACTAGACCGGTTTACTAACGATCGAGTTAAGGGCCAATGTGGACGATCTAAATCGATCTCAATCAGTTTTAACTAAAACACGAAAAGAGTTAGTTAAATTTGAATCGATCTAAAGAAAACCGATCTTACTTTAAATGTGAACGCAGCGATCGATTTAAACTAGTACAATTAAATCGAAAATAATGTATTCTAATGTAATGCAATGCAGCAAAACTGTGTCAGAGATTCTTTGTTTAACCCATATTTCTCTTCCAACAGACCTTCAAAACAAACTGAAAACATGTTGGCTTTGCCGTTGCATAAATTTGCGAAATCTGTTTCCTTTTCTTGTGTTGATTGTTTTCTTTTCATGAACTGCATGCAGTATTTCGTTGCTACATTTTTTTTCTTCTCAAAATTAAAGAAACCTGCATTAACACCAGTATCAAAAGATTCAAGCGAAACTACAACTTAATGCAATGTTTTTCACAATGGTTCACAATAGACCGATATAGATCGCTAGGATTAAAGATAATGTGAACGCAATCTGTTTTTCTTAATCGATTCAGATTAATTCTATTAAAAAAATGCGTGGTCTCCGATAAAAAATGTTGATCAGTATTTAACTATACATGTGGCTCCTATTTAATTTTTCTTACCTTTGATATCCCTGTGACCAATACCATTAACATGGAGATACCTAATACCGCATAACATCTCCCTGGTGATATATATTGTATTGTTTTCACTGATACAACCAACTCGATTGCATAATTCTCTGAGTGATCCCTGTTTACAAGAAAAACGTATTAAGCTGAGACATTTGAAAAAAATCTAAATTAAGCAATCATGCATTTTACATCAATTTGGAAATTAATAATATCGGTTGTTATTGCGGTATCATATTTATGTGCGTTTTTTTTAGTAAAGCTATTTGTCGTATAGCATCCTTTAGTTTTAGTTAATTAACTGAGGCCAGGTTTTAGCATACTGTTGATTCATCTATTTTTGTGGATTGAAGAAACTATCATTTTCGTGGATATTTGATTTCGTTGTTTTCCGAAAGTCTGCTTTTAATAATACAGCAAATTTGAAATTCGTTGAACATTTAAATTCGTGGTTTCTTTGTACCAACGAATTCCACGACATTGCTATCCAACGAATAATAATGCATTCACAGTAGCATTTTTTCATCATACATTTGGACAATATATATATATATATTTCACTGAAAAGAACATAATTTTTTATGCTGATAAATATTTCTGTGAGTATTTGAAATATTTACTTTTTATATATCCTTATTCTCCATAATACTGTTCAGGAACTTTGTTTACAGGTAATTAATATCTTATCAACTCGGTTTACTATTGATTTATCTATTATTATATACTTTTGAAAATTAAACATTCGTGCTGAAGGTCTTATTATGCACTGCAATTACGATCATCCAAATATGGTGGACACAGTTTAAGGGAAATTTTAAAAGGCGGATTTCTTATCTTTAACGGCTTATTTACAGATTGTATTATGTCAAGAAACATCTTTATAAGCATTGCCTTTGAAGCTCTTTCCCCCTACAGGATGGAAAAGCAACAAGAACGAAAAATGATATACAAAAAATCACAATGGTATCGTAACGCTTATTATCTATTTGTGTCAACTATGATCGGATCGTAACTTCTACTTATATG
Source organism: Mytilus galloprovincialis (assembly GCF_965363235.1). NCBI lineage: Eukaryota > Metazoa > Mollusca > Bivalvia > Mytilida > Mytilidae > Mytilus > Mytilus galloprovincialis. Next base: position 24,266,198 of record NC_134850.1, read on the forward strand.
TAAGATGATCGTAGCTGTCTGTTACAACGAAGAATTTTCTGACAAATACAACTGTCTTGTACATGTTGTATGCGAAAAATTTTACAGTTTCAGCTTATATTGTGATAACAATGAGTGATGATCACTGAAGGGGATGGTTACGTCCTAATAGACATGTTTATCATAAGCCGATACCGACACTGACATCGAAACTGATACTGAAACAAAAAAAGTAGTGAGGTAAATAGTTAATGTTTATGAAGTTAATTAACTCAACCCTTTTACTCGATTATATTGTTTGAAACTTTATCATGTTTATTACACTAAATGGAGGAATAATTCAATTCATCAATTCACATGAATCTATCAACAAAACAAAGTTAAATTCAACCATTATACAATACACTAATTCAAGTACTATACAATTTTAAGAGACAATTTATTTATGATATACCCGAATAATGAAGTAGGTTTAGTTTTATGGAAACAGCTGCATACAGTTCTACAAAAGGTGCAAAATAGTTCCGACTATGTCTAAACAGAGATCCAATTGTTTTATAAATTTTCAATCGTCTTTTTGAATGTTCTAGATAAATTATTGTTGCACGTATCTTTTCATTGACAACTTTGCGTTCATCTCAGATTATTCCATTATGATTGCGTAGCTGCCTTACAGTTTATGGTGTTGCAATAAGATTTGCAGATGCATATATAGTATCGCCAAGTAAGTAACAATTACGAGGAAAGAATAACATCTCGTGTGGACCCGATCGCAGCCATTAATCTGTAAGTAATCTTGTCATTGTTATGACCAAGGAAACCATATTTGAAGTATCTAATTTTCTTTCCTGTGCCTGCTATTTGGTTGATCGATTTATACTATGGGAGATGTGATCAGTAGATCCAACTGCTTCTTCCAATTCTAGCCAATCATCCGTCATCGATACATATTTTTCATGAGAAAGCCAAGTTACTGTTGATATGAAAGCTTGTTGAATAATTTGCCACTGTGACATTTCATGTACAATTCTCTCCCTTCGACGAAATGTGCTTTATTATTAATGTACAGCAATACAAAATGTGTATCAAAATACTAATTGTATTTCACTTGCATTAGTGTATTTAACATGTTTAATTCTCAATGAATTTGACTTTGTTTTGAAAATTGATGAATTAAAGTAAAACTCCATCTAGTCCATTTAAATTTCAAACAATAGCATGTCGTAAAGGACTGAGTTAATCAAAAAGTATAAACATTTACCATTTACTTCACTACTTTTTTTGGGGTTTCAGTATCGGTGTCAGTTTCAGTTTCAGTTTCGGTATCGACTTATGGTTAACATGTCTATTGGTAAGTGCTCAAATGGTTATGATAGTTATCAAAGGTACCAGGATTATAATTTTGATTTTGCGACATTTCGTTTTTCTTTATCGACAAGTAGTTTATAAGTAGAATACATTGTGGTTAACAACTATTGATTGATTTCACATGTAGATAAGGTATTGGACATTTCATATTAATTACCATTTTGCTACCATTTGCCATTTTTTTCTATGGAACACTTTTAAATACAATAGTACCTTTCGAGAAGCCGGTAATTTTTGCGGTAATCAGACTTTAATACCTTATCTACATAAGTGTCCTCACAAACAACGGAATATTGTTGGGTCTTTTAAGTGCTCCGCGAAACCTCTATCTAAATTATAAAGATCTTTTGTTCCAGCAATCAAAGACGGGCTTCAAAGTTATTGTGAAACTACATAATTTAGAGGTAGCGTGAATCACATGTGGATACTTAAAAATTCCAAAGATCTTTTAGAGTACATACAATCTAACTCTCTTTCATCTTGCAATAGTATTAAAACTTTTAACTTTTCTACACTTTACACAAGTATTCCACATTTCAAACTAAAAGACAAATTAAAAGAGTTGATATTGCTTTGTTTCATAAAATAAAATGGCCAATGTAGATGCAAGTATCTTGTTTTAGGGAGGGTTAAATCCTACTTTGTAAAGGATCACTCTAAACAATTTTTTTTCTAAAACTGACATTATCAGTATGCTTGATCTTTTGATTGACAACATATTTGTTACGTTCGGAGGATGTGTTTTTCAACAAACTGTCGGGAACCGATTGTGCCCCTCTTCTTGCGCAATTGTGTGCCTGTTCCCAGTCAGGAGCCTCTGGCCTTTGTTAGTCTGGTATGATTTTTTAATTTCAGTTTTTTCTTGTGTATAATTTGGAGTTTAGCATGACGTCCATTAACACTGAACTAGTATGAATATTTGTTTAGGGGCCATATGAAGAACGCCTCCGGGTGCGGGAGATTCTGGCTACAATGGAGACCCATTGGTGGCCTTCGGCTGTTTTCTGCTCTATAGTCGAGTTGTTGTCGCTTTGACACATTCCCCATTTCCATTCTCAATTTTATTGTTTCTTTAGTATTATGAGACTGACTTCATACAGCAGTTTCTTGGGAAGAAAGATAAAAAGTTAGCAATATCCTTTAACTCTACTTTTTATATAGATGATGTTCTTTCACTGAATAATTCAAAATCTGGTGACTATGTTTAACGCATATATCCCATCGAACTAGAGATAAATGATACAAAAGATACAGTTAAGTCGGCCTCATATTTGAACTTCTATAAACTGACAATGACGGTCGGTTAAAAACAAAACTTTACGATGAAAGAGATGATTTCAGCTTTCCAATTGCGAACTCTCCTTTTTCTAAGTAACACCATTCCAGTAGCACTTGCATACAGGGTATATATCTCCCAATTGATACGATACTCTCGTGCTTGCATTTCCTAACATGTTTTTCTTGATAGAGGATTGCTGCTCACAAAGAAGCTATTAAACCAAGAGTTCCAAATGGTGAAGTTGAAATCATCCCTTCGTAAATTTTAAGGACTCCATCACGAGTTGGTTGACCGTTATGGGATAACCGTTTCACAAATGATATCAGATATGTTTCTTACGTCGTTATTACCATCCTCTTCCTTTTCACGAAAGTGACTTACCGAATTAAGACTATTTACCGAATTTGATATAACATAAGCAACACGACGAGCGCCACATGTCGAGCAGGATGTGCTTACCTTTCCGGAGCACTTGATATCACCCCTAGTTTTTGGTTGGGTTCGTGTTGCTTATTCGTTAGTTTTCGATGTTGTGTCATGTGTTCTAGTGTTTGCCTGGTCGTCTTATTTCATTTTTAGTCAGACGTTGTCAGTTTATATTCGATTTATGAGTTTGACTGTCCCTCTGATATCTTTCGCCCCTCTTTTAGATATAAAAAAGAAGATGTGGTATGATTACCAAAGAGACAAAAATGACACACACATTAACAACTATAGGTCACTGTACAGCCTTCAACAATGAGCAAAGCCCATGACGCATAGTCAGCTTTTGAAGGCCCCAATATGACAATGTGAAACAATTCAAACGAGAAAACTAAGGGCCTAATTTATATAAAGAAAAAAGATTAACGAAAAAGAAATATGTAACACATAATCAAATGACAACCACTGAATTACAGGCTCCTGATTTGGGACAGGCTAATACATAAATAATGTGACGGGGTTCAGCATTTTAGCGGAATTCTAACCCTTCCCTAACCTGGGACATTGGTATAACTGTACAACAAAAGATCGAACTACAAAAGTCAGTTGAAAAGGCTTAATTCATCAGATGGACAAAAAATACAAGTGGATGCGGCTGGGTACTTTTACATCCCGACAATAAAAAGACACTCGATATTCCAATAGAAATATGTCATCACCTCTAATCTCATTTCTTACTATGATTTCATTGAAAACATATATTTTCAGCTTAAAGGGTCCCTATTGTTTCCAACAATTGTAATCACTCTCTGTAAAGATTAAAATAACAAAAAATATGAAACTTCTGAACAAACAATTCGAATAGGCCCAAGCCATCTATACACTCATTTTGTGCATTTTTCAAAATCCTACTATTTGTTTTAATTCAAATAACCATAGATGAAGTAACGATCATTATCGTCTTTTTTAACCTCGATGTTCGTTCCTGTGGTTGTTTTTGTATCATTTAGGGAAAAAATTCAATGATAATGCTTATAAGGATTTTTCTTGCCATAATACAAAACTGAAAATAAGTGGAGAAATTGGGATGTTCGTAATAACAGTTACAGTCATCAAGTTGACACCATTGATTATGATTTTGAGTTGAATAAACCGGATAAACCCATGTCATTTCCTCTTTGGTAGTTTTGATGTGCAGGTACTGATTTTTGTCATGGATGGCTACCCATAACCCTTCCCTTTCTGTTAAATACATTAAACTTAATATTTTTACACTTCTAAACAGTATAAAATTTACTGCAGATAAATTATCTGAATAATACTCAATAAAGCTTAATAAAAATGTCTAATAAAGAATCCTTACCTTGATTAATAAACAAAGAATTAAAAAAACAAGAGGCTCTCAAGAGCCTGAATCGCTCACCTTAATTTTTTTGGTTAAATCTCTCCTCAATGATTATTTTGGCTTTTCAATTTATTTAAATGTTCTTTGAATCGTCCTGTTTTCTTCAAAAGCAAAAAAAAAAATCATTTTCTCCTATGTTCTATTTTAGCCATAGGAGCTATGTTTCTGACATACAAGGAAATGAAATATAAAATTTATACTAGATACTCTGAAACTCATTTAGCCTAAGTTTGGCTGAAATTGATACAGCAGTTTCAAAGGAGAAGATTTTTTAAAGTAAGTCAACATGATGAACAAATTGTGAAAAAAAGTCTTTAAAGGGCAATTACTCCTTAAGGGGTCAATTGACAATTTTGGTCAAATTGACTTATTTGTAGATCTTACTTTGCTTAACATTTTTGCTATTAACAGTTTATCTGTATCTATAATAATATTCAAGATAATAACCAAAAACTGCAAAACTTCTTTAAAATCATCAATTCAGGGGCATTATACCTGAAAAACCAGTAACCCAATTCGGCTGAAAATTTCAGGACAGCTAGACCTTGACCTAATAAATACTTTAACTTCTTGTCTTATTTGCTCTAAATGCTGAGTTTTTGAGATATAAGCCAAAAACTGCATTTTACCCTGTGTTCTATTTTTAGCCATGACGGCCATGTTTTTTGACGAAAAAAAAAATTAAAGCACAAACTTTATTTTATACACCCTACTGATCATTCAATTGAAGTTTGGTTGAATTTGGTTAAGTAGTTTTAGAGGAGAAGATTTTTTAAAGTTAGCAAATATGATGAACAAATTGTGAAAAATTGTCATTAAAGGACAATAACCCCTTAAGGGGTCAATTGACAATTTTGGTCATATTTACTTACAGTACTTGCAACCTTAGGCGTTACTATTTCAGCGATCAGTCAGCGGTCATCGATCAGTCACCGATCAGTCAAGTTCGCGTCAAACTCACGTCAGCAATCCGTCAGACTTATAGTAAAAGTAATTGACTGATCGGACTGATCGGACGGATAGTACCGATCGACCTTGATGACGGATTGAACTTTAATACGTCACATGATAAACTAATACAAATTACGGGATCTTAGTTTCGTTTAATCTAATTAAAATGGCGACTCTTGAAAATCGAACGTTCAATTATACATTTTGTTTATTAATTATTTAGCAAAGTTTTATGAATTGAAATGAAAAGAAATGTACAGATAAAACCTAAATTAAAACATCATCATTAAAGAATGATCTTTTTCGTTTTATTTAGGTTATATATTTTTAAAACCGGCGAGTTCTAAAACGGTGTCTACATCGCGGTTTTTATTTTATTATTTTCCAAACATTCTCGGGAAAAACAAAATGAAAGAATCAGTTATTGAAAAATGTAGTCTATTTTTTTTCAATATTTTAAATTTTTGTATCCTTATCATCATAAAATTCTTAAAAAAAACTTATTATAATCACGGACTTTCTATATTCTCGTCACAATCGAAGCATTTAAAATAACAAATTACAAAGATAACTGCTGTATTTTTTAACAAGAAATAGAAATAATTTTAAACAATGCAAACAACATTACATTATATTTTTCTTATAGTATTTTTTTTAATAAAAAAGATAACTACTCCTAAACAATAAAAAGTACATCATTACATCTCAATTCTGATTAGAAGACTTGTCTCAAGATGGTAAAATAACTGATTTCAAATAAAATAGTATCATCTTTAATAAAAAGAAGAATAATTTTTATTATTTTAAACAATGCGAACAAAATTTTAGTATGATTTCTTTGACATTATTTTAATTTTATGAAAAAAAACTATTCTAAGCTATAAAAAGTACAAAATTCCAATGGCGGTCAATAATTTTCAGTAAAATGGAAAAATATTTGCATTTTAGGGAACGCGTACAAAAATTTAATATCTTTTTCCTTAAAGTAAGCATGTGTTATGAAGAACAGCCAATCATGATGTACAAAAAGTACTGAAATCAAGTGACGTTATTATTTGTATCAAAATAATTCAATAACTACATTCTTATTCCACAAAAACAAAAGTTTAAGTATTTTAATTTTCATTACATCTCAATTCTGATTAGAAGACTTGTCTCAAGATGGTAAAAATAACTGATTTCAAATAAAATAGTATCATTTTTGATAAAAAGAAGAATAATTTTGATTATTTTAAACAATGCGAACAAAATTTTAGTAGGATTTTTCTGATATTATTTTAATTTTATGAAAAAAAACTATTCGCAACTATAAAAAGTACAAAAATCTAATGGCGGTCAATAATTTTCAGTAAAATGAAACAATATTTGGATTTTAGGAAACGCGTACAATAATTTTATATCTTTTTCCTGAAAGTTATATTATTCTATGAAGAACAGCCAATCATGATGTACAAAAAGTACTGAAATCATATGACGGTTAATAATTTGCATCAAAATAAATCAATAACTGCATTCTTATTCCACAAAAATAAAAGTTTAAGTATTTTAATTCTCACTATATCTCAATTCTGATTAGAAGACTTGTCTCTAGATGGTAAAAATAACTGATTTCAAATAAAATAGTATCATTTTTAATAAAAAGAAGAATAATTTTGGTTATTTTTAACAATGCGAATAAAATTTCAGTATGATTTCTCTGCCATTCTTTTAATTTTATGATAAAAACCTATTCTAAACTATAAAAAGTAGAAAAATCCAATGGCGGTCAATAATTTTCAATAAAATGAAGAAATATTTGCATTTTAGGGAACGCGTACAAAAATTTAATATGTTTTTCCTTAAAGTAAGATTATTTTATGAAGAACAGCCAATCATTATGTACAAAAAGTACTGAAATCATATGACAGTTAATAATATGCATCAAAATAACTGATTTCAAATAAAATAGTATCATTTTTGATAAAAAGAAGAATAATTTTGATTATTTTAAACAATGCGAACAAAATTTTAGTATGATTTTTCTGATATTATTTGAATTTTATGAAAAAAAACTATTCGCAACTATAAAAAGTACAAAAATCCAATGGCGGTCAATAATTTTCAATAAAATGAAACAATATTTGCATTTTAGGAAACGCGTACAATAATTTTATATCTTTTTCCTAAAAGTAAGCATATATATATTTTATGAAGAACATCCAATCTTGATGTACAAAAAGTACTGAAATCATAAGACGGTTAATAATTTGTATCAAAATAAATCAATAACTACATTCTTATTCCACAAAAATAAAAGTTTATGTATTTTAATTCTCATTATATCTAAATTCTGATTAGAAGACTTGTCTCAAGATGGTAAAAATAACTGATTTCAAATAAAATAGTATCATTTTTGATAAAAAGAAGAATAATTTTGATTATTTTAAACAATGCGAACAAAATTTTAGTAGGATTTTTCTGATATTATTTTAATTTTATGAAAAAAAACTATTCGCAACTATAAAAAGTACAAAAATCCAATGGCGGTCAATAATTTTCAGTAAAATGAAACAATATTTGGATTTTAGGAAACGCGTACAATAATTTTATATCTTTTTCCTGAAAGTTATATCATTCTATGAAGAACAGCCAATCATGATGTACAAAAAGTACTGAAATCATATGACGGTTAATAATTTGCATCAAAATAAATTAATAACTGCATTCTTATTCCACAAAAATAAAAGTTTAAGTATTTTAATTCTCACTATATCTCAATTCTGATTAGAAGACTTGTCTCTAGATGGTAAAAATAACTGATTTCAAATAAAATAGTATCATTTTTAATAAAAAGAAGAATAATTTTGGTTATTTTTAACAATGCGAATAAAATTTCAGTATGATTTCTCTGCCATTCTTTTAATTTTATGATAAAAACCTATTCTAAACTATAAAAAGTAGAAAAATCCAATGGCGGTCAATAATTTTCAATAAAATGAAGAAATATTTGCATTTTAGGGAACGCGTACAAAAATTTAATATGTTTTTCCTTAAAGTAAGATTATTTTATGAAGAACAGCCAATCATTATGTACAAAAAGTACTGAAATCATATGACAGTTAATAATATGCATCAAAATAACTGATTTCAAATAAAATAGTATCATTTTTGATAAAAAGAAGAATAATTTTGATTATTTTAAACAATGCGAACAAAATTTTAGTATGATTTTTCTGATATTATTTGAATTTTATGAAAAAAAACTATTCGCAACTATAAAAAGTACAAAAATCCAATGGCGGTCAATAATTTTCAATAAAATGAAACAATATTTGCATTTTAGGAAACGCGTACAATAATTTTATATCTTTTTCCTAAAAGTAAGCATATATATATTTTATGAAGAACATCCAATCTTGATGTACAAAAAGTACTGAAATCATAAGACGGTTAATAATTTGTATCAAAATAAATCAATAACTACATTCTTATTCCACAAAAATAAAAGTTTATGTATTTTAATTCTCATTATATCTAAATTCTGATTAGAAGACTTGTCTCAAGATGGTAAAAATAACTGATTTCAAATAAAATAGTATCATTTTTGATAAAAAGAAGAATAATTTTGATTATTTTAAACAATGCGACCAAAATTTTAGTAGGATTTTTCTGATATTCTTTTAATTTATGAAAAAAAAAACTATTCTTAAATATAAAAAGTACAAAAATCCAATGGCGGTCAATAATTTTCAGTAAAATGAAGAAATATTTGCATTTTAGGCAACACGTACAAAAATTTTATATCTTTTTCCTGAAAGTTAGATTATTCTATGAAGAACAGCCAATCATGATGTACAAAAAGTACTGAAATCATATGACGGTTAATAATTTGCATCAAAATAAATCAATAACTGCATTCTTATTCCACAAAAATAAAAGTTGAAGTATTTTAATTCTCACTATATCTCAATTCTGATTAGAAGACTTGTCTCTAGATGGTAAAAATAACTGATTTCAAATAAAATAGTATCATTTTTAATAAAAAGAAGAATAATTTTGGTTATTTTTAACAATGTGAATAAAATTTCAGTATGATTTCTCTGCCATTCTTTTAATTTTATGAAAAAAACCTATTCTAAACTATAAAAAGTAGAAAAATCCAATGGCGGTCAATAATTTTCAATAAAATGAAGAAATATTTGCATTTTAGGGAACGCGTACAAAAATTTAATATGTTTTTTCTTAAAGTAAGATTATTTTATGAAGAACAGCCAATCATTATGTACAAAAAGTACTGAAATCATATGACAGTTAATAATATGCATCAAAATAACTGATTTCAAATAAAATAGTATCATTTTTGATAAAAAGAAGAATAATTTTGATTATTTTAAACAATGCGAACAAAATTTTAGTATGATTTTTCTGATATTATTTGAATTTTATGAAAAAAAACTATTCGCAACTATAAAAAGTACAAAAATCCAATGGCGGTCAATAATTTTCAATAAAATGAAACACTATTTGCATTTTAGGAAACGCGTACAATAATTTTATATCTTTTTCCTAAAAGTAAGCATATATATATTTTAGGAAGAACATCCAATCTTGATGTACAAAAAGTACTGAAATCATATGACGGTTAATAATTTGTATCAAAATAAATCAATAACTACATTCTTATTCCACAAAAATAAAAGTTTATGTATTTTAATTCTCATTATATCTGAATTCTGATTAGAAGACTTGTCTCAAGATGGTAAAAATAACTGATTTCAAATAAAATAGTATCATTTTTGATAAAAAGAAGAATAATTTTGATTATTTTAAACAATGCGACCAAAATTTTAGTAGGATTTTTCTGATATTCTTTTAATTTATGAAAAAAAAACCATTCTTAAATATAAAAAGTACAAAAATCCAATGGCGGTCAATAATTTTCAGTAAAATGAAGAAATATTTGCATTTTAGGCAACACGTACAAAAATTTTATATCTTTTTCCTGAAAGTTAGATTATTCTATGAAGAACAGCCAATCATGATGTACAAAAAGTACTGAAATCATATGACGGTTAATAATTTGCATCAAAATAAATCAATAACTGCATTCTTATTCCACAAAAATAAAAGTTGAAGTATTTTAATTCTCACTATATATCAATTCTGATTAGAAGACTTGTCTCTAGATGGTAAAAATAACTGATTTCAAATAAAATAGTATCATTTTTAATAAAAAGAAGAATAATTTTGGTTATTTTTAACAATGCGAATAAAATTTCAGTATGATTTCTCTGCCATTCTTTTAATTTTATGAAAAAAACCTATTCTAAACTATAAAAAGTAGAAAAATCCAATGGCGGTCAATAATTTTCAATAAAATGAAGAAATATTTGCATTTTAGGGAACGCGTACAAAAATTTAATATGTTTTTCCTTAAAGTAAGATTATTTTATGAAGAACAGCCAATCATTATGTACAAAAAGTACTGAAATCATATGACAGTTAATAATATGCATCAAAATAACTGATTTCAAATAAAATAGTATCATTTTTGATAAAAAGAAGAATAATTTTGATTATTTTAAACAATGCAAACAAAATTTTAGTATGATTTTTCTGATATTATTTGAATTTTATGAAAAAAAACTATTCGCAACTATAAAAAGTACAAAAATCCAATGGCGGTCAATAATTTTCAATAAAATGAAACAATATTTGCATTTTAGGAAACGCGTACAATAATTTTATATCTTTTTCCTAAAAGAAAGCATATTTTATGAAGAACAGCCAATCTTGATGTACAAAAAGTACTGAAATCATATGACGGTTAATAATTTGTATCAAAATAAATCAATAATTACATTCTTATTCCACAAAAATAAAAGTTTATGTATTTTAATTCTCATTATATCTCAATTCTGATTGGAAGACTTGTCTCAAGATGGTAAAAATAACTGATTGCAAATAAAATAGTACAATATTTGATAAAAAGAAGATTCATTTTGGTTATTCTTAACAATGGGAACAAAGTTTTAATATCATTTCTTTGACATTCTTTTAATTTCATGAAAAAACAACCTATTCGAAACTATTAAAAGTTCAAAAATCCAATGGCGGTCAACAATAACCAATTTCGTAGAAATAAGTTCATGTTAACTGAGTCATATAATACAATTATGATTATATGTCTCTGATGTTTATAATATTTAATACGAAAATATTAATCAACACAAACAATTTAACGTTCTAAGCATCTTATTCTGTTAAACTATTTTTACTTTTTTATTGCAACTAATTTTTTACAAATTATAACGTGTAAATTAAGGTGTCTTCGTAGAGGTCCGCGTTCAGCGATTGTAAAAACTGTGGAGTTCGGTTTACATAAGAATTTTAAATATATACGTATCCGTCCGATCCGTGCATAAATTTAATTTACTGATCGATCGGTGACAGTTGTCAGGGTAACTCTCACATAGGTTATTTGACTTATCTGACGGATCCTATGGGTCACCGATCACCGATCACTCATCGATCAGTCAAACATCCGTCACCGATCATTCACCGATCAGTCAAGTTCACGTCAAACAGTAACGCCTAAGGTTGCAAGTACTGTATTTGTAGATCTTACTTTGCTGATCATTTTTGCTGTTTACAGTTTATCTTTATCTATAATAATATTCAAGATAATGACCAAAAACTGCAAAATTTCCTTAAAATTACCAATTAAGTGGCAGCAACCCAACAATGGTTTGTTTGATTCATCTGAAAATTTCAGGGCTGATAGATCTTGACCTAATGAAGATTTTTACCCCATGTCAGATTTGCTCTAAATGCTTTCGTTTTTGAGATATAAGCCAAAAACTGCATTTGACCCCTATGTTCTATTTTAAGTAACAGAGGCCATGTTTTTTGACGGATCAAAAATCGAAGCACACACTTTGTGCAGGATAATCTAAGGAACAATCATGCTAAGTTTCATCAAAATCTATTCAGTAGTTTCAGAGGAGAAGATTTTTTAAAGTTAGCAAATGTGATGAACAAATTGTGAAAAATTGTCATTAAAGGACAATAACCCCTTAAGGGGTCAATTGACAATTTTGGTCATTTAACTTATTTGTAGATCTTACTTTGCTGATCATTTTTGCTGTTTACAGTTTATCTCTATCTATAATAATATTCAAGATAATGACCAAAAACTGCAAAATTTCCTTAAAATTACCAATTAAGTGGCAGCAACCCAACAATGGTTTGTTTGATTCATCTGAAAATTTCAGGGCTGATAGATCTTGACCTAATGAAGATTTTTACCCCATGTCAGATTTGCTCTAAATGCTTTCGTTTTTGAGATATAAGCCAAAAACTGCATTTGACCCCTATGTTCTATTTTAAGTAACGGCGGCCATGTTTTTTGACGGATCAAAAATCGAAGCACACACTTTGTGCAAGATAATCTAAGGAACAATCATGCTAAGTTTCATTCAAATCCATTCAGTAGTTTCAGAGGAGAAGATGTTTGAAAAATTGTTAACGACGACGACGACGACGACGACGACGACGACGACGGACGCCAAGTGATGAGAAAAGCTCACATGGCCTTTTAGGCCAGGTGAGCTAAAAAACAATACATAAAGAAAAATATATAATATTAATGTTATGGAAATCAATACCTTGTCCATAAATTCCATGAACAGATACAACGTAGAAGAGATTCCATCAGTGGCCTTAATCAAACCAAGACAAGTGATAATATTCGGATGTGATAACTTGTTTAAAAGATTGCATTCGGCAGTGAAGAGTTTAGCGTGCTGTGAAAAAGAAATAAAGAAATACATCAATTGATATTACAAATTTAAATTTCGACATTTTCGAGTCTAAGTTACATGTACATGTGGTCTACAGAAAACAAACTGTGTACTAGTTCGGCTGATTGGTGCAGATATAGAGCAGAATTGCTCACCTAATGAGAAAAGCATGACATTTGCACAGTAGTTCTTGGTTGTATACCATTTGATTTCTGCTATGAACCCACTCAGAAAAATCCAATATGGCTGCCATTTTCAAGATGGCGGAAAAAAGTTATAAATATCAGGATTGTTCACAAGATAAAAAGTTCTTTTATTTGTTATCAATTAATTTCAAAAAATAGATAAGATAGTTCGGTTATTTCTAGAACGCATACATTTGCTGCAATTACAAAATCAAATAGTGTTAAAAATATAAATCAATATGTAACATGTCATTGTAATTGTTCTTTAATCCTTTCCAGTTTTAATAGTTGGAATGAAATAGATTGAAGTGATTCGATCGGACGTCGGTTAAACGTTGTGGTATATTAGGTAATTTTAAGGCAGTGCTTAGGGCACCTTGTTTCGTGTCTCTTCAATGCTACGTCTTACGTCACTTATCGGGTTTTCATCTGCCGTACCCACTATATCGTCAAATCATTCTATATAACCAATAGTAGTACCTTTCTTCAGGCGGAAATTATTATTTAAATGGTCAAGGGACAACTATTTCCTTTGCCAACTACGTGAAAAACCAATACGCAACTAGTTTGCGGGCATGGTTCTAAAATGACTCCTGGTCAGCACTTTTTTAGTTTCAGTTGTAACTGTCATTTCAAAGTTTGGCGGAGTTGTGATGGCTCGTTTTATGCAAACTTGCTGAGTTTAAATCTCAACTCCACTATTAACAAATGCCGCATTTATCACTTTATTGTGGGAGAACTCTGATTTATCACTGCGCCCAGTGTGCCAAAAATATCGAGTCAATGTCGAAAGAGGTGTTCTTTGTAATCTTACCACTAACCAGCTGTTTACCAAAACCACGTAGCGCATGGTCTTTGAATCTTTATTATCTGCTCAATCACTAATGTTATCATTACAACAATGTCCAAACTCATGCTAACAATCTGGTTATATATAGTACCTTGTACTGCTAGGCTTTTTCCAATGATTCGTCTGATGACAATATTGGACGAGGACGTGGGCCTCTGTTCGGTTTTATCATGAGGTAATGTTTCATGACCAATATACCTGGGAGTCGAGCGTTGGCCCACTGGCCCGACCCGTTACTGTTTAAAGACTACGTTGTTGGGGTTGCGCTTTGTTTATATCTGTATCCTGGTGAAGGTAGCCGTTGTCTGAAATAATCAAGATTTTTGGAGTTTGTCCGTGGAGATGCTGATCGTTGTCCTAGGGACTATATCATCATTGGCTTGGTGAGGGTGGTCGATATGCATTAAACTTGGATGCATTTCTATGTGGCGTTCTACCGCGATTATACTGCTTTGGGATCTTCCAGGTGTATATTGACCAGGTGATCTTCCATTGATGTGTTGATTTTCAACGATAATATTGACCAGAAGTCCCAAGGTTGATAGACCGATCGGCCACGATTACGCTGATTAGTTGAAAGCATAAACATCAGCTAGTTTTGTGACAATTTGAGTGAGGTTACGGACCTTATGTTCCATAGAACTGTTCATATTCCCATTATCGGTCGGTGATACTGCGCAAACGAAGACTTGATGATGGGCATAATTGACACTGTTTGATCAATAAATCGCCATCTGGTTGGCTATTGTAGTTTTTGATTGTTTGTCCTCGGAGGAATGCGTCGGTTTAAATCTGTTATGATCGTCTTTCTTCCTTAAGCGCTGCTTTAATGCTTTTCTTTAGACTTTCTCATCATCATCTGTGTTTACCTTGCGAGCCTTCTCAAAGGCAACATCGGCCAAGCAATCTAGGAGCCGACAATCATTTTTTCTCGTTTTCCCATTGTCGTCTACCGGTAGTCCGTTCGAATGGGTAAATGAACGCCTCCAAGGACATGGGTCCTCTTCCATTGATTTGATGGGCATTTTTAGGAGCTGTGGGCTTCGGCTCCGGTTCCTGATATCAAAAAGTATTTGCCATCGGGTATATTCTCTCTCCAAAGAGAAGTCTGAAGAAAATAAGTTGCATTGCTCTTTTGGTTTCCTCTACCCTTTTCTGGATCGGTCAGTGGAGTCAGCTTGCTGTTGTGGCAATTCCGTTAGAGCTCCAGGAGCTGCAGAGGTTGTCATAATTGGAGTCATAAATGTGGGAGGAGAAGGATTAACCATTGACTCGACAGGGTTGGTACTGTTAGCAGGCAGTGCGGCCAACATTGGAGAAACTTGATATATCCACTTGAGTAAATTATTTATGTAATGGTGTGCTGCTCTGAACCAAATATGATTGATCTTTAGTAGGTTGTAATTATATAAGTGTGTGTAAGAAGACACATTAGCCATTTGCTGGTATCTTTGGTCAGTACTAGAGTTTTCTGTTCTTACATTAAGGTTTTTGTTGAATAATTTGAACTGTCTCATGCAGGGCAAAGTGCTCTGACATAGGACTTCCGACTTTAGGCAAAGACACAAAATTTGCCTTCAACAGAGTTTGTGCTGTTGATGGTTCATGCTAACAAATTGGGGAAACATCCAGGCAGGGAGTTTGTTGTGTACTTTTTGTGTATTTGTGTTGTACTGAGACTAAGGTCAAATTTTGGCTTAGATTATGTGTCCATTGCAGGCATTTTAACTTTCGCTTGTCCACTAATTTACTTATAACAGATGCCATTTGTGGGAAAGTACCCTGCTGTTCAAATGCACTTTTTCCTCAGTTGTTTTCAGCCTGTCCATCTGTCTCACCGCAACATTGAATTTATCCGTGTTCTGACCGTCAACTCTGCAAAGCGCTTACCACTAGCTTTGTGGTCTATCCTGTGTTCATTCTGCTGAAGTTGCTGAGACATTGCTCCCATCTGTTCATTATTAATATTCATTGTCTTTTTTGTTCAACTTGCATTGTTATGAGATCAACACATATTCTAAAAGTTCGCACTTCGCTCTGTTTTATATTGCAGTCAATCTAAATTGAAACGTAAGCTTCGCCCGATCAGTTAAAATAATATTGGTAATATAACAAATGTATAAGGTAAAGGAGTAAATCTAGATTCAAAACAGTTTTTTGTCATAAGATTGATCAGAATATATTTTTGAGAACGAAAATCGTACTTTTTTTTATTTATTGAAAGATTAAATAGAATATGAAATATAAATGATTATACATTTCCCTACAATTATTTTCTAGGATACCTGTTTAATGTGTCGAAATTAATTATATTCTAAATAATATATAGAACTTGATGTTTAGTAATTTTTATTATTTCATAAATGTCATTTCCGTGTATTTGTCATGCTTCAAACATTTGTCCTTGGACTTTACATGCACTCAAAACGCAACCATTGCAATCAATTAACCGATCTTTCCCCAGTTGTTGGGAATGAGAGAAGATTATTTGGAAGCACCTTTATAATGAACTGTTTCGTTTTCTCACAACGTACTTTAAAACAAAACACGCTTGCTTTTTCAGTTTCTCTTTATCTATAATGATATTTGTTTTTTTAAAACAATTGACATTTGATTGGGAATAGAACACATCCTAAATCTTGTTGCACATCCCACCCAACCTTTCTTCGGTGCAATTACCACCAAACTCAACCACAGTCTCCCCTTTCAAATACAATGATAGAGATATCCATAAACTTATACACAAGTTATTGTCTAGAAACTAAAACATGTGTGTGTTGGGCTTTTTTTTCGGGCCCCCTGATTCCTGCATGTTTGATGACCTCAAACCTTAAATCCAGCCTTCCCTTTGTGATTGGGAACCTTGTGGTACAATGTCAGAGACAACCATACACTTGCACACAAGTTATTGTCCGGAAACTACAAAAATGCTTGTGTTGTCCCTTTTTCTATACAGTTCGTACCACAACCCCCACAATCAATCACAACCTTCCTTTTTGTGTTGTTGAACATTCATGAAAAATTTCATAAAGATACATTTACTTAAACTTAAGTTATTGCCCGGAAACTAAATGACTCTTCGGACGACAAAGACGATGATGACATCATAGCATTTTACGAACCCCTAAAATGTTTGCTGTCGTATAACATGAATAGGAACTGAAAAATGTCCTTCAAATTTACAAATTGAGGGACAGCAACCAAACAAGGGGTTGTTTGATGCGTCTTAAAATCCAAGCCAGAAAGATCTTGAGCTGATGATAGTTATCAAAAGTACCAGGATTATAATTTTATACGCCAGACGCGCGTTTCGTCTACATAAGACTCATCAGTGACGCTAAGATCAAAATAATTAAAAAGCCAAACAAATACAAGGTTGAAGAGTATTGAGGACCCAAAATTCCAAAAAGTTGTGCCAAATACGGCTAAGGTAATCTACTCCTGGGGTAATAAAATCTTTAGTTTTTTGAAAAATTCAAAGTTTTGTAAACAGAAAATTTATAAAAATGACCATATAATTGATATTCATGTCAACACCGAAGTGCTGACTACTGGGCTGGTGATACCCTCGGGGACGAAACGTAAACATGTTTACTTCTTTTCAGATTTGCTGTAAATGATTCTCAGTTTCAGAGATTGCATATTACCATCATGTTCTATTTCTAGCCATTGTTGCCTTATTTGTTGATGGACAGGGTATTGGGATTACATTTTAAACTAGATACTCTACGGATAGTTTATTTCAAGTTTACAGTTTAACTCTATCTATTATAATATTTAAGAAAATAATTTCCTTAAGTTTACCAATTCATGGACAGCAACCCGACAATAGGTCCTTGAATGTGCATGAAAATATCAAGGCAGATAGATGTTGACCTGATTGACATTTTTTCCCACTCGTCATATTTGCTTTTAATGCTTTAGTTTTAGAGATATACGCCAAAAACTACACTTTACCCGCATGATATATTTTTAGCCATAGGGGATATCTTGGTTTAAGGGCGGGGTCATTGGATACATTTTTAAAAACTAAATACTAAGAATGATTGAGACCGGATTTGGTTTTTTTTGGTCCATTAATTTCAGAGGATAAGATGTTTGTAAAAGGTTACCTAACGACACCAACGACGGACGAGAGATGACGAACGCCAAAAAATTATAAAAACTCTTTGGCCCTTTTGGCCAGTTAAGCTCACAGGTGTGAATTGATACTAAGACAGGCAGTCAGAGGTCAATGTTGAAATTTGCATTCTTTTGCTGATTGAAGAAAGTTTTCTGATCAGCCTACATTTTGTCTTTGTTCAATTCTTTCCAACAGTTTGTTTATACAGAAGATATCGAGACGGATGAATAAGTTACCTTAAGAAAAAGATTGTAACAACAGCATTATATCATATCATTTGAATGACAATATAAAATGAATACGTCTAAACAATTCTGGATGATTATAATGCTTCAATTAATCTTACCAATTCTGAATTTTGATTCGACACTGTTTTGACTGCCCAGTTATGTTGTTTTTTTTTCGCTAAATATACTTTGCCAAATCCTCCCTTTCCAATACGTTTTACAAATGTGTATCCATTTGGGGGAGAAACATCTGAAAATAAAAAATCAATTGTATCAATGCATTAATATTTATGTTTGAATCGTGTATGATGAAATGGGCATTTTGTATATTTAGCTGTGCATGTAAAACAAACTACCAAGACAGCATAAACTATGCAGTAAAGCTTGATTACCAACTTTCAACCCTTCAATTTGATCTGGTTTTTTTTTTCAGTCAGGGTATTCTTGAATCAGTGTTGACATCAAAATATTTGAATGTTTAAAAATGTAAAAGGTCAAAATACATGTAGCGGTGATTTTGTGAAGTTGAGGATGTCAATGATTACAGATTCAAATATGAAAATTAATATAAGTTAATATCAAAGTCATATGAAACTGGTGACCGGTGAAACATAATCTTAATCCAATGCATAGATATATCATAAATTTTATCTTCTGTGCACGATTTTATCGAGTTTATTTTATGTTTTGCATACATTTTGTATAATTTAAAAAATGTTATAATCGGTCAGTGTTGTAAAAATATTGCAGCTTAATTACTTGTCGTGTTTTGAAGCATAAGTTTAAAGGTTGTTACCTGTTTGTAAACAATGAAATAGGAACAGGGATATTCAGGCACGTGTATAACAAGGTACAATAAGATATAGTTTATTTTGATGACGGAGCGATGTTTACGTTTTGTTAATCATTCTCACTTGCACATTGCGATTACCGTATTTTTACAAGAAAGGTTACGCTGAGGTACATGTAACTGCGTACGGGAAATATGTCGGCGAATTGTTTGCTTGAAGCAAGCAACTTAAAATAAAAAAAAAACTCTTCTAAAATTTCGACAAATGATTGAATTTTCTTGAGAAAATGTAAACACGAATGTGATAAAAACTAGCCCTTATATATGCATATATTTTTTTCTCATTCATATGACTTTAAAACAAGACAACAACGCATGGCATAGACATGGCCATGACATAGTCATACATTCAAAATGTCGTTACTAGCAATTAAGACAAGAAAATATGGTACTACATATGATTTAGAGAATCTTGATCTTGTGTAGATTATTTCAGAAAAAATATCATCAAGAAACAGTGCGTGACGTGGAAATTGTGCAAAATGTAAGGGTCTTAACTAACATTGACCATACACTGTGATTGAAAACTACACAGGTTCAAGTCTCCTATAATATGTAATAAAGATAATCATGTAATGATTATTGGAATACAAAATGAACTAAAGAAAATAAATGGTCACAGATTTGTTCAGCATATCACACTTTCACAAAGTTTATCTAGTAATTTTATCTTCTTTTCATTATTGAAGAAGGTTTTAAATTAGCAAATACATGTAAATGTATACGAGCACACAAATTCGAATAATACAGGTAAACATATTATGATATCAGTTGTCATACTACCATAGCAGCCATGTCATAATAATATTGAATATTGTTCTTCTTCATTAACATAATTTAAGTCATATACAACGAGTGACTGGTGAAAAATACTGTTTATACAATTCTTGAGCTAATATAAATATCATAAACTTGGTCTTCTGTGCACGATTTTATTATTTTTGTGCATCCATATCGTATAATCGTTAACACAGATTTCTCTTGGTCTATTATGATGTGAAAATATGGTAATCCGCCTTAGATAATCTCTGGTAGATCAAGGGAGCTATTATGTTACCTTAACGAATAACCAACAAAGAAGCATTGATATTGAGCACATGTACAATAAGATAATTATAGTTTAGTTTAATGACAGCTCCATGCGTATTGCGATCACTAGATTTTTACGAAAAAGGTCACGTTGAGTTCAAAGCATACGGAAAATATATCGGAGAATTATGTGCTTGAAGCTAAGAATAAAAAAAAATAAAATTTCTTCTAGATTTGAAATTTTTTTAGAATTTTCTCGAGAAAAAGTATATGTTAAGTGGAGAGCACTTCTAACTCTCATTAGAACTGTCAGAATAATCTGTCATAAAGTGTTCTTAACTGTCCTAGATCATTTCTATCTAGAACAGTTCTACCCTAGAACTGTTCGAAGTAGAATTGTCAGTTTCAGTTTTAGCTACGTAGAACTTTTATGATCAGTTCTGGTGTCAAACTGTCTAAAACTGTTCTACAGTTTGTTGCAGTCCAAGCGTTACATGTAGACGGGCCGGAGAGGTTAACGCGGCGTTTACACGTGTGCACTTCATGTTGACGCCGCGTTACTGTGCATTGACTCCGAAATTTCAGTAGACATAATAAGTAAACAGGTGTTAACTTTCGCGTTTACCTCCGCGTTTACGCAAAAACGACGAGTCTTCTAATTTTGTAAAGAGTAAACGGGCTTTTACTTTCGCTTTTACTTCCGTGTTAACCTGAAAAAATGCACGTTAACTTTTTGTAGTGAACGCGTGTTAACGCAGATTGTCATCGTATCCTGGATACACTGACATAAAAAATATCAAGTGATAAGGTACATCAAAATTAAATGACCAACTGGTCATTTTGACATGTATTGACATATTGACGAGTTAAGTCATATGCAACGAGTGACTGGTGAAAAATAATGTTTATCCAATTCTTGAACCAATGTACCATGAACTTGGTCTTCTCTGCACAATTTTATTATTTTTGTGCATCCATATCGTATAATCGTCAGGAAAATCTCTTGGTCTATTATGATGTGAAAATATGGTAATTTATTTATTGTCGTGTTTTGACAAAGGGTATCACTCAGGGTATCACCAGCCCAGTAGTCAGCACTTTTTGTGCTGACATGAATTATCATTGATATGGTTATATTTATAAATTAACTGTTTACAAAATTTAGAATTTTTGAAAAACTAAGGATTTTCTACCTTAGGCATAGATTACCGTAGCTGTATAACTTTAAGGAATTTTGGTCCTTAATGCTCTTCAACTTCGTACTTTATTTGGCCTTTTTAACTTTTTTGGATTCGAGCGTCACTGATAAGCCTTTTGTAAGACGAAATTCGCGTCTGGCGTATATACAAAGTTTAGTCCTGGTATCTATGATGAGTTTACTTTGAAGCCGTAATTGACCGATTGTCAGTGATAGATATCACATGAGCACGCGGTGTGTTTGTGTAAGATCGTCCCTATGACCGGAAGCAAGAAGGTGATCTTACAATGACACACCAAGAAGTCCAAATAACTTTTTTACACCCCGGCTATACTAGATTAAATTAAAAAAAAACACAATTAAGCTTCATAGAGTTTACCTTCGAACGCCACACAATCATTAGTATATACTTCCATAT
Source organism: Mytilus galloprovincialis (assembly GCF_965363235.1). Classification (NCBI taxonomy): domain Eukaryota; kingdom Metazoa; phylum Mollusca; class Bivalvia; order Mytilida; family Mytilidae; genus Mytilus; species Mytilus galloprovincialis. Next base: position 24,288,264 of record NC_134850.1, read on the forward strand.
ATACTTCCTATATCATGTATATAGTTTATACGTATACCCTTTATGAGATCAGGACACAATGTTTAAATACGTTAAATCAACAGAGAGTTTGTATTCAGTCGTTTTTAAAAAAATAACGGAAAGCATCCAAAGCGGAGAAACTCAAGCTAGGGTGATCTGGTAGGGCAATCCGAATCGGATAATCTCTGGTAGATCAAGGGATTATAAAGCTATTATGAAAAAATGCACGGTTTACTTTTTGTAGTTAACGCGCGTTAACGCAGATTGGCATTGTATCCTGAATACACTGACAAAAAATAGCAAGTGGTAAGGTACATCAAAAACAAATGACCAACTGGTCATTTTGTATTTACATATTGAAGATTATAGTAAATTAAAAATGAAATAACACTTCTAAAATTAATTGAAACTTAATCATAGTAAATTCGTTTTCTTCACGAATAATTGTTTCAAGTATGTCTGTTTATTGAAATATTATTATTATTATTATTATTATTATTATTATTATTATTATTATTATTATTATTATTATTATTATTATTATTATTATTATTATTATTTGTTATCTATAATATCTATATAGCGCATTCATTATCTAATTAAAATTACTCAAAGCGCTAAACATTAAACAATCAATGCAGTTAAAAGAGATGTTAAACATTAAAACAATCAATGCTGAAATTTTGAACACATATAAAACCAGGTGCTCCACAGGGCGCAGCTATATACGACCGCAGAGGTTGAACCCTGAACGGTTGGGGCAAGTATGGACACAACATTCAAGCTGGATTCAGCTCTAAATTTGGATTGTGATTAAATAGTTGACACAGCATAGGTTTCTGACACAGAATGAATGTGGTCTAATGAACTTAAAAAAATTGTTTGCCTTTGAGCAATTCACTATGCTGTTGAATATTAATCCTCTCAAAAAAATGTTTGAAGAAATTTTCTTTTTATTTATGAAATCTGAAATGAAAAATTGACCCCCCAATTTTTTTTTCACATCCCCCTTTCCCTTATTTCAAAACTGATCTCAATTCAAATTTCTAATGAAGTTTGCAACAATAACTACTCATTTAAATACATCATAAAATATTAAAATGTAAAAAAGTGCTTGTTATTACTGAATGGTAAAGATTGTTTTAATATATCAGTTGGTAGTAAAAGTGAATATACATTGTATATTGTATAAAACAATGATTTAAGTTGATTCAACTACTATTCTGGACAAAGAAAGATAACTCCAATTGAAATCCAATTGGATTTTCTTGCTATTGCACAATATTGTGCAATTAGATATTTCTTGCTATTGTGCAATACTGTGCAATTGAAAATATTTGCTATTGCACAATACTGTGCAATTGAAGATTTCTTGCTATTGCACAATACTGTGCAATTGAAGATTTCTTGCTATTGCTGAATACTGTGCAATTGAAGATTTCTTGCTATTGCTGAATACTGTGCAATTGACAATTTCTTGCTATTGCACAATACTTAATATAATAATTTTGGATCCTGATTTGGACCAACTTGAAAACTGGGCCCCTAATCAAAAATCTAAGTACATGTTTAGATTCAGCATATCAAAGAGACCCAAGAATTCAATTTTTGTTAAAATCTAACTTAGTTTAATTTTGGACCCTTTGGACTTTAATGTAGACCAATTTTAAAACAGGACCAAAAATTAAGAATCTACATACACAGTTAGATTTGGCATATCAAAGAACCCCAATTATTCAATTTTTGATGAAATCAAACAAAGTTTAATTTTGGACCCCGATTTGGACCAACTTGAAAACTGGGCCAATAATAAAAAATCTAAGTACATTTTTAGATTCAGCATATCAAAGAACCACAAGGATTGAATTTTTGTTAAAATCAAACTAAGTTTAATTTTGGACCCTTTGGACCTTAATGTAGACCAATTTGAAAACGAAACCAAAAATTAAAAATCTACATACACAGTTAGATTCGGCATATCAAAGAACCCCAATTATTACATTGGTTGCAATGAATTACATTGATTTCCCAGTTAGATAAAAACCGATAATTTCACATGTGAAATAAACGTGGTTATTTCACTCTCTGACGTCATACAACAATACGCGTTGTCAAGACGTCGATAACGTCGGATCAAAACAAATTGTCAATGCGTAGGAAAAAGATATAGTTCCTTACATTTTCTACATTAATTTCATAAAAAAAGGCCAAATTTTGCCAATGTAATAAAAAGAATAACTAATCGCCGTATTTGAATATCAAAAATAAGACAACTTGTGACCGAACGCCGCTATGGATTAAACTCGTGCTGTGCACTCGTTTAATCCATGCGTCGTTCGGTCACGCGTTGTCTTATTTTTGATATTCAAATACGGCGATTAGTTATACTATAATTATTCAATTTTTGATGAAATCAAACAAAGTTTAATTTTGGACCCTTTGGGCCCTTTATTCCTAAACTGTTGGGACCAAAACTCCCAAAATCAATACCAACCTTCCTTTTATGGTCATAAACCTTGTGTTTAAATTTCATAGATTTCTATTTACTTATACTAAAGTTATGGTGCGAAAACCAAGATAAATGCTTATTTGGGTCCCTTTTTGGCCCCTAATTCCTAAACTGTTGTGACCAAAACTCCCAAAATCAATACCAACCTTCCTTTTGTGGTCATAAACATTGTGTGCAAATTTCATTGATTTCTATTTACTTAAACTAAAGTTATTGTGCGAAAACCAAGAATAATGCTTATTTGGGCCCTTTTTTGGCCCCTAATTCCTAAACTGTTGGAACCAAAACTCCCAAAATCAATCCCAACCTTTATTTTGTGGTCATAAACCTTGTGTCAAAATTTCATAGATTTCTATTAACTTAAACTAAAGTTATAGTGCGAAAACCAAGAAAATGCTTATTTGGGCCCTTTCAGAAGAAAAACAATAGGTCTTTCCACAGAAAAGTGGAAAGACCTAATAATAAAAAGTCATTGTCAGTATAAAAATCTAATTATAATCACTGATAGCGAGTCTAAAATAATGGGTTTTCTAATTTTTCTAAACAAATTTGATTGATTGTTCATGTCTTAGATGGCTGGGAAGATTATTCCAGAGAGTCGCAGTAGCTTTGTCAAAACGTCTTTCGTCATAGATTTTTGTGCGTACACGAGGTTGTATAAGCTGCATTGCATTTTCCGATCTTAGAGATCTTGATGATTGATAGGCGCTAAGGAGTTCCCTAAGATAGACGGGCGCTAGGCCAAGCAGGTTTTTGAAAGTATATAAAAGAAATTTATATTGTATTCGGTACTGCACTGGGATCTAATGAAGAGACACAAGAACTGGTGTTATATGATCACGTTTCTTTGTATGTGTAACGAGCCTGACTGCCGTTTTCTGTACTAGCTGTAACTTATTGACCAAACTGGCATTTACTCCATATAACAGAGCGTTTCCGTAGTCTAGACGTGACGTGACAAGCGAGCAGAATGAAGTTTCACAGACATTCTCGGTGATATATTACAATTCGACCAATGTTCCTAATTTGGAATAGCACGACTTCGTGATGCCATTGACCTACTTTTTCATGCTTAATGTTCTATCAAAATAAACGCCAAGATTTTTTTTACCACAGATGCACTGCTTACTATTGATCCATCAAATAACAGATGCCAATTCGAAAATTCCTTTACACGAGGTTTTGGTGTAAATAAGATCAGTTCAGTTTTGTCTTGGTTCAGTTTCAGCATATTTAAGCACATTCATTTACTAATGTCAGGTAAACAAGTCTCTAGACATAAAGATATGTTGTCCCAATTATAGAGTGGTTTGATAACTAAGTAAACTTGAGTGTCATCAGTATACACATTTGTACACACAAACAAGCTAAAGTTGTGTCGCCGACATATTTCACTGATCGGTTTTGCAAAAATACAATACAATCGGGGTCCCAAGACTGAACCTTGTGGAACGCCATATTTAATGTTAATTACATCTGATAGTACGAAGCCAATTGCTTCATGTTAATTTCAACTTTCAAGATAGGATCTCATCAATGGCAGCGCTCAGCCAGTTATGCCGTAAGAGTATTCTAACCCGTCCGATTGATCAGGATGGGATGGTCGATAATGTTGAATGCAGCAGATAGATCGAGTATAACATTTACCGCAAATCAGTTATTATCAAGTGCCAATGCTATATTTTGGTGAACCCGTAATAGAGCCGTTTCTGTTGAATGACAAGCACGATATGCTGACTGCATGTTGTCGAAAAGTGAGTTTGCTTCAAGATGCTGTTCTAACCGAGTTTCACTCACATTTTCCAAGATCGTTGACGTAATAGGCAAGTTCGAAACGGGACGATAGTTTTTTCACTCATCAGCGTCAAGACCGTTTTTTTTTCAAACCGCTTCCTTGTAAAATGCAGGAACTTGCGAGTCTGTCATTGCAATGTTTACTATCTTGGTTATGATAGGAAGCAAGCTGTCGAGGCATGATTTTAAGAGGTAAGTAGGAATTGAGTCGAGTTCGCATGATTTTGCCGAAGCTGTCTTGATTATCTTTAGAACTTCTTCATTTGACGCTGGTTAAAGCGAAGTAAGCGGTTTCAAGGGATTTAACAACTTATGTTGATGATGTGTTAGAATTACTCAGGTTGTTGCGAATTGTGTCTATTTTTTCCAACGAAGAATTCACCAAATCTGTTGGATAGTGCATATTCGTCCCGATGTGATGGTAATACAGTTTCTGCTTTATTTCCCATGAGATTGTTCGTACGTTTATGCAGCTGTATTTGGTCGTTTCCAATTTCTAGGATTTTAAGTACTCATTTTTACATTTCAAAGTCAGTATGTTTCATTGTACACTTTTGTCCATATAAATCTGTTTGTACACCTCTAAATTTGTTTTACGCGTTTGTCTCTCAGCTTTGCAATGTTCTCTTTTTGCTGAATGCAATTCATCGATTTACAACTGCGTGTTAGGTCTTAGCAAAATGTCTTTTGTTTGTAATGGAGCATGTTCATCGTTGATAGTTTGAACTTCAGAGTTATATACTTTCACAAGTTCATCTGATTATTCTTCCGGATAACAAAGAAAGGCGGAATTAATCAAGTCATTGATCAGATCTTCGACTTCTATATCACGATATTTCCGAAATGTCACTGTTTTGCGCTGTTTTTTGTGGTTTAACGATGTAAAGTTGTGACGTAATCGCTAAATGATTGCCAGAGGGTTTGTATTTGTTATCACAGAGATGTGGGTCCTAAATTGAAGGTATTCCACACAAAATAGAACTATTTTCTCTCGTTATGACTACATCGAGGGTATGACCATGCACATGTGTTTAGATCTCCTTTTATAATAAGTTCTTCTGAAACAACAACAGTACGATATAGAAACTGTGACCATTCCTCGAAGAAGATTGAATTTCCGATTTTTTTCGCTTTCGATGGAGGTGGACGATATATCACGCATAGTCGAAACTGTTAGTTTTTAGTAGCAATTTTACACTTTATTAGTTCGAAATCGGTAGAATGACAATTGTTTTTAACTACCTTGACATCCAGATATGTTTTGTAGACAACAGCTAGACCGCCACCTCTTTGGTCGTTTCGTGATACCTGATCTATATCGTATCCGTCTGGAATTAGCTCAGAAGTCACAATTTTGTCAATTTTAGTACAAAGCTAAGTTTCGGATAAAGCAAGTTAATCCACGTTATTTGACTGTATGAAATCTCAGAGTGAGACAGTTTTGTTCTTTACTGATTTACTGATCTACAGATCAATGAAAATAACGATAAACTCTAGCAAAATTTAATAAATTTGGTATAAAAGTCAGTTTGTTTTGAAGTACTATTAGCTGTGGCTTGATAATAGATGGAATGGACAGTCTACTGGGTGATATTAGTTTGTTTATAGAATTTGGTATTGCCCTGGTTGGAAATGCTTATTGACTTAAGTCGTTGATATTCACTCCATGTTGCTTTTGTTATGGCACAAAATCTCTACTTGAACTTACCTAAGTACGAATGGAACAAACAACTTTCTTTTCACCTTATGTTCCACGCCTTTTGTTCATCACCAAAATCAAACAGTTTTCACATATCAGGCAGGCTGACTCGTATGCAAGCCGTTGTGGAATTTATACCCGATTTTTTAATATTAAAAAATCATTTATAAATATTAAATATGGATGACTCGTAAAATTATTTTGTTCTCATTAACCAAAACTGACCTTTATCAATTTACCTTTATAGCCGCGTAGTAGGTCAATTATATTTTTATGTCATTATGGACCGCATAATACAATTGACAGCAATATTGGAACCAGCATGTCCTCTTTTTATTCAAAATATTTCTGTGAATACCAATTTCAGTAGTTGTCATATATCAGACTGACTCGCATAACAGAATTATTTGTCCGCATCAATCAAAACTGATCATATTAGCACTTTCTTATGTAAATCTTAGAGTCGCATAGTAAATCAGTTATATTTTCATGTAAGAATGGATTGTATAAAAGAAATCATAGCACAATTGGAGCATATTGACTACAAAAAAATGCTCGCAATAATTTAGAGAGCCAGCATGTCCTCTTTTTATTCAAAATATTGAATCGTAAACAAATATTTGTAGGTTTTTTTTTAACCTCAGACTGACTCGCATAACAAAATTATTTGTCCGCATCAACCAAAACTTACCATATTTTAAATGTATTATGTAAATCTTATAGTCAAATAGTAAATCAGTAATATTTTAAGACAGTAGTCCGTGAAGAATTGTATTTTAAACAAAACTATTTAACGGCACCATTCAACACTCATATGACTGATTCATGTACTGTATAATGCAAAGTATGAAAAAGTTCTTTTCACGGAATAGTATACTGTTAATATATCATGTTGGATTATTGATTATTTGATTGTAGCATTACGTCCAGTGGCAATATTTCATTCATGTTCAGATCGAGTATATTTTTCAGACGTCACAGATATCATCCCTTTCAATACACTGTACAGTTTTCGTTTTGAACATTTGATGAAACAGAAGATTAAATCATGTAAATCCAAGATGAATAACGATTAGGAATAATGTATTAAATGCATCGAGTTATAGTTAGTGATCTGAAAAGACAGTTAAAAATGGAGAACGATGCAACGTAAACAATGATGTTTATATCCCATCATATGCAATATTTTTTAGATGTGTTGGATAACCTTTCTATCCACCTCGATATTTGTACAGATACTGAAATTTGTTTACGATTAAATATTTTGAGTAAAAAAAGGACATGCTGGCACTGAAAAAATGATGTGAGCATAGTTTTGAAGTCATTGTTTTTCAATATTGCTGTTATTTTTATTATACAATACATCCAGATATAAAAATAGTAATTTACTATTCGGCAATTAAGATTTACATAATAAAGTACAAATACGGCCAGTTTCGGTTAATTCGGACATATAATTTTGTTAAACGAGTCAGTCTAAGGTATTTAAACAACTGATATTTGCTTATAATGCAATATTTTGAATAGAAAGCGAACATACTGGCACTTTCAATTTATGTGAACAAAATATGGTAATCATTGTGCTGACTACTTGGCTGGTGAATCTTTCAGTTTGTGCATGTATCGTAGACGACCTGAAAGTATTAAACTTGGTTGGTATAATTACCTGTCATGTTTGTAGTATTATAACAATGCATATTAGATTGATATATGGTTGTGTAACATCCACTGGCAAATTACTGAAATTAAATACATATTCAGCACGAGACCATGATAACAGTATGAATAACATGAATATAAACCCTGCTTTGTTTTTCACTTCCACGCTTGGCCAGTTATCATGAAGACATGTTGACACACCCTACTAGGTCAGGGTCGAACCCACAACCTTCTGAACTCATGCAAGCATGCTACTACAAGACCACAAGGGCAGTGTAGAATTATAATATGTATTTATATAATTATGTAGATATTCAAACTACCTGTAGACTCTATATCTGCAAATACTGGTGATTGATACAAAATAGGTTGGAGTGAATTCTGAATAGGACATGGTTGTTGTGCTGCTGGAGGTTTTACAGGTATTATCTCTTCACACCTGGATTGGATTAGACCGATAGTTTGGTTGAGTGGTGTCGGCATTGTGCTCATCAGCATAGCCATATTCACATTAACCACAGTGTTTCCTCCACTTTTTATGCAAATGCTAAAACAAGTCAATGATATAAACCAGTATAAAATGACAATACAGTTTTCTATTTCTACACTTTTTAGGACAGTACATACATATAATTTAGCAAAACCTTGCTAAAATAAGATGAAAATTATACTTATCATTCCTGAAAAAAGGAATACATTTGGCAAATGTTGTACAAGTGATTAAGATGCATTCAAATGTGACGACCTACTATTGTTAACCAGGATAATCACAATAAATATACCTTTCGCGCAAACGCAGTTATACACAAAAACGGCTGTTCTGCGTTACGACCAACTGATTCATTCTTCCAGATATTCTCATTTTTTTTTTACATCAAAATACCCAGTTTACGTAGGCCAAGATTCAGATACAGAATATTTATCTCTATTTTACAGCAAAATAATCAAATTAGTCTATTTCAATTAATTTGTAATGGTAAAATTTCATTAAACAAAAATTCCGCGAAATGATGTTATTGTCTTGGCAGGGCAACGAAACAAGTTGACGTCACACGTATCTTTAGGTAAATAAAAACTTAAATGTAAAATACCGGGCGTTTTAAAGTTTCGTGTACCTCTCAGAACGAATAAAATTACATTGGAAGAAAATATATATTAAAAGTGAAAAAATGCGACTAACAAAATAATCAGTGTATTATATAATATTACTAATATTATCAAAATTTAGTAAAACGGAACAGCCAAAACAGTATTGTATGTATAGGGCTTTCTAGGTTAACACAATTACCGAATTTGTCTATTAGAATCGAAATAATTGAGACAAAAAAAAAACCAAATATGAAGCTTAGAAGTGGAAAAATATTAAATATTTATCTCGTTCAAAGGGTATATTTACGTCTAAATCTTCAAAATTGCTTATATTAAAATACTACCATCGCTTAAATTTTTAACATAAAACCCTTCTATCGATAAGTGTCATGCCAAAAAATGACTTTCATGTCCCCGTCTTTGTACCAACAATGCGGTAAAGTCCACTTTTAACCTTCTTTCTGTCATATGGCCGATGCACCTTTAACTACCAAGGATCAGCCCAACGTCGATGTTATTTCTGCTGTGACGTTGTTCCTTGGCGTTAAAGAGAATTTGCAGTGCTCTGGGAAGCCAGTGTTGAAAGAAAATCCGGTGTTGTTTAGAATTCTGCTACCGGACTCGTGAAGTTTTCCGTTATTGAAGCCCTATCACGATGGAGCCATTGCTATCAATTAATTATTACACAGAAGCTATTGTCATTTGCTTACATTAACATATTTCTTTCTATTTATATTTTTTCAAATGAACTGATAGTTTTAAAAGTTGTCCAAGCTCCAATCTGTTAATTGTATAAATGCGCCTTTGCCATATTCCGTGTATAATATAGCAATAAAACCAAACTCTTTTTAGTTGATGGACATATGGACTTGCCAATGAGACAACTCCCAACAAGAGACCAAAATGACACAGCTAACATTATCTATCAGTAATACTTTTTACAGTATTTATCCCTCTAAACTTTTTATAATTGTTTCGTCGTTTTCTTTGATTATTAGCACGGTCATCAAAACAAGGTCGGAAGGACGGGTGTTCAAAGGTAACACCTAATGCCGCATCCGGTGGGTGGTGGCATAAACAGAAACAATTAATTTACAATTCCGGCGTTTCGAGTACCAATGGCACGTTAATGTCTGAGTATACCATTACTTTGGGTACCGAATATTTTGTTTTGTATGTCTACGGACCATTACGTGTGAAAACGAGGTATATCACTCTTACACACAACCAAAAAAGAGCGCCGATTTGAAAAATAACTTTTGATTGTCAAACATCGGCTTTGACTGATGTGCAGCATCAATGACCTTATATATGACGATATAGACTTTGAGCAGCGCTGATAGAAACATGGCTGCAATTGAACCGATTCCGTGGTTCCGGGTTCTTCCACCAGAGCCAATGAATGACCCACCATTTAATTGAGCAACCACTGGACCCATTAATATGCCGTCCAGAGATGCCGCCCCAATAGTTTACTTTTATTTGCTGTTTTCAATTGATCTTATCAAAGAGTTTGTCAGATAAACTAACAGGTTAGTGAAATATTTTTTTCTTAAAAGCTTATTTTTACTAGAAGTCTCTTTCATAGCCATATTGGAATTTTTTATTAACATCAACGAAAAACTACCGCGCCATTGAAATGTTAATGGCACAGTCAATAAGATATTCAAAAAAGTCATATAAATTAAGACTATGCGATTACAATTTGTTTCATTTATGACATTGTGTCTTTCTAAAACAATGTTGAAAATTCAAAAATTAAGACTATGTACCTACAATTTGTTTCATTTATGACATTGTGTCTTTCTAACATTTAATGTTGAAAATTTTGAACACTTATCTCCCCGTGCAAATACAAATACAACGGTGTTCGTCCTAATGGAATTGTATGTGTAGACCGATCAAATAATAAAAAGATAGCCCAACAGTACTGTTAATACGTAAACGTTTACTCGATAATGAGTAATTAAGGGACATCACGTTTTTCTGTGGTTGCGGTGTAGCTTACTCAGATACAGGAGAAGCGCCCCAATGAAAGGGTATTAAATAACACAAAAAGAAACGTATATTCGGGTAGCATATGAAAAACAAATATTACAAAGAACGGACATAAGTCAATGGCACAAAGACCTGATAAACGATTTTACTCATGTCAGATTTGCTCTAAATGTTTTGGTTTCAGAGATATAAGCAAAAATCTACATTTCGCCCCTATGTACTATTTTTAGCCATGGCGGCCATCTTGGTTGGTTGACAGGGTCACGTCACACATTTTTAAAACTAAATACCAAAATGATGATGGTGGCCAAATTTGGTTAAATTTGGCCCAGTAGTTTCAGAGGAAAAGATTTTTTTAAAAGAATACTAAAATTTTAGAAAAATGGTTAAAAATTGACTATAAAGGGCAATAACTCATTGATGGGTCAACTGACAATTTTGGTCATGTCAACTTATTTGTAGATCTTACTTTGCTGAACATTATTGCTGTTACAGTTTATCTCTATCTATAATAATATTCAAGATAATAAGCAAAAACTGCTAAATCCTCAAAATTACTAATTCAGGGGCAGCAACCCAACAACAGGTTGTCCGATTTGTCTGAAAATTTCAGGGCAGATAAATCTTGACCTAATAGATTATTTAACCCATGTCAGATTTGCTCTAAAAGCTATGGTTTAGAGTTATAAGCCAAAATCTACATTTTACCCCTTTGTTCTATTTTTAGCTTTGGCGGCCATCTTGGTTGGTTGGCAGGTTCACGCCACACACTTTTTAAACTTAATGCCCAAATGATGATTGTGGCCAAGTTTGGATTAATTTGGCTTAGTAGTTTCAGAGGAGAAGATTTTTGCAAAAGATTACTAAGATTTACGAAAAATGGTTAAAAATTGACTATAAAGGGCAATAACTCCTAAAGGGGTCAACTGACCATTTCAGTCAAGTTGACTTATTTGTTAATCTTACTTTGCTGAACATTATTGCTGTTTACAGTTTATCTCTATCTATAATAATATTCAAGATAATAACCAAAAACAGTACAATTTCCTTAAAATTAGCAATGAAGGGGCAGGCACCCAACAAAGGTTTGTCTGATTCATCTGAAAATTTCAGGGCAGATATATCTTGACGTGATAAACAATTTTACCCCCATGTCAGATTTGCTCTAAATGCTTTGGTTTTTGAGTTATAAGCCAAAAACTGCATTGTACCCCTATGTTCTATTTTTAGCCATGGCGGCCATCTTGGTTGGTTGACCGGGTCACCGGACACATTTTTTAAACTAGATACCCCAATGATGATTGTGGCCAAGTTTGGTTTAATTTAGCCTAGTAGTTTCAGAAGAGAAGATTTTTTGTAAAAGTTAACGACGACGGACGATGGACGCCGGACACCGGACGCAAAGCGATGGGAAAAGCTCACTTGACCCTTCGGACCAGGTGAGCTAAAAGAGAAAAAAATACAGACGGATAGATAATACTAGTGATACACATAAAACAGCATAGAAAACTAAAGACTAAGCAACACAAACCCCACCAATAACTGAGGATGATATCAGGTCTCGGTGCTCTGGAAGGGTAAACAGAACCTGCTCAACATGTGGCACCCGTCGAGTTCCTCATATTATTACAAGCCCGGTAAATATACTAGTTCAGTAGGTCATATTCGTGAAAAGGGAATGGGATTCTAGTTACGACATACGGAATATTCGTTAGTTTTTATTTATCAATAGTTTACGAATTCCGCCCCAGCCACAAAATATAAACTGACGTTTTAAGGTAGAATTAATCGAAGCGTAATAAAACTGAAATAATATCATTAGACATACGCAAACAAAAAATTAAAATACATTGCAAACAAACGGCATTCGAGAAAACCCAGGTTCCCGTTAAAAACAGGTGCACCCAAGTCCCCGAGGGTATCACCAGCCAAGTAGTCAACACTTCGGTGTTGACATGAATACAATGTATTAATAATGTGGTCATTTTTTTTTTAATTTCCGGTTTACCAAACTTTGAATTTTTCGAAAGACTAAGGATTGTCTTATCCCAGGCATAGATTAACTTAGCCGTATTTGGCACAACTTTTTGGTATTTTGGATCCTCAATGCTCTTTAACTTTGTACTTGTTTGGCTTTATAAATATTTTGATATGAACGTCACTGATGAGTCTTTTGTAGACAAAACGAGCGTCTGGCTTACTAAATTATAATCCTGGTACCTATGGAAACTATTTACCCCACTGGGTCGATGTCACTGCTGGTTGACGTTTCGTTCCCGAGGGTATCACCAGCGCAGTAGTCAACACTTCGGTGTTGACATGAATATCAATAATGTGGTCATTTTTTATAAATTTCCTGTTTACCAAACTTTGAATTTTTCGAAAAACTAAGGATTTTCTTTTCCCAGGCATAGATTACCTTTGCCGTATTTGGTACAACTTTTTTAAATTTTGGATCTTTAATGCTCTTCAACTTTGTATTTGTTTGGCTTTATAAATATTTTGATATCAGCGTCACTGATGTGTCTTTTGTAGACGGAACGCGCGTCTGGCGTACTAAATTATAATTCTGATACCTTTGATAACTATTTGCAGTGCAAAGAGTGATTATTCAATATGAAAAACTAAATCGCATTACGACATACAAAAAGCATAACCAGATAAGATAAATTACACGTTTTTTTTTAGCTTACATTCCATTTAATTCAATGAGGCTATCAGTTTTTACAACCATTTCTAAATTTCTATCAATTAGTGTCATCAAAACGAGTAATCATCTGCAGGTACCACGTACAATAGAATGACGTTATCAATTGTTGCAAAGGTTGCCATGACGCTATTTGAAAACGTAAGTCACCAGGCCGATTCTTGACAGTCAAAGGTAAAGCGGTTACCAAAGTCAAAGGGTTAAATAATAAATTTTGAAACTGATATAACTTGAAAAGTAAACAGTATTATTCAATTACTCACATGAAACAAACCGGGTTGCGGTATTTAGTACGTAGGTGAAATTGGACGATATTTGTCCAAACGAACGCGAGAACACCTGTATCGTTCTAAAAGCCCCAATAAAATCAAAAGTATTATTTATCAACACATTAAGAAGCACAATCATCATATTAAACATTTAACAGTTCAACCTTTAGATGTAGTAAATACGGAGCCTGGTGAATCTCATTCAAATTTTAGACGATCACGGAAAATAATTGAAATAAATTGGATTAAAAAATTACGTACAGTCTACCCTCTCGGTCTTAATGATAATATCATGGAAATTTGTTTCCCAAAATTAATCGCCCTGATGATCATAAACAACATTTTATTAAAATAATGTATGTCAATAAAGGTTTTGATTTTGTAAATATTGTTGGTATTTTAACGACCATTCTGTTAAAGAACAATTTCCTGTATATTTTAATAATACTGAGCTTCCTCTTATTTGTTATAGTTACAAGAAACGTATCCGGATAAATGTGTTTAATTATAGCCAATTGTGTAAAGATGTTAATATTAGTAAAAACTACACATACTTCATGTAATTGTAGTAATTCCGAATACATTTATTACCAATTTCCCATGTTATAACAGGAGACCTTTACATCGTTCAAGACCGACAGTTAAATCATTTCTCAGTAAAGAACATAACTATCATGACTATCGTCCCCCGTCAATTATCAATTGAAATGGGTGTCGTAATATCATCCACGACTCCTCCCGCACTTACCGTTTGAAATGGATAAAACGGGAGAATCTTTTGTTACTTCAGTAATGAACATAGTTGATATACGTATTCCACAGTTAAAAGAACATTTTATTCTGAACAACAACCATACTAAACCTATCTCTCGTAACAAACATAAACTAAAAGAACTAGCCAAGGAATTCTTTTGTCCCGGCCGATAAAGCTGCTAATGAAATTACTATTGTTTGACATGAATTTTACATTCAGGTTCTGAAAACGGAAATTACCAATTCGCCAATGAAAGTCCTAACTACATGTATGTAGTGGCTTCCGAAGCTACACAAAACACCTTACAAATATATATTTATCTCGTGTTCAAGTCATTATTCCACTATTAAATTGTCTATTCTTCTTACGAGTACACTTGGTACAATCAAAAATCTGGTATTAAATTGTTCAAATAAGGCATTCGAAAATAGTGGAATTAACTACTTTTGGAGTGTCGAAAAATTGAAAACTCGTTGGAAGTACTTGATAAATTGCCTGCTCATATTGGTGATTTTGAATCAATTCAAAATTTTGATTTTTCTATCCTATATACCACATTGCCCCACATTCTCATTAAATGCGTATACATATGTTCAAACTCCTTTAGGTCATTTTTAGTAGCAATACACAAAAGATCTATGTCAATTTGACATGTTTTGATACTGTATATGCCTTTGAGTTTTTACTAGATAACATTTTTTTTTTCGCTCTTGAGATTCCGTATATCGTCAGGTTATCAAAATTCCAATGGGGACTAACTGTGCACCACTTATTGTGGGTCCGTTTTTATTGTGTTTATATTGCTAAGAGTTACAATTTATGACTAAAATTGACAAAGACCCATCGAAACAAGATCTGATACAAAAATTTGATTATACTTTTAGATAAATTGGCATCAGTGACGCTCGAATCCAAAAAAGTTTAAAAGGTCAAACAAAGTACGAAGTTGAAGAGCATTGACGACCAAAATTCCTAAATGTTTTGCCAAATACAGCTAAGGTACAATGTAATATATGCCTGAGGTAGAAAAGCCTTAGTATTTCAAAAAATTCAAAATTTTGATAACAGTTGATTTATAAATAATATTCTTTATAGAGCACAAAAATGTTAACCTTTACATAGACTTACTAAGAACGAATATACTAACGATACTGTCGTAAGGTGATTAAAGATTGCATATACTGGCTTTCTTATGCATTTACTTTTCTACATTGGCTAGCGGTATAGGGTGAGGGTTGAGATCTCATAAACATGCTTAACCCCGTCGCATTTTTGCGCCTGTCCCAAGTCAGGAGCCTCTGGCCTTTGTTAGTCTTGTATTATTTTTGATTTTAGTTTCTTGTGTATAATTTGGAGTTAAGTATGACGTCCATTGTCACTGAACTAGTATATAAATTTGTTTAGGGGCCAGCTGAAGGACAACTTCGGGTGCAGAAATTTTTCGCTGCATTGAAGAACTGTTGGTGACCTTCTGTTGTTGTCTGTTATATGGTCGGGTAGTTTTCTCTTTGACACATACCCAATTTCCTTTCTTCTTTTGTTTGTCAAATCAGCAATTAACTAAGAAAACATATATAAAATTGAGAATGGAAATGGGGAATGTGTCAAAGAGACAACAACCCGACCATAGAAAAAAACAACAGCAGAAGGTCACCAACAAGTCTTCAATGTAGCGAGAAATTCCCGCACCCGGAGGCGTCCTTCAACTGGCCCTTAAACAAATATATACTAGTTCAATGATAATAATCGCCATACTAATTTCCAAATTGTACACAAGAAACTAAAATTAAAATAATACAAGACAAACAAAGGCCAGAGGCTCCTGACTTGGGACAGGCGCAAAAAATGCGGCGGGGTTAAACATGTTTGTGAGATCTCAACCCTCCCCCTATACCTCAAGGCAATGTAGAAAAGTAAACGCATAACAATACGCACATTAAAATTCAGTTCAAAAGAAGTCCGAGTCTGATGTCAGAAGATGTAACCAAAGAAAATAAACAAAATGACAATAATACATAAATAACAACAGACTACTAGCAGTTAACTGACATGCCAGCTCCAGACTTCAATTAAACTGACTAAAAGATTATGATGTTATCATATGAACATCAGGCACAATCCTTTCCGTTAGGGGTTTAGTATCATACCATCATAACATATATGAGAAGAACATTGAATGTCACCAAATTTCTGTGTGTTCTTCCTTTGGCAGCTATTTGGAAAAGAGATTGGATATTAAAACATTTATCAATTTATCAATTGCAAAATTCCAATGAGATTCAAAAGAGGGACGAAAGATACCAAAGGGACAGTCAAACTCATAAATCTAAAACAAACTGACAACGCCATGGCTAAAAATGAAAAAGACAAACAGAAAAACAATAGTACACATGACACAACATAGAAAACTAAAGAATAAACAACACGAACCCCAAGTTAGATAATCACATATGTACCATCTGTAACTATTTTCTACATATTTCTAAAATTTACAAAACATGATAACACAAGACTGAATACAATTAAAATTTAGTCTTTCATTGTACCATAAAGTCACCTATGCTGCACATAAGTGTATTTATGGTCCGCTAAAGTCAAAATAACAACTAACACATAGTATGATGATGCAGGCCACAGATGTGACAGTTTATACATGTATAAAATTTGCATACACTACAATTATAAGTACCAATTATGAATTTAAATATACTATACTATCATTAAAGTCTGAACCAATGAGCATATTATTTAATAAATGAAAAGACAAATCTCATCAATTATTGAAATTGAATTTTTTGAAAAGTCAATCATTTTAGAGTTATATCCCCTTGACTATAAATTTGTTAATAATAGTGTAACATTTCAACTTTTGGGATCAGATACCGCCATGACGTATAAAGCTCTTATGGAGCTGAAAACGCTGCCCCAAAGTAAACCTGCATCATCCATCATCCTACTTATGCAAATGATAAAACTTACGATTCTATATACATACATTGAGTCCCACGAATGTCCTTATCCTAAAAAATCTACTTGATACGAATCAAAAATACTAAAAAGGAACAATGTATAGACATTGGCCTCTGGCCTTTGTTAGTCTTGTATTATTTTTGATTTTTGATTTTTTCATAACATATATTAGAAGAACATAACCCGTGTCATGCCAACAACTGGTTTTTGAATAAATGTGTTTAGTTCCGATGGAAAGACCCTATAAGTGAATAAATATTAACGCCAAAATATGCAATCTTTAATGACCTGACAACAGTATCGTAACTATATCCCTTCTTAATAAGTCTATTCAAAGGTTTTGTTAGTTTTTGAGGTGAATATTGACACCTTTGTGCTTTATAAAGAGTATTTCCATAACAAATTGGATGTGAAATACCTAAACGTATAAGAAGTCTGCATGTTGAGCTATCTTTACGAATGATGTCCTTATACCGATGATAAAATTTAGTAAATGTTTTGACTAGTTTGTGATATCGAAAAGCCTGGTGTAATAACTTTTCAGTAATACATACATTTCTCTCGTTAAAATCTAAAACATTGTTACATACACGAGCGAATCGTACAAGTTGAGATATATAAACACCGTAAGATGGTGACTAAGGAACGTCACCATCTAAAAATGGATAATTAACGATAGGAAATGAAAAATCCTCTCTTTTTTTCATAAATTTTAGTATTCAGCTTTCCGTTAGGGATATAGATATCAAGATCGAGGAAAGGGCAGGGGTCATTGTTAGTATTAGCTTTATTTAAAATAAGTTCAACAGGATAAATTTCTTTAATATACATACTGAAGTCGTCATTTTTGAGAGCCAAAATAGCATCCAAATATCTAAAAGTAGTATTAAATTTGTTTATCAGATGTTGTTTCGATGGGTCTTTCCTTATTTTTCTTATTTTTGTCATAAATTGTAACTCATAGCAATACAAAAACAGGTCCGCAATAAGTGGTGCACAGTTAGTCCCCATTGGAATTCCGATAATCTCACGTTATACGGAATCTCCAAAGCGAACAAAAATGTTATCTAGTAAAAATTCAAGGGCATATATAGTATCAAAGCATAGTTTTTTAATTATTGCTACTAAAAAATGACTTAAAAGAGTTTAAACATATATATATTCACATTCTGACTTTTTAAATGTCCATTTAATTAGGTGTGTGAATTTTTTCTTAATGAGAATGTGAGGCAATGTGGTATTATACAGGGTAGAAAAATCAAAACTTTGAAAAGATTCAAAATCACCAATATAAGCATGCAATTTATCAAGTACTTCCAACGAGTTCTTGAGACTCCAAAAGTAATTAATTCCACTATTTTCGAAGGCCTTATTTGAACAATTTATTATCAGGTTTTTAATTGTACCAAGTGTGCTGGTAAGAAGAATAGACAATTTAGTAGTGGAACAATGGCTTGAAGACGAAATAAATCTATATTTGTAAGGTGTTTTGTGTAGCTTCGGAACCAATACATAGTTGGGACTTTCATTGTATTTGGCTCTGCTTGTAAAGCGGTAGCTAAAAGTTTATGTTTGTTACAGATGTCGTTTTCTGAAAATGGAGTCAGTTGGAATGTTGGTGAATTGGTGATTTCTTTTTTCAGAACCTCAATGTACAATTTACGTCAAACAATAATAATTTTATTAGCAGCTTTATCGGCCGGGATACATTTCTTGGCTAGTTCTTAAAGTTTATGTTTGATACGAGAAATAGGTTTATTGTGGTTATTGTTAATAGTAAAATGTTCTTTAAAATGTTGAATACGTATATCAACTATCTTCATTACTGAATTAAAAAAAGAGTCCAAAGATTTGTTGTCAGCTTTTTCCCGTTTTATCTATTTTATACAGTAAGTATGGAGTGAGTCGTTGGTGATATTACGACACTTATTCCAATTAATAATTGACGGGGGACGATATTTATGTCCTTTACTGAGGCATGATTTTAACTTTCGGTCTTGAACGATGTTAAGATCTCCTGTTATAACATGGGAAATGTTTCCATAAATATGTTCGGATGTACTACAATTACATGAAGTAGGTGTATTTTCACTGATATTAACATCTTTACACAATTGACTATAATTAAACACAAATTTCCGGGTAGATTTCTTGTAAATATAACAAATAAGAGGTAGCTCAGTATTGTCAAAATATCCAGGAATTTGTTCTTTTACAGAATGGTCGTTAAATATACCGGAAATATTTACAAAATCAAAACCTTTATTGACATGCTTTATTTTAATAAAATGTTTTTATGATCTTCAGAGCGATCAATTTTGGGAAATAGTTTAGAATAACAATATGCCATAACAATTTGAACAATTTCATACTTAGGACTGCTATATGAAATTGTGTTGCAATCCTCCAAAATTTTATTTAACTTATTAATCGGTAATGAACAGAGTTTTGTTAACAGATAATTTCTGCCGTTGTTTTTGAAATAGAAATTAGGTCCCAAATATTGGTATGATTGGTCCGAAATTTTCTTTTATTGCGATTTGTTCTACGACCGTGAGAACGGTTTTTCCGAACAGTTTAAGAAACTATATCCAAAATTTTAACGGAATCGGTTCTAGATATATTACCAAGTCCCATGATATTATCATTTAGACCGAGAGGGTAGACTGTCTGTAATTTTTTAATCCAAATTAATTCAATTATTTTCCGTGATCGTACAAACTTTGAATGAGATTCACCAGGCTGCTTATTTACTACTTCTAAAGGTTGAACTGCTAAATACTTAAAAGGATGGTTGTGCTTCTTAAGGTGTTGGTAAATGATACTTTTGAATTTATTGGGTCTTTTAAAACTATACAGATGTTCTTGAGTGCGTTTAGATAAATATCGTCCAGTTTCTCCCGCGTACTGAATACCACATCCCGGTTTGTTTCATGTGATTAAATAAATAATGCTGTTTGTTTTTCAAGTTACATCAGTTTCAAAACTCAAAGAAAATGTGCGACTATTAAACGTGGACCTTGCCGTATTGTTGGTGGAAAGACGGGGACATGTAAGTAATTTTTTGGCATGACACTTATCGATAGAAAGATAACTACGTTTTTCATTGTTAAAAATGATAGCAATGGTGGTATTTTTAGATAACCGATTTTGAAGATTGAGACGTGTAGATACCCTTTGAACAAGTTTAGTATTTAATATTTTTCCATTTCTAAGCTTATATAGCTCTTTTAAATCATAATTCAAACGAACTATTTTGACTCCAAATAGAAGGTACGGAAACTAATGAGTAATCCAAGAAAACTTTTCCTCATTTTAAGACATTATCAAGGTGTAATACCACCATTGATTTCCCCCTATTAGTCTTTGTTAAATTGGCATTTGTTTAAAAATTGTACAGTATTTACCTTTATTTCAACCAAAGAAATACTTTGCATGAATAAAGTTTAATCCTTTACAGTGCTACAGTGAAAATGTCACGATACATTTAATTGCATATAAAAAAGTAACCATCACCGGAATTAAACAATCCAATTTTACACTGTTATTTACTGGTTACCTACTTTGGAAACTATGTAACCTGAACTTTCTAAAATATTGTATAAGACCATCAAAAAAACTAGAGGCTCTCAAGAGCCTGTGTCGCTCACCTTGGTCTATGTGCATATTAACAATGGACACAGATAAATTCATGACAAAATGGTGTTTTGGTGATGGTGCTGTTTTTGTAGATCTTTCTTTACTGAACATTCTTGTTGCTACAATTATCTCTATCTATAATGAACTTGGCTTAGTAATTACAGTGGAAAATATTTCCTAAAAATTTACAGAAAATTATGAAATTTTTTAACAATTGACTACAAAATGTATAAAGGGCAATAACTCCATAAAAGGTCAATTGACAATTTTGGTGAAGTTGACTTATTTGTAGATCTTATTTTGCTGAACATTATTGCTGTTTCAAGTTGATCTCTATCTATAATAATATTCAAGATAATAACCAAAATCTGCAAAATTTCCTTAAAATAACTAATTCGGGGGCAGCAACCCAACAACAGGTTGTCTGATTTGTCTGAAAATTTCAGGGCAGATATATCTTGACCTGATAAACAATTTTACACCATGTCAGATTTGCTCTAAATGCTTTGGTTTCAGAGATATAAGCAAAAATCTACATTTCACCTCTATGTTATATTTGTAGCCATGATGGCCATCTTGGTTAGTTGGCCGGGTCACGCCATACATTTTTTAAACTAAATACCCCAATAATGATTGTGGCCAAGTTTGGTTAAATTTGGCCCAGTCGTTTCAGAGGAGAAGATTTTTGTAAAAGATTACAAAATTTTACGAAAAATTGGTCAAAATTGACTATAAAGGGCAATAACTCCTTAAGGGGTCAACTGATAATTTTGGTCATGTTGACTTATTTGTAGATCTTACTTTGCTGAACATAATTGCTGTTTACAGTTTACCTCTTTCTATAATAATATTCAAGATAATAACCAAAATCTGCAAAATTTCCTTCAAATTACTTATTTCGGGACAGCAACCCAACAACTGGTTGTCCGATTCATTTGAAGGTTTCAGGGCAGATAGATTTCCACTTGATGAATATTTTTACACCATGTCAGATTGCTCTAAATGCTTTGGTTTCAGAGATATAAGCCAAAATCTACATTTCACCACTATATTCTATTTTTAGCCATGGCGGCCATCTTGGTTGGTTGATCGGGTCACGCCACACATTTTTTAAACTAAATAACCCAAAGATGATTGTGGCCAAGTTTGGATTCATTTAGCCAAGTAGTTACAGAGGAGAAGATTTTTGTAATAGATTACTAAGATTTACGAAAAATGGATAAAAATTGACTATAAAGGGCAATAACTCCTAAAGGGGGTCAACTGACCATTTCGGTTATGTTGCCTTATTTGTAGATCTTACTTTGTTGAACATTATTGCTGTTTACAGTTTATCTCTATCTATCATAATATTCAAGATAATAGCCAAAAACAGCAAAATTTCCTTAAAATTACCAATTCAAGGGCAGCAACCCAACAAAGGGTTGTCCGATTCATCTGAAAATTTCAGGGCAGATAGATCTTGACCTGATAAACAATTTTATACCATCAGATTTGCTCTAAATGCTTTGGTTTCAGAGTTATAAGCCAAAATCTACATTTCACCTCTATGTTATATTTGTAGCCATGGCGGCCATCTTGGTTAGTTGGCCGGGTCACGCCATACATTTTTAAACTAAATACCCCAATAATGATTGTGGCCAAGTTTGGTTAAATTTGGCCCAGTAGTTTCAGAGGAGAAGATTTTTGTAAAAGATTACAAAATTTTACGAAAAATTGGTCAAAATTGACTATAAAGGGCAATAACTCCTTAAGGGGTCAACTGATAATTTTGGTCATTTCGACTTATTTGTAGATCTTACTTTGCTGAACATAATTGCTGTTTACAGTTTATCTCTTTCTATAATAATATTCAAGATAATAACCAAAATCTGCAAAATTTCCTTCAAATTACTTATTTCGGGGCAGCAACCCAACAACTGGTTGTCCGATTCATTTGAAGGTTTCAGGGCAGATAGATTTCCAGTTGATGAACATTTTTACACCATGTCAGATTTGCTCTAAATGCTTTGGTTTTAGAGATATAAGCCAAAATCTACATTTCACCCCTATATTCTATGTTTAGCCATGGCGGCCATCTTGGTTGGTTGGTCGGGTCACGTCACAAATTTTTGAAACTAGATAACCCAAAGATGATTGTGGCCAAGTTTGGATTCATTTAGCCAAGTAGTTACAGAGGAGAAGATGTTTGTAATAGATTACTAAGATTTACGAAAAATGGTCAAAAATTGACTATAAAGGGCAATAACTCCTAAAGGGGGTCAACTAATCATTTCGGTTATGTTGCCTTATTTTTAGATCTTACTTTGTTGAACATTATTGCTGTTTACAGTTTATCTCTATCTATCATAATATTCAAGATAATAGCCAAAAACAGCAAAATTTCCTTAAAATTACCAATTCAGGGGCAGCAACCCAACAAAGGGTTGTCCGATTCATCTGAAAATTTCAGGGCAGATAGATCTTAACCTGATTAACAATTTTATTTCGTCAGGTTTGCTCTAAATGCTTTGGTTTTTGAGTTATGAGCCAAAAACTGCATTTTACCCCTATGTTCTATTTTTAGCCATGGCGGCCAACTTGGTTGGTTGGCAAGGTCACGCCACACATTGTTTAAACTAGATACCCCAATGATGATTGTGGCCAAGTTTGGTTTAATTTGGCCCAGTAGTTTCAGAGGAGAAGATTTTTGTAAAAGTTAACGACGACGGACGACGACGACGGATGACGGACGCCAAGTGATGAGAAAAGCTCACTTGGCCCTCTGGGCCAGGTGAGCTAAAAAGAGAATCATGCTTTCAAACACCCAACGTACATGTTTATGACTCAGAAATGTTTTAAGTGCATTGAAATGTAGGGTTAATTTTCTACAACTGTCACATTCAAGAGAATATTTTTTTAGACCTACTTTCGTATACAACCGGATGTGACGTACCATGATTTGGTGGTATAACACCTCAATGCACATTTTCAAAATCGTATATTTATACTATTCAGAAAAACTTTTTTTTCTTAAAAAATAAAAAAAAAAAATATTTTTATTCATTTGGGTAATACATGTTATAATTTTGTTTATTTTGCTTCCTTTGCATCTTGCTAGTCAACTTAAATCCCCCATGTTCAGTTTTGGGGTAATAAAAGAAGCATTAATCATGAAATTCTATCGTCCAAAGTCAAATCACATTAATTATGACGATACCTTTATATAGTGTACCAAATTCCTTTCTTCAAATCAACAATTGGTTTACTGAAAATGCAAAATAAAGATTAATAAACATTTGATGGTAAAGAAACAAAATATAAATATGTAAATTACTCTTTATATATACAAATGTATGTGCAACATTTTATTCTATGTTTATTTTCCCTCAAATCTGAAAAATATACGTGAAGTTTCAAAAGACGTTGCGATACAAATTTAAAGGAAACATTCCTTAATTTCCTAAAACAAATTATGAAGGTTGATATGTGGAACGCATCTTTCCCATCGAACTGGAGATAAAGGATACTACATATACAGTTAAGTCGGCCTCATATCTTGACTTACATCTAGAAATTGACAATGAGGGTCGGTTGAAAACCAAACTTTACGACAAAAGAGATGATTTCAGCTTTCCATTGTGAATTTTCCATTTCTGAGTACATGTAGCAACATTCCAGCAGCACCTGTATGCGGGGTATATATCTCCCAATTGATACGATATTCCCGTGCTTGCATTTCCTATCCTGATTTTCTTGATAGAGGGCTGCTGCTTACAAGGAAGCTATTAAAAGGTGAAGTTGAAATCATTCCATCGTAAATTTTACGGACGCCATCTCGAGTTGGTTGACTGTTATGGAATAACCGTTTCACAACTGATATTGGATATGTTCTTTACGTCTTAACTACAATCCCCTTCCCTTTCATGAATGTGACCTACCGAATAAGACTATTTACCGGATTTGTTATCACATAAGCAACACGACGGGTGCCACATGTGGAGCAAGATCTTCTTACCCTTCCGGGGCACCTGAGATCACCCCTAGTTTTTGGTGGGGTTCGAGGTATTCATTCTTTAGTTTTCAATGTTGTGTCATGTGTACTACTGTTTGTCTGTTTGTCTTTTTTTCATTTTAAGCTATGGCGTTGTCAGTTTGTTTTAGATTTATGAGTTTGACTGTCCCTTTGGTATCTTTCGTTCCTCTTCTGAAATATAGTTTGAAATTACATTAAATTGTAACAGGAGACGGTTCGACCTAATAATACATCCTTATTATCAAATAGCCTTTTTAATTATCTGTTTATTTTATTTAAGAATTAAATGCTTATTTTTATAACATCACTGGGGTGTATAAGTGTTGACTAAATTACATTTTGTAGCGCGGAAGCGCTTCAATCTAAAAACGTGCGCATGGTCAACGGTTTTTTTTCCAACCCTATAAAGTTACAAAAAGAAGCAGTGATAGATTTTATACACATATTAAAATCAATGGGGTCCAGGACCAATCCAGTAGATCTTATTATAATCCTTCGTAATTAATTCGCAAATAATTCTAATTTTTATATGCATACATTAAGAGTGATTTAGAGGTGGTTAACTTAGTGTATGATACAAATTTCTAGTTATGGAATATATTTTACTTTATTAACCAACTAAGTACATTATTGTCAAAAATGACTGGTTATTAAGAATAACATATTTTCTGTAATGGCCCTGTTTTTCTGTAATGGCCCTGTTTTTTCTGTAATGGCCCTGTTTTTCTGTAAAGGCCCTGTTTTTCTGTAATGGCCCTGTATTTTCTGTAATGGCCCTGTTTTTTCTGTAATGGCCCTGTATTAATGCCCAGCTTGTCTGTATTGAGCCCAGTTAGAGTTTTTAATTAAGTTAATAAAATTAAGCTGTAAAGTGTATTATACTTTTTTTTGTATTTTATTTAATTTAGTAACGAGCAACAAACATTAAAGAACCCTATAAAGGGATCACTGTTTATCCTGTTTTTCAACACATAACTTCTTTCAACTTAATATCTTGGATATTTGGTATATTTAAAGGCTGATCATGGTGAAGTACAAATTATTTTTTTTCAAACTAAACTGTCATTAATAAAAGAGTAAGAGAGTACATCACGTTGGCAGCAACACATACACTTTTTTCCAGTTGGTTAATAAATGTATTAAGAAATGGGTGTTTTTATAATGGCCCTGTTATATGTCCTTGGTCAGTACTAATGGCCTCGGATGTCTGTAATGGCCCTTGGCGTGGCCTCGGGCCATTACAGACTTCCTCGACCATTATTACAGACATTGGACATATAACAGGGTCATTATAAAAATACCCATTCATTAAAACTATAGTAATAATAAGGTCTGCCCACCCTTCCGTATCTGTATCTAAAAATTGCAACCTATATCATGTTAACTTTGTAGAAAAGGATATTTTTTATATAAGGAACATATTCTTATTTCTACACACATGATTTCTTGTCTTTCCCGCAGTAAGCCAATATGAGGGTCAATATAAAAAACGGCGACGGTTTCTTTTGTAATATATATTATTCTCAAGTATCATCTATCATGTCTATGAGTAAAGATGTACAACACATAATTTTGTTATAATAACTCATAAATATGTATGTTTAGCCATAACTGTTACAAATTATAAAATACTATGTCAATTATACAGTACAGAATACATCTTAATTGAACTCTATTTCTTATTAAATTATCAATATTTGACCATTTTTCTTTTATTCTTATTGCTTTATTGGTCGAGAATAAACTCATATGTCAATCCTATAATAATATATAAGCCATGAAGAGATGTGATATGATTGAAAATGAGACAACTCTGCACAAGAGACCATCTGGCATAGAAATTAACAGCTATTTTTCACCGTACGACCTTCAACAATGAGGAGAGCCCATATCGCATACTATTAGTCAGCTTTAAAAGGCATCGAATTCACAAATGTAAAACAATGCAAACGAGAAAAGTAACGTCTTAATTAACGTACAAAAATAAACGAATAACAAATAGGTAATACAGGTACAAACGACAACTGAGGTATCCTGACTTGAGGCAGGCACATACATACTTACAGATTGTGGCAGGGTTAAACATATAAATTGGATACAAACTCTCCCCTAACCTGGACAGTGGTGTAACAACTATAAAAATCAGTTGAAACCGGTTTAACTCATCAGATTGGTTTAAATACAAAAAAACATATAACAAAAACAGAGAGTGAACGTGACGGGACGACAAAAAGACACTAAGGGAGCAACCATTTCACTTCAAAAAAGGGGGAGATAGGTTAGAAAATTATTTAGTTTTCAACGCGATCAATCCGACTTTTTTTTTCAATATTTAACGCTCTCTTGTACAGGGGGAATTTACATTTAGAATATCTTTTTACGTCATCTGCTTGACAAAAGTTTTTTTTCTTCATCAAATTGGGAATTAGAATATTTTTATAGAAAAAAACATACCCTCCCTTATAAAGTTAAATGGTCGTTCAAAAAGTACATATCTGTGAGTGCTCGTAGTTAATAATAACTAGTTCAAAGCCAATAACATTCGTTTTTTATGTGCTTTGTCATTTGATTTTGCCATGTGATTAGGAACTTTCCGATTTAATTTTCCTCAAAGTTCTGTATTTTTAATTTGTGATTTTACTTTTTATAAAAAAAAATCATGCATCTAAGACTACATATCTTATGAATCAGATAGCAGTGGAAAGATGAGACACTTCGATGGACATGAATTTGGAATTTAATGACACTTTAACGTACAAAATATTTTGTTTCCTTATTCATTGTTATTGTTTACAAAAATGCTGATCTTAAAATAGATTAATTATCACATATGCGCATATTGATAAGCGGATGATTACTATTTAAATTTTTCGTTCATCCCAAAAATTTTGATATTCAGTAATTATTTGAGATAAACTAACTAAATTCATATTAAGCCATTCAATTCACTCAAATCGGGTTTTTATATTTTTCTAAAAAACGGTACTGCGTCTCTCTTTTTATTCCATATGAATCTATGTGTATGATTACTGCTGGTAAAATGCGCATTAACGTTCATTTATAATGTATAATATTAAATGTTCAAACAGTATGAAATGATACCTTGTTAAATGTTAACATCCTCTTCAACATCGAAATATAGCCACTGCTGCATTCACTGCTCAAAATGGCGTCGAAAATCGATTGATATGATCATTTCATTATATTTCGTCTTGACCTTGACATTCTTTTCCTTTACATTTTGAAGTTTGTGTATGCTAATTGAAAAGAGATATAATTTGATAGAAATAAGTTGTATTCACGAAAGAAAAATCGTTTGTATATAAGTATTACCTCATGAATAACTCCTTTGATTTAAATCAATTTAACGACGCACAACAATGACTTTGTCAAAGAAATCATTTAAAATTCCACAACTACTCTTGTGTATAATTTTTACAACTCAATTATTGCCATGATAAATTGTAGAAAAACAAATTTTCACCGCTTTCAGACCCGCAACAATATAATTAAGTATTACGCACATGCACGAAAGATCCTAACAATAGTTTTACCCCATCAATTAGTATTAAATTTAATATTTTATCTGAAAGATAAAGTATTTATATTTGGAAATGACTACAGTATATTTGAATATGTAACTATTTATTCTGTCTTAACATTGTCAATAATAAATGATTTGTGTCAAAATTGTCTTCACGTTCTGATTTTTCTTTACAAATTCTTAACATTCAAAGTTTTATCTGTTCTTGACATCTTAAACATGTATTAAAAAATCATATACAGTTAATTTATATGATACATGATATATATATATATTGTAACAACTGGACAAATATAACATTTTTAATACTTTTTACAACATGTACAACCTGGAATTTACTATGCCAACAGAAGAAATAAGTCAACTACAGACGGATGAAAACTTTATTGGGTGATGGCCTGCAACAGAAATATTATTGACTTTATGAACATTTATTTGAATTGGACATACTGTTATATTTGCAACTTTTTAACTTTATGCATTTTGTTTGGCAAGTGCCCCTTCCACTTGTTTACCAAACTCGTTTTACTGTATAACATATTTTTCATAGATTGTAAGGTGTCTGGCACAAATATGCATATACCTGAAATTATATTTCAACCCATTATAAGTCCTGAAAGTGTCTCAGTAAGGAAATATTTAAGGTTTTACTATCGGTCCAAACCATTTTTGTTGTTTCTCCGGGAAGAGCCATTTTACAGGTCTTCTTCTTCTCTGTATTAGCTTCCTTTAAATAGGAACACCTCTAATATATATATTATTAGAGTATTTGGGGTAAATTTTGAAAGATTTTTTTCTGGTTGTATGTAGATAACTATGTACAGCACACTATGTAGGAGGTTTTCTTTCATTTATAGGTTGTTTTTATATATATATACAGACTGTTTTATTTTGTATCTTTTTATTTTATTTTTATTATAATAAAGGAAACGTGCACCATAGCAGTATTTACATGTGAGGGTCTTATATACATGTTTTTGTTTTTGTTTTAAAACTTAACCATACAATATTTAAAAGTTGTACAAAAACAAAATAAGTGTCTATAGTGATAGTGATAGTAGTTATATATATATAATTCTATTTTTTATAAAAGGATAGAGTTATAGATTAATTTTCTAAAATGAGGTTACTTAATTATTTTAAAAGGAACAAGTATGTATTTTAAAAAGTAAAAATATATTGCATCAATTTTAATATGATAAAATATCTCATAATAGTGAACGTCAATTTTCTTGACTGGCGATGTGGAATTTCATTGATAAAAACTAGAATCTTTTATCTAATTAAAAAGCTAAAAAATAAAATAAAAATAAGACAGTCATTAAAAACAAAGTTCTTATTCTTAGTTTCAGTATCATGTAATAAATTTACTTTGTTTTAAGTGGAAAATGTGGTTAAAAATATTTTGGCATCATATAAAATTATCATTTATAATACAGGAGCTTGTCATTAATTTTAATTATTTTAATTATATGATAACATTTCTCATTTTATAGAGATTGTAAATTTAAATTATACTCATAATTTAGAGCTGAACTCGCATTCGGGTGATTATCAATTCAACTTGATGAATATCCTCCTTTTGTCTCCTTTACTAACACATTTATTTGAATCGTCTATCTCTAGTCCATGTAATGAGAATTTGAATATATTTGTTTCTCCATGTTTAACATTTTTTAATAAAACAGTTCTTATATGTATAAACATTTATCCGTTTTTGCTTCTTCACTAACCACTGAATATTGAATATTAATACACAGTATAATTGTTCATATACCTGTACACTTTGGTTTTACACAATATTATTTGATGTTCCGTGCATCTAATATTTCAATTCTCTTGATATGTAGTTGGAATAGTAGGTTTCTAGCTTTCTGCTCTAACTTTTCTGCCAGTTCCATTCCTATACTAAGGGATTCTTTAAAATTGCTCCAGTCTAATATCAGACGTGTAATTTCCATCTTATTGTTGCAGTATGTATTCCATTTTGCAGGACCACAGCTATCCAGAATGACTTTTTTTATATCTATAAAATATTTCTCTCTTATAGTGCTTAGTACAGGACAGGTGGTTATCATGTGTACTATGTCTTCACTTTCTGTATGGCACAGTTGACATGTTGCTTCTGTTGAGAAATGTGTGAACTTATGTTTGTCTGATTGCAATATATAAGTTCCAGTCATCATTCTGGATTTCACAATGGATTTTCTTATCTCAATTCTGGGTTGATTTTTTAGCTTCCATACATGTGCTGTTTTTCCTATTTCCAAATTATCTATGCAGACATATTTAAGACTGGTTTTATTGAAAGCATCAGATTTTAATTTATCATTCCAAAATTTGTGAATTTGTCTATTGATTTCTTCCTTCCATGCATTTTTTTTGGGTGTGCTATTTTGAAGTATGTTGATTGAAGGTAGACTGTATAACTCTAAAATGTTCAGTATTTTGCTGAAGAAACTTTTCTTGTTATCGAAATTGGTAGCTATCTGTCTGTTCATGACATCTTTGATTTTGGTATTGTCACATGTTATAATGGAATATAGTAGTGATAGTTGTCTCTTGTGTATTTCAGCTTCTATCGGCAAGGCTCCCAAAAACAGTAGGACAGCAGCATTTGATGTCCTTTCTGGTAAGGACTGTAGGTGTCTCAAATTCTTCCTGTGAAATTTCTCTAGATCTTCAAGATTAGATTTTGTTAATGGAAGTACCTCTAATCCATATATTAATCTTGGTATAACATATGTTCTATAAATTTGGTAGGAGATTTCTGGGTTGAGTCCATTGGTGCCATGTACTCCAGATCCCATAAGAGCATACCTTGTTCTTCTTGCTGTTTGAATTCTGTCTTTTACGTTGAAGTTATTTTCTGAACCATCTGTTCTTTTTACTCCTAGATGTTCACTGCAATCAGTGGTTTTTACTTTTTTACCATCCATAGTCCAGTTGTAATCAGTTTTAATTTTTGAGCAATCGATTATTTCAGTTTTTGTAGGATGTATTTTGTAATGATGTTCCTTTGCATACCTGTCTATAACATTCAACATTATTTGGAGCTCATGCTCATTATTTGAGATGAAGGCGATATCATCGGCACAGGTTGGTGCTCCTATATAGATGTCTCCTAGATGATAACCCAGGGAATTCTGCTCTAGCTCAACTAACAAATCCTGCACAAATATTTTATATAGATGAGTAGAGAGTATCCCACCTTGTCTAACTCCTTGTTTTATTGTGAAGGATTCGCTTACCCCATCTAGCCATTTTACTTTGGAGCTAAGCCCATTATATAGTTCTGTTAGGATCTTCCAATAGGTGGGATGAATATTCTGATCAATGGCCTGTCCATACGAATTATATGCTGGACAACATCAAATGCTGACTGAACATCTAGAACAGATATATAAAATTTTTCAGTTGACTTTTTGATTTCATAGCGGGCTTCAGATATAAGCAGACTTGACATTATTGGTGACAATCCTTCTGTAAATCCGAACTGTAGCAATGTTTTTGATTTTAGATTTAGTTTTTCTATAAAAGCATATTCAAAGGTTTTTCCAATAGTAGCTGTGACTGTTATACCACGATAGTTCCCCATGATAGTTGGATCTTTTTGTTTTTTCAGTACTGGAGTAAGTAGGCCAAAAGTAAATGCTGTTGGTACTGCTTTATTCAGTAGGATGTTGTTAAAAATGGATGTTAATGCAGGGGTAATAGTAGTTTTGGAGTACTTTAGATGTTCAGCTGATATCCCAAATTCATCAGCACTTTTTTTTTGGTATTAAGCTCATCTATTGCTTTCATGACTTCTGTATCTGTAAAGAGTTCTGGTTCCACAGTACTTTGGTCCATTGCTTGTTCATATAGCTGCTGTCTGATTTTACATAGGTTGAGATAGTTAATGTCAAATAACTCTTCCTTTGGGACACTCAGGTCCTCGTAGTAGGATGCAAAACTTCTTCTTTGATCTTCTGGTATGAAATTCAATTCCCCATTGATTTTTAAGCAGTTTGTAGAAGTTTGTTGGCTGCTATGGTTCCTATTGATTAGTCTATAGAAAAGTTGGGTATTTGGGTTGTCCATTATCTGTTGATATAAACTTTGTCTACTGACAGCTTGTTCCATTCTTACTTTGCTACGCAATTTTCTCTTCTCCAGCTTAAGTGTTGTAGCTAATGGATGTTCTTTCTGTTTACCTGCTTCTTGCCACTGTTTGTATATATTTCTGCAAGATTTTATAAGTATTTGAACTTCTGGGGATGCTTTCCATTTTGGACCCTTAAGTTGCAGGAGTTTTGTTGGAATTGTAATATTTCCTGCTCTTACAAGGCTATTTGTTAGAATATCAACCTGTGTGTTAATGTTATTTTCATCCACTATTGCAGTTATATCCTGTTGTATGAGCCTGTTGTATTGGTTTGTATCCATTTGGTCCCATTGTAACTTATACTTAGCTTTTCTGTTTTTATTTGCAGATTTCACTTTTGCTGGTATGTCTATTGTTGTAATGACTCTGACTGAGGTATGCGCTGACAGATTGATACTTGATTTTTCATCTATAGTGTAGTTTAGTACTAGTTTTTTGTCTTGGACGAGTATATAGTCAATTTGTGATGAAGATGACCAAGCATGATGGAAAAATGTGTGCTTTTCGCATATATCTTGTCCTGTTGATAAACCCATTTCTGCCACAAAGTTCTTCAGCATCTTGTCATGTTTGTTACTTCTCGTAGATAGGAGTGTCCCATTCAGATCTCCACAAAGTATAACTTTATGAGTCTCCTGATACTTTTGTATGATATCATATATTATATCCAAACATTCTGTATATTCAAATTGGGAGTCTGTATTGCAAGTTGGCATGTATGCATTTATAATACATAGTTCTTGTGAGGCTGTTATTAGTATTGCAATTACTCTTTCATTGCCATCTTTTAGCTTTTTAATGCTGTTAGTCCATGCATTTGGCCATAATATGGAGACTCCAGCTTTGCCTTTAGGAAGTTTAAAACTGTCTATTGGGTCATTGGTATTCGAACATCTTGTATGATTTTCCATATCTGGCAGTATGTTTTTAATTTCTCTAATTTGAAAATCCCATAAGAAGTGCTCTTGAAGACATACTATTGATTTTGACAGGTCTAAAGAATGTAAGAATGTAATATTTGTTTTTAATCCTTCAATGTTGTTTGTGATAATCTCTATTGTTGGATTAGAATCTTTACCTTTCCATGTGACCGCAGTAGGAAATATTTTTGTCGTTGTCATTATATATCTAAACTCTCTTAAGTATTCTATAAGAGTAACAAATAAGTCATTACATTTATAGTTTTATTAAGGCTCCATTATTTATATCTGTTAAAGATTAGTTTCTTAGGGATTATATTGTAACCAGTTTACTGCTGGAATTTAGTATCAGTACTCCCGGCGTCTGCTAGTCCTACACACGGCTAGAAATTGGAAACTAGTCTAGTAACGAAGTTTTAAGCTTCTTTTGCTAAATTTAAATAAAGGAAAAGTTAGAACTTTGGCCCATTTGTATAATAATTAAAGAACAGGCAATTTACTGTTCATTTTACTTGTGATTCTTAAATGTGCAGGTTTTCCTGTCAAGCCCCTATTTTATCGGACATTTTCCTGTCAGTCCTGACAGGGTTCTCATTGGCCCTCAGGGATCCCTGGCTAGATCCCTTATTTTCGATTGGCTTTCAGGGACAAAAATAGTAAGTTTATAAATTTTGTCTCAAAAACATCACCTCTCATTTAACATTAACATAATTTAGCTAATAATTGAACTAGAAGTGCTATTTATAAAGAAGCCATATCTACAAAAATTGTATGTGTGAAATTGCTTGTATGATGTATGATTCACTAAAAAGTGTTTTAGAACTTACATTATTTGTTGAATAACTTCCAAACACATATTTTATTATATTTGCAGCAAACCTTAAAAATAATAGAATTAGAGTATCTGCAGGTTAAATCATCTGTTTTATCATCCTTTCCTATGCCAATATAAGTCGCTCCGTAATTCTTGTATAACGGATTTGAGACGAGATCAGGCTTTATCAGCAACGTCACAATTTCTGAGGAGACGTTATCAAGCTGACTTTCATCAAGAGTAAAACTGTCTTAGGGAGGGGAACAATACCAATAATACAATTAAAACAGATACATTTAATCGAGTTTTATTCGTATAGATATTGTTAAATATTAGCCGCTCGATACAATGCGGAGTTTTTTGGTTCGTGGCTAATATTTTACGATATCAATATGTAGGACACCCGATAATCTATATGTATGATCAAGACAGTAGGCATTTTTCTCTTCTTTGTTGTTAAATAATTCTGATGTTTCTGTGATTATAGAATGTTCAGTACACATTTAAGATGGAACACAATATTGTTAGTTTTATTGAAATTTTTTGTATTTTTGTATTTTTGTATTTTTGTTTGTATTTCATTATGCCGTGGTCACTGGAAAGGGCATTCAAAATATATGGCGTACTTTGTGGTTATCGACACGGCAAAAATGCCTAATAAACTCTAATAATTCAACATTAAATCATTTCCCTATTGCTTAGTAGTTAGTATTTTGGCAATGACCTGACTTACGTGTTGCCTTTGTTAGTTTTCCAGTACGTAACTTTTGTAAGTGTTTTAAAACTGATGTGACACTTGCATCTAGGCAATTGGTTTCGAACCGATTTTTGTTTTATCCTCAACCTTTTCCTTTTTTCAAATCCATACTTGACCAGTCACGTAAAAATGTGACTGTTTAAACATGTTTATGAGGGTTCAGCGCTCCATAATCTGGGACAGTGGTGTTGCAACACAACATAAGAACAAAGTACAAAAATCCGTTGGAAAAGACCTAAATCATCAGATTGTGATTAGATAGTTATATCACCAGGATCAATTTACCATTTCTACGAAACAAAATGACTGTATCAAGTCAGAAAACCACAGTTGTTTTTCATTTGTTCGATGCGTTTAAGTTTTTGATTTTGCCATTTGATAAGACACTTTCTGTTTTTAATTTATATTGGATTGTGGTATTTGTTTAGTTTTTTTCTCAAAATTACCCAGTCGTCGATTGTTTGAAGGTTTCCTCGTCTATCTGAAGGATTTTCAATCTTAGTGATGCAAATATCAGTTTTCATTTGTAACAATACTATGATACTATTTTAATATCAAACACTGCGACATTTCGTTTGTCAAAGTATATTTGAATGTAACCAAGTACAAAACAATTGACTGAACCATTCCTTCTTATCTGTTGGTCATTGTTTATTTCTGCAACAAACAATAACCATATATGATCGTATTTGTTCACGATAAAGTAGGAAGTCGAAACTTTCTGGTCAACTATGTACCATGTGAAAAAAATACCGGCGAAATGCTACTTCCTTTATTTCTATTTTAGACGAAAAATAAGTGCATTGTTATGTTATTTTATTGTCGAAGTCAATATATCATATTTTTCAAATTGTAACTATGAAAACTTGTTAATGTCCTATTAAGTTGTTTTTAATTGCAATACTCATAGAAGAAGACCCTATATCAATACTGAACGAATAGCAAGGAGATGAAGAACAACGATCAAGAGTTGTTGACGTATTTCTAAACTATGTTGAAGTCCTACCTTTAATCACAAAGTGATTAAAAATTCATTTAGAGTTGTCTCTCTTTATCTGTTGTTTTACAGTAATTCACAAATACCAAAATTAACATTATACAGACTTTCTGTATATTATACTCATGTGTGTAGGGGTTCCATCCTCTGTTTTTCATTTATAACTTTTACAACTAATACAAAAACAATCCTTTGAATTAAACATACATTTTATTACACCAACTTGTATTTACATTTTCATGACTAGAATATACATTTTTACTCTGTGGCATTACTTTGGCTACAGAGTATTTTATAATATTTTGTTGAGGCGCCAGGGTGACTACCGATTACCTATACACAATGGCTATCAGCTGACCTATGTTGACATAGTGTCATAAAACCCCTGGTAGTTAAACACGGTTACACCACCATCTACCATGGGGATTGACCGGGGAAAACACTCGTATTACCAATGCTCCAGTTATTAGTGCCCCACCTGTTGGCAGGTGTAGGCCTCCCCTCTATAAGATGAGGTGGAGGAGGTCCCAGAGTTACCCATCTGTAGACCCCACCGTTACCACTAACCATATTTTCCAAACCTGCAAATTGTAGAACTTGTCAGGCCCAGAGCAAGGGCCGAGTGAAATAATCCCCCAATCACTACCAGTCTCCCTGGACCTCCCCCCATTCAAATTTGACTCTGCGCCTAAGGATAGTAGAAGATAAGTAATTTCTTTAAAATGTCTTGTTTTCTTTCCAATTGTTAAAATTGTTAATTACTTAAAACTAGAATTAATTCTGGATGCTTAAATCACAATAGTCCATATGTTAATAACGTGCTTAATGACGGAAATGTCCAAATCATAGAAACGCAAGTTTATTCCAAATAGTCCTGTATAGGTCCAATACTATGAAGGTCCGGCTTGTATAATGGTAACCATAATATTGTAATCAAATACAGCAAACCAGTGCCTGAAAACATAAAACAAAAGCAGCAGCAACTATTCTCAAAGGGAGGGTGGGCGGGTTTTGATATTTTAACTTATTTGCGTAACACTTGTTTTCTTGTCGACAGCAAATTAACAAGTGCCCCATACGGTAACTCCAAAATTCTATTCTAGCTGATACGGGAATTCCAAAATTCTGATTCATGCTGCGAGCGGCCTTATGGTCATGCCAAATATGGCATTGAGCTACAGTCTGCAACACCCACGCACCCACACGAACATTTGATTGAATTAAAAAAGATTATTAAAAATATAAAATTTTTATAATCTCAATTAATTGCAATACTCATAGAAGAAGACCCTATATCAATACTGAACGAATAGCAAGGAGATGAAGAACAACGATCAAGAGTTGTTGACGTATTTCTAAACTATGTTGAAGTCCTACCTTTAATCACAAAGTGATTAAAAATTCATCTAAAGTTGTCTATCTTTATATGTTGTTTTACAGTAATTCACAAATACCAAAATTAACATTATACAGACTTTCTGTATATTATACTCATTTGT
The DNA here is from genome assembly GCF_965363235.1 of Mytilus galloprovincialis. NCBI lineage: Eukaryota > Metazoa > Mollusca > Bivalvia > Mytilida > Mytilidae > Mytilus > Mytilus galloprovincialis. Next base: position 24,326,044 of record NC_134850.1, read on the forward strand.
GTAGAAGTTCCATCCTCTGCTTTTCATTTATAACTTTTACAGCTAATACAAAAACAATCCTTTGAATTAAACATACATTTTATTACACCAACTTGTATTTACATTTTCATGACTAGAATATACATTTTTACTTTGTGGCATTACTTTGGCTACAGAGTATTTTATAATATTTTGTTGAGGCGCCAGGGTGACTACCGATTACCTATACACAATGGCTATCAGCTGACCTATGTTGACATAGTGTCATAAACCCCTGGTAGTAAAACACGGTTACACCACCATCTACCATGGGGATTGACCGGGGAAAACACTCGTATTACCAATGCTCCAGTTATTAGTGCCCCACCTGTTGGCAGGTGTAGGCCTCCCCTTTAAAAGATGAGGTGAAGGAGGTCCCAGAGTTACCAATCTGTAGACCCCACCGTTACCACTAACCACATTTTCCAAACCTGCAAATTGTAGAACTTGTCAGGCCCAGAGCAAGGGCCGAGTGAAATAATCCCCCAATCACTACCAGTCTCCCTGGACCGCCACATGAGAGCCCCAGTCAGCTACCAAATCTGACTGAGGTTCTCACCTCCACAAAATTTTCATTATTGAATCATTGGAAAAGTTGATTTTGTTGTGCGTAGGAAAGACTCAACCCCTCCTTGAATATTATTTAAGAAAACCTGATCTCCAGTTTGTGACAAATGAGTTCCATCTGTTCTGTATAAAGACATTTCACTTGCCCTAATGTTCTCATGTAATATAGCTTTCCCCCCGTTTTCTATTACAAAGTTTTTGACCACTGAATTCACTCTTTTTCTCTTCTGTTCGATTATTGAACCCGCATTCAAGGGGGCAAAATGCCAGTATCTGCGCTGTAGCATTGAAGACCATATTATAATAACATTCTTAAATAAAGCCTTGTAACGTAGGATAGAACATTTTACATTTTCCATTAAACCCTTCCCTGTCAATTCTAAATCTGTCAAATCATTAGCTCCACAGTGAATTATTATAAAATAAGGAGAAGGTAAAAATTTTCTTTTTGCGTCCAGTAGGGAGTCCAAATCTTTAATCTGTAAACCAGGTTGCCCAATCCAGTATGTTGTTACACCTTTTGACCCCAGTCCCAGGTTATTCCTACCATATTTCTTCGCCTCTACGTTGGCCCAATGAACAAGGGAACTTCCAACAATCCATAAAATCTTGGGACCTGTGAAAACCTGTAGCTTGTTAGCCTTTTGAAACTAGAAAAATTGTAACCTAATATAACGAGAATAAGCATGCGATTTCCATCTGCCTAATCTCATAATTACCTCCTCTGAGACCCCCTGCCTGGCTTGTTCCGTGGCTTCCCCAATTCTAAAACTATGTGACCTAAAATGGCCTTTACTAATATGAAGAAAATGTAAAGCTTTTTCCAGTATACTACTGAATTGGTATCTAGTTAAAGGCATACCAGTATAATGGATAAACAAATCTGTATTGTTACAGGTAGGTCGTATCTTTAAATATTCGTTAATGAGTCGTATCGGACAGTAGTTTTCTCCGTTCTCAGGTATCAACAAAGTAACAGACTTTCCCTTTTGGTCAGTTTTTTACCACCTTACTCTTAGCTCCAGGACTTTTCTCCTAACTAAAATATCAGAAATTGTTAAGTTGGAGCCGTTTATAACAGACTTGGATTTTGAAGTAGTGATGTCCCCTACTCTTAGCAAACCAAAGAAGGCAACAGAAAAAACTGCTGAAAATAAAGCAGCTTCATCTTTATTCTTACATACTTTATCTAAACAACTAATCATATCTGACAACAATTGCACTGTAATTGGTGCTCTAATGTCATTACGTTTTCCTTCTTGAATTCTTTTTATTCCTTCTAATGCCTTTCCAATTATAAAGAATTTTGTAGTATCCTGTATCCCTTGATTTTTATGATGGTATGAAACTCCTGATATATAAGATGATATGGTTCCCCCCGAAAGACCCTGTACTGACAAAAAAGCTATAAAATTTAACAAATCATTGATTGGCACCGGCCAATCCTGTTTCAATTTATAAGATGATCTAAAAGTACAAAGTTTTGACAGAGCCAAATTGTATGATTTTTGTGTATTTTTGGACACACCTTGATTGACAATATAATCAGCCACCTGACTTAAATGTTCCAGATCTGTGTTGGAATTTTGGTTGGCCACTGGTCTGCTTCTGGAGCTAGGCTTCTGAACTTCCCCCACTGAGAACGAGAAAGACAATCAGCAATTTGGTTTTGTTTTGAAGGGATGTAAATTGCCTTAACTAATGTATTATTTTTTAAGTTCATTAAAACCATCTGTCTTACTAAAGTCATAACTCTACTTGATTTGCTAGTTTTCAAATTAATGATTTGAACAACCGCCTGATTATCAACATGAAAAATAATTTTTTTGATAACAAAATATGATTCCCAGGACATAAGAGCAGCTACAACTGGAAACAACTCTAACAATGTCATATCTCTGGTGATTCCAGTATCAACCCAATGTTTTGGCCATATGCCTTGGGCCCACTAACCTGCAAAATAGATCCCATACCCGCCTTTGGACCCCCCTGCACTATCAGTGAACAACTCTAATTTTTCTTTTGAAACCCATACATTGTCTATTATTACAGTGACACCATTGTATTGTTTTAAAAAGTCTAGCCAAACTTCTAAATCTGCTTTCATCTGCTTGTTTACTCGAATTTTGTAATATGATTTTCTTAACCCGATTGTTGAATTTATGAGTCTGCGACAGAAGGTGCGGCCTGGAGCAACTACCTTACAAGCAAAATTCAGGAGCCCAAGAAGAGATTGCATATCTTTAAGAGTTATTTTAGAACTGTCCAAGGTATCTCTGATTTTTTGTGAGAGTTTGACAAGTTTTTCATTTGGAAGTCGCATGATTAAATTCTGTGTATCAAATTCTATACCCAAAAACATAAGTAATGTAGTCGGCAAAGTAGTCTTGTCACTAGCAAGAGGAATACCTATTTTGTTGCATACCTCTTGGAATAACTTCAAAGTATTGCCAACTTTTGATGTTTGGCTCGACTCGACAAAAAGAAAATCATCTAAATAATGGAGGATATCATCATTTCCGCTTTTTAGCTGTATTATCCAATGCAAAGCTTTTGCAAATTTCTCCCACGGGGCACAACTCATTGAGGGAGCATTTTATTAAGATAATATTCACCCTGAATTTTATCCCCAACACGTCAAAATCGTGCGGGGCAATTGGCAACAAACGAAAAGCCGCTTTTACGTCACACTGACTTAATCGGGCAAATGTTTTGTGTCTATTAATCAAACATGCTGCTTCGTCCACTGAACTGTACTGCACTGAACAATGATCTTTATCAATAAACTCGATTATTGAATTATTCTCAGGATAGGATAAATGTTGAATAAGTCTGAAATCCCCATCCTTTTTTGACACTCGCCCCATTGGTGATACCTGAAGTGTGGGAAAAGGTGGGTATCTGAAAGGACCAGCTATTCGACCAAGTTTAACTTCCTTCATTAATTTTTCTTTAAAAATTTTGGGTAGCTGTAATGCACTTTTTAAATTGGAACTCTCCCTTGGTTCCCTAGAGCCAAAATATTTTAATGAAAAACCGTATTTGAAACCAGATATAATTTCATGTGCTACATTGTTAAGTGGGTAGAATTCTAAATAATTTTCCAAGACTGATACTTTTATTAGAGTATTTCCCAATGAATAAAAAATAATACTTTTTGTTATTTTTTCCTTGGGCCCGGTTATTACATTGGGCCTTTCTGTGTTTGCCACTGCATATTTCACATATGTGTTTAAACCTACGAGAGAAGTAGGGACAGTCATTACCATTATTATAGTATTTACATGACATATTTACACTTCCACTAGTTACCTGTGGTTTTTGATGTGTTCTATTGTTTGAAAGTGTAGCTGCATTTGAGTTATAATTACCACGATTTTGTGTATTTGTTCTATAACCCTGTGATTGCACTGACACACTGTTATGTACTGTGGGAGATGTGATGTGTAATAGCCAATATTCACCGTGTATACTTCCCCAAGATAAATTTGGATTCTTTTCTATTTTTAGCCTAAATTGCTCGTCATAGGTAGCCCAGTTTTCTGACCTTGTTGCCGCTTATCTTATACATGTTATATCGCGCATATATTTTAACAATTCCTGTGCCCGTGTGCTGTATTTCTCAATGTAGACACTCATAAAAATCATGAATGCTGAAGTCCATTCATTTATTGACAAATAAACCCCCGACGATCTTTTTTCAATGCAAATTTCCCCCCTTTTCAATTTCAAATCGCCCTCGTCAACCTCTTCCATTTCTTTTTGCGTTCTCGAAAGAGAATGAAGCTCTAGAAACTTTCCCTCCCAAATTTTTTCTTTAATTTTAAAAGACACGTGTTCTCCCACTGTGTCAAGAACGCTAGATTCTTGTGACGGAGTGAAATCAATGGAATGATTTGCAATTTCGTGCCTTAAAGAGGGGAATGCCCGTGCATCCTCCTCCGACTCATTACCTGATGAGATATCAGTAGTTTCCTCAGGTACTTCTGCCACCACATGTCCGATCTCTTTTGTTTTCTTGGCAGGTCTTCTCCGGCCAGCTCCGTCTTTCTTTTGGACAATTTCTTCGGGCTGCACTTTCTGTCCTCCTGTCCTGCTGGTCGTTCTTCTTTTCTTCCCCATGGCCCTTGATGGCGATCCTACGGCATTTCTCTTGTTGGGCATCCTCTTACTGGATATTTTAACTTATTTGCGTAACACTTGCTTTCTTGTCGACAGCAAATTAACAAGTGCCCGATACGGGAATTCCAAAATTATATTCTAGCTGATACGGGAATTCTGATTCATGCTGCGAGCGCCGCTATGGCCATGCCAAATATGGCATTGAGCTACAGGCTGCAACACCCACGCACCCACACAAATATTTGATTGAATTAAACCAGATTATTGAAAATATAAATTTTTTATAATCTCAATTATTCGATCGTCACTGATGAGTCATTATTAGAATTTGGAAAGTTTCAAAATGTTTAAGTAAATTTTGTAGATAAGAGACCGCGTTAAAACATCAATAAATAACATTAAAACATGTTTTATATGTTATAACAACATGATCACAAATGTATCCAAACAAATTTTTGTCTACTTGCATTGTATTTATGTTTTATCCATCTAATGAGTTAAGCTTTTTTAAACTAATTTTTATAGTTTGTTCTTATGTAGTACTGTTACAACATTGTCCCAGGTTGGGGGAGGGTTGGGATAATTCTACGTGTTTAACCCCATCACATTATCAATGTATGTGCTGTCCCAAGTCAGGAGCCTGTAATTCAGTGCTTGTCGTTTGTTTATCTGTTACATATTTGTTTTTTGTTTATTGTTTGAACATAAATAAGGCCGTTAGTTCTATCGTTTGAATTGTGTTGCATTGTCATTGCGGGGCATTTTATAGCTGACTATGCGGTATGGGCTTTATTCATTGTTGAAGGCCGTAAGTTGACCTATAATTGTTTATTTCTGTGTCATTTTGGTCTGTTGTAGAGAGTTGTCTCCTTGGCGAACATACCACATCTATTTGTATGTATAAAGAACTATTTGTATACTTGAGAACGTCGGGACTTTCTTATTTTTTGTTCAGTCTATTCCAGTTCAAGACAGATTATCTGAACATATCTAATTCACCATAATACGATAAAAAAGGAAACCTAATGTTGCACAGAAAGGTTAAGTTGTACTTGCACAATTAAAGTTGTCCGTAAGTAACGGGTGTAGACCATGTAGATGGTAGATGTGTGTCACTTTGGCAATCATACCACATCTACTCAACTGCATATCATCAGATGTCATACGAAGGGCATCTTTAATACACAAGGGGAAACCTAGCATTCCGCTGCAACTGAATTCTTTTTTTTATTTTGATGGATCTAGCATTTACACCAGAATGTATGCAACAGATTTTATATAGTGCGCACTACATGTGACTTTCAACAAGAAGGCACAAATCAAAAGACTATTTAGCCCAACAACCAATTGCTTTCGAGCAACAAAATGGAAAAAAAAAACATCCAATTGTTATCCTGCAACAAAAAAGGAAAAAAAACATCCAATTGTTATCGAACAACAAGCCGGAAAAAAAAGTTTACTCAAAACTGGCCGAATAGTATAGAATCATCATAGATAAATGGTAATTCTTTATCATGCATCTCCAATCAATTTGAGTATAATGATGGAACAGAAATATGAGAAAGGATATAGAGTTTATTTTGAAAAAAAATCACAATACGAACTAAAGAAATAGTCTAAATGTTTCATTCGTCTGTACTACGAAGGCTATATTAAAGTCATTAACGCCTGCAATTAGCAATCATTCATAATTTATCTAGAACAATAATACAAGTCTTGAAGCGCGCCAATAATATTACAGGTTTCGGTAACGTCTCAATTGTAGGAAAACTTGGCATATCTATTTGTTTTATATTCGAGTGTTATATGTGGTTTTTGATACTGCGTTTAGTTTTTTGGTGAATCATTTCATACTTTTATGTTTTATTTATGCCCTTGCGCATTAAATTGATAGATAGCTTATGGAGATAACCTATTGTTTTCTGAGCATGCACACTTAAAACAAAAATCAGTTAGATATATGAAGGCAACAGTAGTAAACTCATAAATCGATTGAAATAAAAAACCAAATCCGGATTACAAACTAAAACTGAATAAAAACGCATCAAATATAAGAGGTGAACAACGACACAACAAAAACACAACTTTGAAATGAAACGATAACATTTATACTTTGATATTCAAAAAACACTTCTATAATTCCGCATCAATTTCTGACTATTTAATTTTTTTCCAGGAATGATCACCTCTTAATCAGTTTCAAAGGGACAGCTGTATTGCTATATATAAGGATAATGCATTGTCATTCTATTGCTTCTTTGATCTTGTCCCAAAACAACACATTGCCTTGTTCAGCATTTGGGTATTCAATGTAGGAATGCTTTTGAATAAGTTCTAACATAACCAAAGATAAATCCTTTGCTGGAATCTTCTCATAGAACACTAAAAATAATATATGTTGTCCCTTTCTGTGATTAATATTTTTCATCCTAGCCATATTGAATTCAAAATTACAATAATATGAGTCTAGAAATGATCTTGTAATTATATAAATTGTTTTCTTACTGTCATGAATGGCACTTGTAATGTTCACGGTAATTTCCTCTCCTGGTATAAAGTCTCTCTGTTGAATACAAATCTGTAGGTTTCTTTCCACTTCAAGTTTTGGAATGCACTCTTTAACTATAGAATTCTGTTCGTTGTCAGAATACGATATAAAGGCATCATATCTGTATTGGCATTCAGTACCCGGGGGTTTATGTCGATGCCATTTGCTCTTAGTCATATAATACATATATCGAAGCTTCCAACGATATCGATAAATTAAATCAGCAACAACGGTTACAATGGCCAAACACATAACCAGCGATATACAAATTATCAAAATTGTGTAGTCTCTGCATCCTTCAATAACTTGTTCAGCATTGTGGACAAAATTTCTATTTACAACTTTTCCGCTATCAAGTTTACACGTGTAACGATCAATGTTATGAAAAACAGTTACATGGTTGAGAATCCATCTTAGAAATACTGTCTCTTTACATACACATTCAATTATTCATTATTTGATAAATCTACTTTGAATGCTGACTACATTCAGAAGTTGCTGATTGCTTCCTTTGCTTGCATGTTCGATATGCTTGTTATATTATTGTTGGATACATCAACCATTTCAAGCTTGGTTAATTGAGAAATGTCAAAAGCAATGTCTGATTTTGAAGAAATTGTTACTTAAATTAATAATTCTTAATTTAAGTTGGTTATTAAACACTGACCATTGTAGTGTATGAATTTCATTAAAAGATAGATCCACTGTTTCAAGTAAGTAGCTGGTATCGTTTTCGATCATTGGAGCATATGATTCAGATGATAAAAATCTACCTAGTAGATTATGCTGCATTTTCATTTGTTTTAAACTTGGCATATCAAAGCGACAGTCGATAAGTGTATTATTTTAAAAATCCAAATATTGGAGCGTTTCTGGAAGTCTTTCTATATGTTCAACTTCAGGTGTGGCATTTACAAACAAGTTCTCGTTAAGATACAATTCATGTATTTTAGTAGCATCCCAATAATAGAACAATAACTTAGGTAAATTCATTTGGGTTGGAAATGTATTAGTTAATATCAAAGTTTCTAAGAGTTTCATTTTCTCTGTATCTTTCACCAAGTTTTGAAATCCGTTGACGTCTAACTTATTGTATGATAAATTCAGAATTTTCATTCTGAACAAACTTTGCATTGCAGACGGATTATAAACTCTAATCGAACATCTCGAAATCTGTAATGCTCTAAATGGGGTACATTTACGAATGTATTTTTGTTAATTTCATTCAATAAGCAATTTCCAAGGAATACTTTTGACAATTTCTTCAATAGAGAATAGCCTTTACCAAATGATAGTACCCGAGTAACAAAGATGGCATCAACATACAAACTCTCTAAGGTTGCAATATCAGATATGATATCATTAGGAAATGTATGATCATATTTAAAACTATTGTTTTGGACATTTAGAGATTGGAGACTGAATAATGGTCTAAAGATGTTGGCTGGAAATACAGTATGATGATATCGCAATTTGTTGTTTTGCAGTATTAATTGAATCAATGAAAGCATCTGGTTCTAAAGTTTTTATACGATTCGAAGTCAAATCGAGGGTAACTAGATGAGACAGATTTTTGAAAGTGCCATTCTGGATTATTAAGAATATCATTATGGGATACATTGAAAGAGTACACATTTGTCGGAACAGCTGGAACTGAAATTTTCCCACTTTTTTAACAATCAACGTTTAAGAGATCGTTTCTAAGACTGCATCGGCATCGTTTGTCAAAATCACAATTAGTTGAATTAGCCAAACCATATCGTACGATATGCAATATTGCCAACAAATGTAGCCATTTGAGAAACACTATGACAACAATAACACTGAAATCAGAACATAATTACTACTATTAAAATTATTATAAACATAAACGTTAAAGATATAATTAAGCCGATGCGCTTAGGCATGCACTGACAGTAAGAATGTTTTCTGTTGTAATCTTTTTTTTTTATAATTATCCCTTTCATCAATCCCAAACATTATTTTAGAATATTATTCACCTTAATTTATTTGAATTTTAACTTTTCCAATTTTTTCAAAACATTATCATATTGTTAAAATAAATTCCGGATCATTCCTTATTCCAAATGAACATAATTATAATCATGATAACTAATTGTATTGTCAAATTTTACTATTTCAATGGCTTTTTATGCTATTGTTGCAAGGCATATGTGTCCCTTTTTATTAACGGCGTTAACATTTCTCAAACGTCTTAATGGGTTCATTTAAATCTGGTCTAATATTTCAATAATTTAATTTTGGATGTAACGCGTTTTCTGATTGGCTGACGTCATTTTGTTTAATACTACTGTTGCCTTTATTTATCATCTCATAGACATCATTTTGTCATGTGACCGTGGCGTCATCAACGTTTTTTTCATGATTTACTCGGGTTAAAATGGAATTAAGAATTAAATTATAAGAACTGACTATAATATTTGTTCTGCCTATTCGAAATAATAAATAAAATGTGGTGCACACTTTAACGTTATTCAGTGTGCAACACATTTTTTATGTTATTTCTTCATAGACAGAAATTTTTTTAAAGTCATTCCTTAATTACACAAAGTGTATACATTTTTTTTAATACTAAGGCAAATTTTCCTCAGGTGAATTTCACATAAATTTCGTGTGAGATTCACTTCAAACGAACTTATACGTGAAACTCACGTCAAAATATTCACTTGAACTACATTATGAAAATTTTAACATGAAATTTATTTTATCTTTTACAAAAAAACAAATGGTAGCTTTCATGTTTTAATCATAATTTAGAATTAAGATGATATTTGAATAACTTTATTTTGAAAATATAACCCTGAATTTCACATGAAATACTTCAGGTAATCTTCATGAGAATTGCATGAGTTTCACATTAGACTTCTATAAAATTGATGAGAAGTCAGTTCACGTAGAAGCTCATTTCAGCTGATTTTCATGTGAATTTTACATAAGATTCACACTAGTCTAAATTCTTGTAAGTGAAATTTCCCTGTTATTTGCTTTATAGACAGTATATAGAATTTTTTGTCCCTGAGATTAAGAAAATGAAAAACGCAACATACCTCAATATGAATTGCACATTAACAAACTTCCTCGATGTGTTTTACTAGTGTGATGGATAAACAGTTTTTTGTACGGAAATATATTTACTTTGATTCATAATTTTTAAAATTTTGCAGGAAATCGCATGCTACAGTACTATCACAACAGCATTACAAGTTTTATCACTATACACACTGATACAATTAGTCATGCAAAGTTTGATTAGTGCAGCTGCAAATGCATTGCGACTAGGGGAAAGGTTGATAAATGTATTGTATTACAAATTTTGATATTTTATGCAAAAATGTACTGCAATATATCAATGCATGTAAATTTAACATATTTATTTTTCAGTCGATCATCAAGATATAGAACATAGCTGTGGTATGAATAAACTCATCATAGATAAAAGGATCAAATTTTGTATTTACACCAAACGCGCGTTTCGTCAAAAAAAGACTCATCAGTGACGCTCGAATTCAAAAACGTTTAAAAGGCCAAATAAAGTACGAAGTTAAAGAGCATTGAGCACCAAAATTCCTAAAATTTTGCCAAATACAGCTAGAGTAATCTTTTCATAATGTAGAAAAGCCTTATAATTTCAAAAATTCAAGTTTTGTGAACAGTTTATTTATAAATTTGACCATATCAATGATAGTACATATCAGTAAAGAAGTGCTGACTACTAGGCTGGTGATACCCTCGGGGAACTCCACTAGCAGTGGCATCGACCCAGTGGTTTTAAATTTATTCATCCAAAGGACAAGAGTGACAAGGATACAACTATCTATCCAAGTCAAATTTATAAAGGTAAACCATTATAGCATGGTGTATAGGTCATGGTACAGTCTGCAGCACGGAGCATTGAATAACAACGAACAACAAACTTTAAAGAGGTTAAAAAAAATACTAGTGTGAAACCATTCAAACGGGAAAACCAACGGTTTAACCTATGTAAAAAAAGAGAAAGAGAATTCAATGAATACATTTCCGCAGATTCCGTCTTCGGTATGTACAAATCGTTTAAAATGGTATTTTTTTAAATTAAAACTCAACATCATATAACTTGTTTATGCATTTTATTATGCAATATTTGGGTTTAGAGAAATCCATTTAACCTGCTTGTCGTTTTCCTTTCATTTTCATATAGACCAGTGACATGTCCATGTAAGACAATGAGACAATTTCTCAACCAGAAATATTACCGAACTGCATCTAGAGGCAAAATACAGTTTCAAACTGAATAATAAAAAAAAATATAGTTATTGTTTTTATTATTTGGAAGATTAAGAATTTGTTTAAAAAAAATTTAAGCTATGGACTCACAAAAAATCACAGTTTACTGTATGCAAATTAATTACAGGAAATATGTTTCTAGTATGTACTTTAAATTGTTAAGAAATGCTTTTATTGTAAGTCATTGAAACTCATTGATGTTTAATGAAATTTTTGTTGGGTGTATCATCTTTCCGACAACCTAAAAGTAAGTCGTAACACATGACTATATAATCTTGTGAAAGTGGAATCAATGCGTCCAAACTACTGTAACATCTATAACTATGAAAATAATGTTCCCTCTCTTAACCTTTTTCAATTCGAGCGTCACTGATGAGTCTTTTGTAGACGAAACGCGCGTCTGGCGTAAATACAAAATTTAATCCTGGTATCTATGATGAGTTTATCTATAATCCTCATCAACAAGCGACAACTTCTGAACATCCAATTCCTGACTTAGGACAGGTGCAAACACTTGCAGCGGGTCTTCACGATTTAATGGTACCAAATCTTTGCACTTATCTGAAACTATAGTGTTACATCAGAACATAGAAAGACGAACTATAAAATATCAATTCGAATGGTTTAACTCAATCAAAGGATGTAGTATCACAAATTACCATACACTGGACGGATACATTTGATAAAGAATGTATATATCAAATTGTTTCTTCAGTTCAAATTTTGCAGAAATGGCTTGATTTAAATACTTCTAGCTCAAATATAAGTCTAGTTGTAGTGTAGATATATGGTTAGGAATGACAATATTTTTTTTAATGTCCAGCTGATGCCAAACATGATATATGGACATGCATTGATATATGGACTGGAGACAGTGTGATGAGTATCTATATTACATTGAATGACGGATTGCTTAACTATTAAACTGTACACTTTCGAATGCTTTCCGTTTGTAACTAGAGAGATTTCATACAGGTTTAATGGATCTTTTTGTCAGGAGACATGCACGTAGTTCACTGATGTATGCCGTGATTACGTTTAGGCTATAGCTCTAGTTAAAAGATTTTGTTTTGATAAGATAATGTTTTATAGACTTCTTCTTATTAAATAAATGTAAGAATATGTTGCAATTTGTAATTACAGCTGATTCACAAACCACGTCTCTTTTGGCAAAACATGGGAATTTTTACCAGTATTAAGACAGTTGTATAGTGGCCAAATTCAATTCTCATGAATACTTAAAGCAAAGGGATTGGTAGTTCAGGTAAGTATTGGTTTAAACTCTTGAAAATCCATATAAAAACTGAAAGTATGACGCCTAACCCTATCTGTCTATCTTTACAAAAACACATACATGAGATCTTTCCATGTAGAGTTCATTTTGTGAAATTTTGTAGACATAAGTGTACAGTTTCAGCCATAAAAGAAGCTGGTATTGGAAATTACATTTTCAATATTTATTAAAGTGCAGCATATAATAAAGAACAAAAAACATTCAGTCAATTGATGACATAAAATATTGAAATTTAGAGTCAAAATGCGTATTTTCATAAACTATTGACTAATCAATCTACGTAACAACATTTTTCATGTTAAGTTGTAGTTGTTTGACATATTAACATAACGGTCAGATTATGAAAAATACATTACGAAATTTTGCCTTATCTGACATACATTTTATTCAATTGAAACTTTATTACTACATAATAACTCTAAACATGCAATATGGCACCATAAGTAACAACTCTATGATGCTAGATATAAAACCCCATATAAAGATATAAAACCCCATATAAAAAGATTTTCAAAATAACATGAAATAAACTTGATTTTAGAATAACATATTTCCTAAAAATATTTAAGTTTGGAAGAACACAACTTGCAATTAAACCCCTGGTCTATTAAAGTTACTAATCAAATTTTATTGAAAAAATCCAGATATATATATGTATATGTGTGTATATGAGGTTATAAAATTATATGTATACTGTTATACCATATGTATGTATGTATATATTTTCCTGCGCTGCTATTACTACTATTATTATATGAATGAAATTGTTATTATTATACTTAATTTATAGATTTTATACTTTTATACAATAGTATGTTTATTATACATAAAAAAGTAGATGTGATATGATTGCCAATGAGACAACTCTCCACAAGGTTATTTAGAACACCATCCACGGCTGACTCAACTAATAACTAGCGTAATGTCGATTTGCCGGATCTACGGATGTGGTAGACTGTATACACATGTAACAGTTAACTATAATATTTTCTGGTTGGTCATATATACACGTATGTACCATACTCATTTGGTTACTGTCTAGGAGTGCACATTGAAGCTTATTTTCTTCCTCCAAGAAGTACAGCCTACACTTGTAGTGGAAGGTGGGATTGTGAGTCATTTACAATGAAGTTTGTGGTAAGAATGAAACGGTGGACTTGTCCAGCTTCATGATATATGTTAAGATGGATTAATTAGGATGAAATGTATGACAACGTTGCTAAATAATTAGTATCCTTAACTAATAAGATGGCGATTATTTTACAGATGCGATGAAAACCACAGTCGTAAATCAACATAAACTTGACACATTTATGTACCTCTCCGTGAGAAAGTCTTAGCATGCTAGCATTAATTATATGTGTGTAAATAATACAGGCATGATAGGGTATGTTACATATATCAAAAACATGAAGGGTACTAATGTCTTAACCTCCAACTACTATGCAGAACCAATGTTTAAACCAAGATAAAAACAGTAAACATTAAAAAAAATGCGTATGATATGGACAGTAGAACAAAGTAACTAAAATGATTGAAAAATATAATACTTAGAAACAACCTTTCAATAGCACAGTATATATTTTAATAAATGATTACTTAACAGCCAGTAGAATTATTTTATCAAATTTAGTGGAAGTGTAGTATATAAGTCACTTGATGCTTGTCAATATAGAAATAACATATAACAATGAGATGAATAAAATCTAGGTGTTTAAGACTAAGAAAAAAAAGGTTTTGGTATGCAGTCATACGGCTCGTAAGAAAACGACCTCCTTTGGATAAGAATGCACTTAATCGGCTACCGTTAGCATTTAATTGAAAAAGTACGGAATAAAATTAAGAAAGGAAATGGAAAATGTGTCAAAGGGACAACAACCCGACCATAGAGCAGACAACAGCCGAAGGCCACCAATGGGTCTTCAATGTAGCAAGAAACTCCCGTACCTGGAGGCGTCCTTCAGCTGGCCCCTTATAAAATATGTATACAAGTACAGTGATAATGGTCGTCATACTAAACTCCGAATTATACACAAGAAACTAAAATTAAAAATCATACAAGACTAACAAAGGCCAGAGGCTCCTGACTTGGGACAGGGGCAAAATCGCGGCGGGGTTAAACATGTTTATAGCTTGTTGTTCGGTGTTAGCCAAAGCTCCGTGTTGAAGGCCGTACATTGACCTAAAATAGTTTACTTTTTTTGAATTGTTATTTGGACGGAGAGTTGTCTCATTGGCACTCACACCATATCTTCCTATATCTATATTATGAGATATCAACCCTCCCCCTTTACCTCTAGCCAATATATTAAAGTAAACGCATAACAATACACACATTAAAATTCAGTCCAAGAGAAGTCCGATGTCAGAGGATGAAACAATAGGAAAAAAATAGAATGACAATAATACATAAATAACAACAGACTACTAGCAATTAACAGACATGCCAGCTCCAGACCTCAGTTAAACTGATTGAAAGATTATGTCTTCATCATATGAATATCAGGCACAATACCTCCCGTTAGGGGTTTAGTATCATACTATCATAAAATATATGAGAAGAACATAACTCGTGTCATGCCAACAACTGTTTTTTTTAAATAAATGTGTTTAGTTCCGATGCAAATACCCTATAAGTGAATCAATATTAAAGCTAAAATATGCAATCTTTAATGACCTGACAACAGTATCGTAACTATATCCCTTCTTAATAAGTCTGTTTAAAGGTTTTGTAAGCTTTTGAGGTGAATACTGACATTGTTGTGCTTTGTATGGAATATTACCATAAAAGATTGGATGTGAAATACCTGAACGTATAAGATGTCTGCATATTGAGTTATATTTACGAATTATTTTCTTATACCGATGATAAAAATGTTTTGACTAGTTTGTGATATCGAAAACCCTGGTGTAATAATTTTTCAGTAATACATAAATTTCTCTCGTTAATATCTAATACGTTGTTACAAACACGAGCGAATGTGCCTGTAGCCAATCACAAATCGCGTTGTAATATGTTGACATTTAACCTATAACTATTGACCTGAAATCATGTTTGCTATAAAAAGAACAAAGTAAGGTACACGCTGTCTTGTGATAACCTTCGTGTATTGCCCTACATAAGGCCAGTTGACCTGTTAGCCTGTCCGCTTGTGGAAATTTCCACTGGTTGAAATCTATACATGCATGACGCAATCAATGGCTTTATCAATCTAGAGAAATTCAAATAACATATATTTATTATACATCTCTATTATATTATACAAACTTAACAGTAATAACAGATTTAAAAAAAATTGTTTTTCGTCCAGAAAACCCTTAAAAATATAAACAAGAAAAAATATATAAGATGGAATGAAACAAAGTGAAATGCTCCCGATCACCTTAAACCCAACGGTAAATTAAAATATGTTCAAAAACTATCAGAACTGTTCTTCTTCTAAAAATGAAGTCATTTTTTTATAAACAATAGTAACGGAACAGTTGTTGAAAACTTGTGGACAAAGTGTAGTACGATTTATGTTTACGGCAGTTTCAGTAAAATCGTTAAACAAATCATTTAGATTAACACTTTGCAATGATTCATTAAATGACTGTGTGCTGTTTCCTTGTTGGGTTGTACTTACATGTTTCGGCTTAAACGTATTGCATGGCAAAGGTCCACTAAATGGCAACGGCGGCGCTTTGTGTTCCTTAGCAGATGTATATAGAGTCTTTTGTCCAACGTTATAAGTAACGGAACTACGTTCTGAGCTCATAAGTGTGGTGCTGGCTGTTGTAATATTCGGTAGAGGAAAAAATGTAGAAGAAGGACCAATTGCTAAAATTTTAGGAGGCACTGTATAAAACTTTCATCATTCACAATGTCAATTTTTTTATTGTACGGTGGAGCCTTTAAATATCCATTCAATGAGTATCTCAAGCATTGCAGTGAATTTGTTTTATAACGATTTATATCAGCTTTACGCACATCCATATAAAAATGACCCAACATTTCATCTAGTTTTAATGTGTCATACTGTTCAAATCCAGGATCCATGTTATTTACTTTTAAATACTCCCTGAAAATAGTGGCTGCTGCTATATTCTGCTTCATTGTTTTGTCAGCACTAATTTTCAAACGTTTTTGTTGAATTTCTTCATCACTAGTATCAACAAATCGTCTTTTACCAGACTCCATCTTTAGTTGGCATAAAAAACACATGAACTATGCACTATACATGGAAAATCAATAGATCATCAGATTACACGATACACACTAACATGTTAGTTGGGTTAAAGCATGGTAACTTATATAATACAAAGTGTGAAGCATCCAGGTCTTCCACCTTCAAAGATATAAAGCTTTTAAGAAGTTAGTTAATGCCTTCTCCAACGTTGCCACCGCCGCCGCCGCCGCCTTATCACCATCACTGTGTCGAGCTTTCTGCAACTAAGGTCGCAGGCTCGACAAAAAAGCATTTTGACAAAGCACATCAAATTGAAGCAAAAAAAAACTTCATCATAGATATTAAGATTTAAATGATGTATTTGAGCAAGACGCGCGTTTCAAATACAAAAAAAAAAAGATACAAAAATTGACCATAGCACAATGACATATGACGGGATGTATAAGTAAAGTGCTATGTCAAATGGATATTACCAATAATACTCTTAACAGCATAAGTAAACAGTAAAGTTTAATAATTTACAAAGGCAAATAAAAGAACTATATCATGATTTTAACACGTAGGTAAGACGATGAACAACGTCAGTGGCTAGAACATATGCTTGAAGACCATCGTATATTATTTGTGAAGTTGAAACGGAATATATATCTACAAGTCTGTGGTATATTTACAGAAAAAAGAACGACACGTTTGTTGACATACCCAGGTTCATCAACCTTCTGGCCACACGCTAGAGAAGTTTTATTAAGTCTGAAAGCTCGTAAATACCGATTGAATTACAAAAAATAAAATCACTATGATACGGAACTCCGTGGAAAATTCAAAACGTAAAGTACCTAACCAAATGGCAGAATTAAAAACTCAAAAACATCAAACGAATGGACAACAACTAACAGATAACTATTGAAAACGTACATCCCATATGCAGGTGAAGTTGGCATATTGCTTCAAAATGTACAAATGTTGGGGAAATTGATACTTTCAAAATGAAAAACGTCTCGTTTGTTATATATTCTGGTACTGAGATGATGACCACTTAATATGTTATTCAAAGTATAAGCCTAAAAAAGAGACAGATTGAAAGAACATCACCAATATACCGGAATATTAAATTAAATAATCTGGCTTCCTTGATCGCCTTGTTTTTGACAAGTGTCTAAAGGAACTCCGACAGAGTTCATATCCATATCACAGGTATATGAGTCAGTCCAGATATCCATAATTTAGTTACCCACTAGACATTAAACACCAAGTCATCGTCATCTTTTTTTGTACTCTCAATATGTCAAAATGTCCTTATCGGAAATACGACACAATCCATTAAATTACAGATTGTACGACTTCAATGGTACAGTGTATCTATGATTTAATACCTCGACAAGATGTCGCTAGTGAATAAAAACACAGACGCATCGTTCCGGTTAAACAATTTCTTATATTAGCCGTGAAACTTATGTATTGTCGTTTTCAGTTGTTCGTCCTCATTACACTGTTTGGGGAGTTTTTGTGAAGGACATACCCTATAATAAAAAGTCCGTATAGTATAAACGTGATCGAAAGGATTTTTTATTGATATATATATATATATATATATATATATATATATATATATATGTAAAAATCAAACGACGGAGCAAACAGTATGCTACTGCCGACTAAAGGGTATCAAATAAATAAAAGTTTTTATTGTTTTATAATTTAATCTAAATTTTGGACTTTTGTGTGTCATATATTTAAGAAATAATTCATGGAAGCCATAGATTTGTTGGAAATTTACACATGGCCTGGGCCGTGATATTCGAATTTTATCCTGAGCGTTAGCGAGGGATAAAATTAACGAATATCACGGCCCAGGCCATGTGTAAATTTACAACAAATCTATGGCTTCCATGAATTATTTCAATTCTAATGGGACAAATACGATCATTAAAAAACTGAAGCGATGATGGGTACCGTGTGTATGGCTGTTCTATTTTACCCACTGTTCGATAAATGTAAAACAAATTTAATAAACCTGCATCGTACTTTAACCTATAATGGTTTACTTTTTAAATTGTTATTTGTATGGAGAGTTGTCTCATTGGCACTCACACCACATCTTCCTATATCTATGAATGATTTCTTAACTAACCGCTAGAAAAAATGTGATTACATTTTTTACTTCTCAGTAAACCCAACATTTGCAATTTTAAATTTACATTTTTTATCGTAAGCTACCGTCAAATTCACTGTTGACATGTTGTAACCAAGGAGCCGCCATGTTGACTTGCTGAAATCAGCAAATGTGCGAATTATGCAATAGAACAGAAAACAAGCAACACCTACCTCAATACTTTATTTTTAATGCAATTGTGTCCAAGTTTAGAAGGTAAACGCAATAGAAAAACCTTCAGCTTTGACGTTTTCATTCGTATGACGTCATGTTTTGAAATGACGTTAATGTGCCAAAATCATTACTGGAATTTCGCGGAATTTAAATTTATTTTGTTTTTGTCCATTTTTCCGTTCTCTAATGTGTAAATTCTTTTTGTTATGCGTTTGTTATGTGTAATTGTTAACACAGCGAAATCCACAACCGTTTACTCATAGGTTACGATACATGTGGATTTACGTGGGAGGCATATTTAAACAGCCATTTGTGTACATCTTGGAGTCTGCGCTAAGTATAGATATATCGAGAATTTTATCACGGTGTTGTTTACAAAGCGAAAGAAGCACGTCATATTAGAATTAGAGTGAAGTCATAAGTAGAAGTGAAAATGTGTTAAAATACTGATCTGCAGAACCAACAATACTATGGCCTGCGTAATTGTTATGATTAAAAACACGAACCCAAATAAGGTCATTTTCATCAAGCGATAATACCAATGTTTGACTCATTGAAAACCACTCAGTTTTGCCTAAATACAATGTTCCTATTAAATCATCGTTGCGGACAAGTTCCAAGTGAATAGCCTGTGCACCATCGTTCATGCCGGTTACAGACACTAAGTATATTCCTTTTGTTCGCACAATTGCATGTCCATGATGTGGGTCATATGCATTGCCAATGTTGGTAATAATCTTGTTGTATTTGACTACTTGTAGCGGTCCTAAAGTCACTATGTGGTCCAAAATGGCAGAAAAGGCAACAATATTTGTAGATTGACCTACAAAAAAAAACCCAACATATTTACAAGGTTACAATCAAGATGCAACTGAAAAAATGGAATTCATTGTGTATATAAAATACTTCCACCGTATACTTTGTTACGGATTTGCTAAAATTGAAGACAAAATAGTTGTGTATATTATAACTATATAGTATACCATTGAGAAAAAAGTGGTATAAATGTTCAAATTGATCGCATGGGTTTTTAAGAAGTGAATTGCAAACATACAGATATACAACTTATACTTAAATTAATTCCATATCAAATTTGTTTCCAAACACCTACACACCTTCTATTTTCAATCAAAGGACAACTTGAAACCTTAACTGGTCTTTCGTATCTTGATTTGTAATGTGTTACATCATGTACATTGTAGTATCAACATTTTAACTGCCAAAATAAAACACTATATAGAAAAAAAACTATTTATGATTCTATGTTTCTGATAGCTAGGCTTATCCTGATCCACTAGAAGCATGCTGTATATGGAAATGGGGAATGTATCAAAGAGACTACAACCCGACCAAAGAGCAGAAAACAGCCGAATGCCACTAATGAGCCTTCACCACAGTATGGAATACTGCAAGCAAAGGCGGGCTTCAGTTGGCCTCAAATCAAAAAGTGTGTCCAATGCAATGGTGTTACAATCGGGAAAAGATAAATTGAACAGTTGAAATTGTTTTTCAACTCCAATCAAAACTACAATATATCCTGCGTGTACAAAGACGCGGTTCGCATTGGGATGTTGAGTTTGGTTAGAGACTCCTAAAGAGAGTTATATACCCTAATGCATTTGTTATAAATAATATACATTTTACTTTTGAGTTAAGGTAGTTTGATTAGAAAGATGAAAATTAGATCAAGGTCATGTTTTTGATTTTGAAGTTGGTATATTTGAAAAGAGGGACGAAAGATACCAAAGGGACAGTCAAACTCATAAATCTAAATGATTCTTATTAAACATCGTATAAGAAATCGACAAAATATATGAACTAAACTGCTGGACGTGACATATAAATTTTGGTGCAAAGGTAACGTTGATATTTAATTAAAATGTTTTCTCCTATTATATAAAAAAGAAGATGCGGTATGATTGCCAATGAGACAACTATCCACAAAAGACCAAAATGACACAGACATTAACAACTATAGGTCACCGTACGGCCTTCAACAATGAGCAAAGACAATACCGCATAGTCAGCTATAATAGGCCCCGATTAGACAATGTAAAACAATTCAAACGAGAAAACTAACGGCCTTTTTTATGTAAAAAAATGAACGAAAAACAAATATGTAACACATAAATTAAACAAACGACAACCACTGAATTACAGGCTCCTGACTTGGGATAGGCACATACATAATTAATATGGCGGGGTTAAACATGTTAGCGGGATCCCAACCCTCCCCCTAACCTGGGACAGTGGTATAACAGTACAACATAAGAACGAACTATAAAAATCAGTTGAAAAAGGCTTAACTCATCAGATGGACAAAAATACAAGTAGACGTGGCCGGGTACTTCCCGACACAAAAAGACGTAATGAACAGATCTGAGAGTACTCGCAGTTATCTGACAGCTAGTTCAAAGCCGCTTACAACTGAACTAATAAAAAAACATGCATCTAAGACTAAACAATCAATCCGTACACATCCAACATCCAATGGATTTAGTGTAAAGACGTCATAAACAGCCAGAGAAAAACATGACCTTGTGCAATGCCAAGTTACAGGTATCGACATATTGTAGATCCATGAATATGTATATGTATATAACATACTAGTAATATTTAGTTAGCTTTTAATTTACTGATAACAAAATCAATATTTATACCAATAAAAACAATATTCAATGATCTTATTACAGTGTTATTTAAAAAATAATTCATGGGGCTTGAATATATCGTTTTTACCACGGGTTGGCCCTTCATGATATTTTACCCTGAGCGACAGGCCCTATGAATTATTTCGATTCTAATAGGACAAAAACGGCAATTCTTTTCGATTCGATCGAAGCGGTCTAAGTGGAGGCAAATATTTGCCGTTCCCACAAATAAACGCCTTTTAAATTGGTGTAAAAGAACGGAGCAAACTGAATTAGTGACATGCTTAAACTATTTACAATAATGTATTCAGATAATTTAGAATGAATTTAAATGATAATTTACTAATATATGTCTTAAATGTATAAACAAATATGGCTTATAACACATTTTAGCATCGTTTGTTTACGTTTCCTTGTTTTGATGATTTTCCGTTTCACAAGCGTGTATTTTCCAGTAAAATGCCTAAAGGTGTAATACAACAAAATCATGGTACGTCACATCGGCCGGTTGTATACAAAAGTAGGTCTAAAAAAATATTCCCTTGAACTTGACAGTTGTAGAAAATTAACCCTGCATTTCAGTGAATTACATTTTTCTGAGTCATAAACATGTATGTTGGGTGTCTGAATGCTTCATTCTTGTTTTATTTGATGGTCTTATAAAATATTTTGGAAAGTTAAGGTTACAGTTACCAAAGCAGGTAACCAGTAAATAACAGTGTAAAAATTAGGTTGTTTACTTCCAGTGATGGTTACGGTCTTATATGCAATGAAATGTTGTGTGAAATTTTCACTGTAGCACTGGCAAGGATTAAACTTTATTCATGCATAGTATTTCTTTGGTTGAAATAAAGGTAAATACTGTACAATGTTTTTAAAAATGCCAATTTAACATATACTAATAGGGGAAAACCAATGGTGGTATTACACCTATATTCGTTCTATGACGTCGGGAGTACGATCGTAACAGCTTATGCAATATATTCATATTTTAACACGGGTGTGTCGATGTCATTTAAGAATTAAAATTAAGAAATAATTCATGGAAGCCATAGATTTGTTGGAAATTTACACATGGCCTGGGCCATGATATTCGAATTTTATCCTGAGCGTTAGCGAGGGATAAAATTAACGAATATCACGGCCCAGGCCATGTGTAAATTTACAACAAATCTATGGCTTCCATGGATTATTTCGATTCTAATAGGACAAATACGATCATTAAAAAACTGAAGCGATGATGGGTATACCGTGTGTGTGGCTGTTCTATTTTACACACTGTTCGATAAATGTAAAACAAATTTAATAAACCTGCATGAATGATTTCTTAACTAACAGCTAGAAAAAAAATGTGATTCCTTTTGTTACTTCGTAGTAAACCCAACATTTGCAACTTTAAATTTACTTTTTTTATCGTAAGCTACCGTCAAATTCACTGTTGACATGTTGTAACAAAGGAGCCGCCATGTTGACTTGCTGAAATCAGTAAATGTGCGAATAATGCAATAGAACAGAAAACAAGCAACACCTACCCCAATAATTTAATTTAATGCAATTGTATCCGAGTTTAGAAGGTAAACGCAATAGAAAAACCTACAGCTTTGACGTTTTCATACGTATGACGTCATGTTTTGAAATGACGTTAATGCGCCAAAATCATTACTGGAATTTCGCGAAATTTTAATTTATTTTGTTTTTGTCCATTTTTCTGTTCTCTAATGTGTAAATTCTCTTTGTTATGCGTCAGAATCAGAATAAATGTTCTGTAAGGTTTTATTCAATTGTAATTGTTAACACAACGAAATCCACAACCGTTTACACATAGGTAACGATACATGTGGATTTACGTGGGAGGCATATTTAAACAGTCATGTGTGTACATCTTGGAATCTGAGCTAAGTATAGATATATTGAGAATTTTATCACGGTGTTGTTTACAAAGCGAAAGAAGCACGTCATATTAGAATTATGCGTATAGTGATACAGCATAAACCATATTTAATAATGATCTTCGGACTTTTGTTTTGATTCCTTAGTTTATGACCTTAATAGTTATAAAAGGTACCAGGCTTATAATTTAGTACGCTAGGCGCGCGATTCGTCTACATTTATAATACCGTCATCACACCAAAGCTTATAGCACCGACGTACGCCGGGCGTAGTCAAAAACCATGTACGCTATCAATACGCTGGTACGTTCGTACGCATTCGACTTAATCATATCTGTGTCGTGTGCACAACGACCTTTATGCGTGTTTAGGGCGTATATACGAGAACCGTAAATAAGCGTTTATCGGGCATTCAAGTAACGTATGTTAGCGTAAGTCTAGCGTTTGTCTAACGAAGATTAAATGCACGCTACGAAGTACGAAAGTCCCTAAAACGTATTTGACACGCTTTCCGTTCGTACCTGGGACAATTATCCGTGCTTTCGGCGTGTAGTGCAAGTTATATTAATAGATCATTTGTACTATTTACGTTTCTCGATACGTGCACGGATCGACGAATACGTATCGGACAGATTTGTATAAAATAATGATTTAGCTCCGACCTCAATCAAAACTAAATAAAAATTAAATTCATTATAGAATACTTCATCGTGACCAACTTAACTAAATCTATCCTTTCCTCATACACGTGTAATACGATACGTCGATACGGATACGACAGCAAATATGTAAATAATGCAATGCTTAGCGTTCTTCTTGCGTCCACCTAACGTATACGGACTTAGTCAATTATAGAATTTGGCCTTTGAAACTTCAGATCTATACATGATAAAAATGCAACTTTATATTTTTACATTCTGTTGCAAGCCATATGACCTTTAGCAAGCCAACCGGAAATGACCTTGCGTATATCGGATGCACCTGTTTTTGTACTTCTTCAATGCAAATGAATAAAAAATATGGGCACTTTTCTTATCAGTGTCAGGTAATATATAAACTATCATATAATACCGAAAGTGACTTTAGGCCAGAAGAAACACATTATCTCCTTAGTTTAAAAAAATGCATATAAACCATACATGTTTTGAAATCTGCAAACAAAAGCTAGCATTTGACATTGTAAAAAATAAAATCACAAAAATACTGAGCTCAGAGGAAATTCAAAACGGAAAGTCCCTTATCAAATGGCAAAATCAAATGATGAAACACATCAAACGAATGAACAACAACTGTCATAATCCTGACTTGGTACAGACATTTTCCAATGTAGAAAATGATGAATTGAACCTGATTGTATAGCGCTAAACCTTTCACTTGTATGACTTGTAAATTTAAAACGGATTTTAACTTTTCAAATCAAACTATATCGTTTAGGGTGGAAAGACATTTAATTATGTAATCACATACTACTTATGTTTTAACTTATTTTTTAAATACTCACTATTGAGAAGCAAC
Organism: Mytilus galloprovincialis; assembly: GCF_965363235.1. NCBI lineage: Eukaryota > Metazoa > Mollusca > Bivalvia > Mytilida > Mytilidae > Mytilus > Mytilus galloprovincialis. The sequence goes on from NC_134850.1 coordinate 24,351,427, forward strand.
CTTTTCGATTCATTGTCTGCAAAATTAATTCCTTCTGTTTGACGAATACCTTTTTTTCCAGTATAGTTTTCTTGGGCAAATATAAGAGGAATACTTTTTTGATGCTGGTCTGTCAGATATGCATCAATACTTTTTTCTTCTTCTTATGTCGGCTGAAAGTTGCTCTTGTCATTGTTATCACTGCTATAACTTTGTACCTCAGGACTTGCGGTTCTGTTTGCAAAAGTAAGTTTGTTCATTTGTTTATGCAAATGCCGATTGATTCTTCGTACTTTATGTAATTCATTTGAGATTTCATTTTGTTTTAATTCAAAAACGTTTATCTTCATTCGAAGTTGTCGATTTTCGTAGTCCATCTTTCCTTTTGCCATTTTTAGCTGATGTTTAACATCCTTCGATAGAATTTCTACAACGACATTAGTAAGTGCACAAGTGAAATTATCATTTTTTGGTAAATATTTTGTGCATCAGAATGCATTTTAAAGTTAAAATATCTCCTTTTACCGTTCATGCGTACCGATTTGCCATTATAATTCGTCAGGGCCGCTCAAACCCAAAATAGAGAAAAGTCAAAAATGTACAAATGCTTGGCTTAGAGAACATACAAGATTCAGTAGAACCGTGATAACATCTTTCTGTTTTTGATGTCCTGATACATGTTTTCGAACTAAATTCTACTCACATATTATTTGAAGCTCTTAGACTGAATTGTCTCTACTGACGGTCCCATTTGTATTCAATATATCTCTCCATATCGGTTAAGTAATAGACCATCTATTGTCGGACAGCCTTGTTTGACCTCCAGACAGACAGTGCGATATATTTTGGCATATAAAAAGGTACATTATTTTCAATTTAATTTTAAGTAACGATGGACAACTTCAAACTAGAATCTATGAAAAACGTAATAATTTCAACTCTTCGACTGTCAACGTCATAATTTTTGGCGATGAAAACATAACTCACCACTTATGAATTTTACTTTGGTGACCTGCTGCCATTTTACTGAAGGCGTTGTACGAAGCTTAAGTACTATACCCCTTTCAAAACTTCTTTCTTCGTTCATTTAACGTTTGAATACAACTGTTACAAATCCACATTAAATATTTGCAAACCAATACACATTTATAGCTTTCATAGGATATGTACAGTTACAATGAATACGAGTCTTGATGGCGACGAGTATTAGAATTTTAAGAAAGCAAAAACGGAGTATATTTAGGAACTACATGTATATAATCAGTTGGAATCCAAAGAGAACATAAAAATTAATCGACGGCAAATTTAAAAGGTACAAGCTACGATACATATAGAATAATATGAAATACGATTTGTTGCGTTCAATCATTAATGAAAGTGAAACAGTGGGAAAGTAATTTGCTTTTAACGGCCAGTATGGTTCAATTTTGTCAACAAAAAAAGAAACATTGATGATGAATTATTCACCAACAAGTGCATAAATCAATCTCATTGAATCCGTTTTCATGTGAACTTCAATTAAACCCGTTAGCTAGAAATTGATAACACATGCATTTGTTCGTGTTGAGTTGTACAAAGGAAAAGAATGTCAATATTGAAAGTGAACAAAGGTAAAATAATGTGATCAACTGGTTCGATCGACGAACTGTCATTCGTATTCTTAAAGTTCCCTTTGTATTTATATCTATATTATATTTATATTGTTAATATGACCATCGGATGTCGTCGGAGGTCAACTCGATAGTTAATTATATGGCGTCTGACAAAAATATACAAAAAAGTTATATATTCTCAAGCTCATGTACTGTAAATTGTTTGTTTTAGACTTTTTATTATACGGATACATGTAAATGTTACAATGTTATACATGTATATGAAATATGAGAATTTGATTCTAGTGATCCTTTAAGAAAGGTTTGTTATAAGTTATGTTAATGCTGATGTTATTTTCAAAAGATAGTTAATCAACAAGCTTTTGATAAAATGATTGTTTCCTTGTTTCAGTTAGGACAATTTCTGGAGTTTTCCTTTTGTAACATGTTCTATTCGGGTGCATCTTATCAGTTTCACGACGTCCGAGAACAAACCCTTACCTATCATCTTCTTCATGTCAGCACACGATTCAGCTTCCTCAGCATGTGTGCAATGATTTATATCATATAAACAATACACTAATACAATCACAAATAATTCCCTTGAAACAGCCATTCTAGAATCGTATCCAAACAAAAGCAGAAATATATCGGATGTCGGTAAGTAGTTCACCTGTTTGATATATGACAAGGACAAGTTCAATCAAGACGTGTCGGAAGGAGCAGTTCATACAGCAAGACCCATATATAAGTGTTAGATAAGAACTTATTATGAAGACTGTCTACAGTTACGTAATTTAAAAAGCCAATGTATTTGCGTCAGTTGTAATTACATTCTACTTATGCATGTTATGACAATGTTACATTAGTTCTCTGATGGTTTCTCTGGACTTCGTAGTGTTGAGGCTTTTGTTGATGAACTAACTACTTTAAACAAAATATCATAGAATCCACTGAATGTTTCACCGTCACTGTGGTGATGCTTCTATCATTCCAATTCACAATTTTTGCGTTTTGTTAAGCAAAATTAATTTCTATACTAATTGAACAAAGTTAAACGGTTAAACGAGAGAAGTCTACTTTATATAGTTGATTGAGGATTATAATACAATAATATCAAGAAATGTGAGCTTCGTTGTTATCTATGTGAAAATCCTATGTGTGATATGTTGAAGGAAGCTTTAAAATCCTGACTTAAACAACGTTCCTTTTTTACTATTTGGTTAGGCATTAAACACTACCTTGCGCTCCTTACTAGTACATTCTATCCATATGTACATTAACGAATCATAAAATACAAAACCATTACTGCTTCGGCAGCATAAATAAAACGTCTTAATCCGCTAGCAAAAATTATGTTCTCCAACAATGTAGAAAAGAAGAGAACATTCTTATTTTGAAAAGGGCGTACATCTATATTCAAAAAGATTCCATTAATAGTTTTTATACAGTCTGATCACAATTTACATTCATCTTCCGCTTTAATTAATCATGGTTATTTGCACGCTATACATCGTTGTCTATGTGTTTTTATTTTAATAGCATGATTGGGTAATTACCTCTGTTGATGTGGTATCAGTTCCCGAGGGTATCAAAGTCAGAACTTTGGTACTGATCATACCGTTGTAAAAAAACTCATACTTAATGCTTCCTAAACAAATGTACATATATGCAATGTAATGTATACCTTTGTCCAACTTAGGTGATACCAGAATAAAATGATATATAGGTACTGACATGATTTATAACAATTGTTGCATACGTTGTCCGTAAAAAAATGAAATTAAAACAGAACTAAATGTCAACTCCTCAGTCAAAGTTGACCTTAGATAGATTTGAAAATTTGTATTTACTTTTCAGTCAAATTGCTCTTTAACTGTTTCTATTCTTAAACATCATTTGCTTTCAAATATTCAACAAAAAAGGCTTTTTCAGGAGCCTGTAATTCAGTGGTTGTCGTTTGTTTATGTGTTACATATTTGTTTTTCTTTCATTTTTTTACATAAATAAGACCGTTAGTTTTCTCGTTTGAATTGTTTTACATTGTCTTATCGGGGCCTTTTAAAGCTTACTATGCTGTATGGGCTTTGCTCATTGTTGAAGGCCGTACGGTGACCTATAGTTGTTAATGCCTGTGTCATTTTGGTCTTTTGTAGATAGTTGTCTCATTGGCAATCATACCACATCTTCTTTTTTATATTTAAACGTTCCTGGTGAAGGTTAATTCAAAAATACGCTTCGAACGAATAACTACTGCATAAATTTACGGGAAATGCAAAACAAAGCAAATCACATGACAAAGTTGACAAGAAAGATGGTGATAATATGAAAATTGTTCACCTTAGTTTCACGAAAACTAAATAGATAACCGGTTTATCCAAACAGTGTGAACAGGAAAACAAATCATAAAACCCACCAACACCAGCCAACTCAGAAAAAAGATGTACAATTAATATTAACACAATGAAAGGAAAACAAGCGAAATCCTTAGATCATCATATGCGAATAATGAATAAAACTTCTCGATTCGATTTATTTATGACAACTAGGAATAATCGACTGTAACTGAAAATCTTGCAGCCACCTATTGCAATGGAAATTTTCATGCTGAGAGCGTGACAAGCTTCATAAAGCATTGTATTATTGCTTCAACATGCCGACACTATTTGTTGCTTTGTTGCAACGTATTTTTACATCCCGCAAAGGTTTACTGGTATACCTTACGATTGAGACGTACTTCTACAGATAAACTGGGACCGATTTCCAAACAATGGGATAGCTACAGTTAAAATTAATTCAATCATCTCTAAAAATGTGTCAGACACCGTCAGGAGAACTGTTAGAAACTGTCATTTCGGTTGTATAAATGTTTCCTTAACACTTTTTTTAAATGTGTAAAATTACATCGAAGGCATTGTGATGCAAGCTTTGCATTGATATCGTCTGAAGTGTTTAGTATCAGTAAAACCGTTATACAATACTGCATTATACGCGAAGGGATTGCTTGTTATATGATTGCAACAAAGAATAAATAATTATAGAAACTAAGTATACCGATACATTTTTGTGTTATAATCCTATGCATGTATATTTATGAAAACATCCTGGGCTCGATTTTAGTCTTAGTGTCATGTTTTTTCGAGTTTAAAATACTAATCGAAATTTAAAGGATTCATTTGATTATAAATGCAAAAAGACCTAGACAGTATTGTTACACTGTAATAATATACTCTGACTGTATACATATAATATTTATTAAATATGTAATTAAATGTATCACAATTACATGTACATTACTTAAACATCATCTAATGAGAAGAATTAAAGCTACAACTGATAAAGATAAGATTGGTATTTAATGACGTTAGTTTAACAACTGTATCAAATTTCTTGAATATATTAGCACCGCATAAGGAATCAATGTTTTGCCGTTTTTATAATGTTGTGAAAAAACTCAAGACCAATCGTGTGCTATTATTTCACTGTATCTTTTGATTTAAATTTGGTGATAGTGTATCATATAAAGTTCAAATAGAATTATAATTTATTTTAGTTTAACTACACCATTCACTTCATTTCATTCACTTAATATGTAGATATATATGAACCATATATCGAGTACTTTACTTTTTGAAATCCGACATTTTTTCCCCAAGTAATTGACACCTGTATACTCGATCCGCGCTTGGTTAATTATTCCCCCTATTCAATATAAGTAATAAGTATTTCTATTGGAAAGCATTAAAAACTACGGAAAAGTATAAGACCTTTTTTAAAAAAATTGCATTTTATTTACTCTGTGATATAATGAATCAGATTCGAAATTTAAATGGTTAATTGATGTTGGTTGCAAATATAACTGCAATTTAAAGCACAATGTTTTCTATAAACCTTGAAAAAAGTATAGAAACACCTCCATTGAAAACAATGAAAAATGACATAATTTTAAAATGTGTATATTTTGGGTTTTACCAAAAACTTTTAATCCGTTTATGGTTTAAAATTAAAATTCATGTTATTAACTTACTTTTCATCCAATATTAATGTTACATGGACAGGACATGAGAGCTGCACGGAAATAGTTTTCGCGCTTTTCACAAAAAATGTAAATTTTAGAGGACTTATTTTTCCAAAACCTTAGTTCTGCAATAAATACAGATTGTTTTTGTATCAAACTCTTTCAGAACTGTTTGAAATGCTTAGTTTGACTCACATGTTCTGTATCAGATGATTAGTTTGCTGTAAAAATTATTTTTATAAAATATTAGTATAGAAGACAAGAACAAGCTTGAATAACTTTTTCAGTACAGCTCTAATGATGCGTCTCTCGAGTCTTGTTTTTGCCTGAAATGTCAGTTAATTACACAAGTTCAATTTTAAACCATAAACGGATTCAAAGTATTTGGTTAAACCTAAACTATCTACATTCTAAAATCATGTCCATTTACATTGTTGTCAATGGAAGTGTTGCAATACTTTTTTCCAGGTGTATATATGCATGTATTTATACTAGTATCTTGTCATTAGTTTTCTATGTTGTGTTATGTGTACTGGTGAATCTGACCGCATGTGCATGTAGGTTTTGTATTTGACCAGACAACTGAACAGGTTAAACTTTCTGGCAATTAACACAGATTTGTATATACTTGTTTAACTGAAAAAGTGAGAAAACTTTCATTTTAGATTTCAACAATGATTCATCTTAATCAAACATAAAATTATAAAACAATGCCATCGTTAAAGGATTCATATAAATGTTAGTAATTCAAACTTTAACAGTGAAATGTTGGACTTAAGGGTAAATGTTTACATTACTATTTGTCTGTATAGCTATTCTACGGATAGTATTTTCATTGACTATCATGCTACATACTCGTCAGCTTATAAACATGGAATACAGAGAGCAGATTGTAATTTAACCGATTCCCTGGCTTACAGCTGTTTGTGTTGCTTATTTTTTCCTAAATATGAACCTAGACTTCGAATAATTAAATTATAAAAATAATGTTTATCAGTTGTATCTCTTTTGTTATCAATATCAATAAAAGGAGATCTAGATGTTGCCATACTTCAATAAACAGCAACCCAAAGACACAAATAAGAAAAATCAATTACAAATATACTTTTAATATCAATATACTTCTCATAACGGAAATAAAAGTATTGCCGAAAATGAATTGTAGAACGCAGCTGAATTTCCATAAAGTCGATGTCCAGTATAGGTATTACTGTTGTGAACACGAACCCAAACAAGATCGCTTTTTTCTAAAGACAATACTAGTGTTTGGCTCATTGACTCTAATGATTGGCCAGCCGGCGTGTACATACTTCCTTGAATATCACCGTTTCGAACCAGTTCTACATGCATGTCTTCATTTACGTGATTCATGGACGAAACAGCGACCAAGTATATTCCTTTTATAGGAATATTAGCGTGACCATGACGTGGATCATACACATTGCCCACATTGGTAAGTATCTTGTTGTATTTGACTACTTGAAGTGGTCCAAGAGTGGCTTTGTGATCCAAAATGACAGAAAATGCAACAATGCTTGAGGTCGGAACTGCAAGAATTATAATATCATATATTTGCATATATATGATTATTGAGTATAGGCATGTCTTATGAATTGTCGCAAAATTTGGATTACCTGTTAATCACAAAACAAGTGATATGTTTTCAAAGTTAAGTAAAATACGAAATTGTGACATGGAAACACCATAATAAACAATCAGGTATTTACCGACTCTATCTTATTAAAATAAGTAAAAGGCACATTCTTATTCCTTCAGAACAATATGGTTTCAGCAAGAGTCAAATAAGGGTGACGACCTTTTAAAAAAATGTCATAGTTGAATATATATGCTTGAGTCATTTTCTCATTGTCTTCTACCGCTCCCTGACAATAAAAAAAGCATCTTTCCAGTTCACCATTGGACCTGTTATGTTGTTATGTTTAAAGCATGATGAAAAAAGAAAAAGAAAATTAAATCTATATATGTATATGTCTAAAAGACTTTTTGTTAGTATCGGTGTCTTAAGTTACGACAATAAAGCAGACTCACCGTTTTAAAGCAGCCGTTTCGAAATTGTATCAATCACCGATTGAGGATCTGGTAATATTCTATTAGGATATTTATCTAAGTTTGTTTGTAAAGTGTGTGGATCTTCATTGTCAAAGTTGTTTTCATTGCACTGTCGGTGTACAAGAATGGACAAACGTCGCACCTTTTCGTTTAGTTTGTTATTGCCCTTTTCGACTTTGCGACATCTGTGTAACAGCTCTGTCTGTGACTTGTCGAGTTCCTTCAGTTTCATTTGCAGATTATTGTTGTCACTCTTCATGTTTTTGTTTTCAAGTCTTAGATGAGTAACTTCATCCAATACCCTGTCTTTCAATACAAATAATTGATACAATTATTTTTCTATAAATATAATATTGATATGTATTGAGACTAACAAATTGGCGAAAGGCGAGAATTGTTCCGAATACGAACATGTGTTAGTTTGTGACTTTCTACTAATATTGATGATGCATTGCGGTTAAAAATGGATAGTCACAGTAATTATATGAAATCAAACAAATTTAAAACTTATAGTCCATCCTTTAAAGAACCCAGATTCTGAATTAACTTGACGTGATATGAAATATTTACACGAAATAAAACTGTTACAATATTGTGTAGATAAAGGCAACAGAAAGTGTGGTATTTGCAGTATTTAAGTTACATGACAACTATAGAAGGTATATATGTTATTACTAGTATTTTAATTTATACGAAAAATGGATTTCTAAATTACATATATGTCGTACGAAGCTCTCAGGAATCGTTGGGTTTATTTTGTTTGTTTTATGAGTTCCACATTTTACGGACAAAAGACCCCATAGAAAAATAAATTACAGAAATACATAACTCCAAAGAAAGTCAGCCACGAATGGTCCTTTATAAAATGGCAAAATCAAAATCTCAAGCACGCCTCAAATACGGTTAAGGTAATCTATGCCTGTGATAAGAAAATCCTTAGTTGTTCGTAAAGTTCAAAGTTTGGTAAACAGTAAATTTATAAAAATGACCATATAATTGATAACAACAAAGTGCTGACTACTGGGCCCGTGATATCATCGGGGACGAAACGTCCACCCGCAGTGGCATCGACCCAGGGTGTAAATAGTTATGAAAGTTACCAGGATTATAATTTAATACGCCAGACTCGCGTTTTGTCTACCTTACGACTCATCAGTGACACTCAAATCAAAATAGTTATAAAATAGCCTTCAGCGGAAACGTACAAAGGCAAAATGACAATCATACAAAACCCAAAGTTATTTACACACTTGAATATTCGAGGAGCTACATGTCACAGGGAACTTTAAAATAATGTCTAAATTCCTCTTACGTTAACCTTTACTAAGGGAGTTGGAACCCTTGTTCTTATCAGTTTCTACAAATTTTAGAAAGGTATGTTAAAATATAATGAGTTACAACGTTATTTTTACGATAAAAAGACATGAAAGAGGCAATAAATCCAGTATCCTATGACACAATGGTTGTTTCCTTGTTTCCGGTCCAACTATTGAATCTTGTATACATCCCAATCTCCACGTCTTCCTTTAAATGATTTTAGAGCTAACTGCATTGTGTTTTCTAATAAATCCGAATTTAAGAAGCAAATAGTTACCTAGAATTTTCTTTATATCAGCAATAGATTCAACATCCTCGACCTGTTTACCATGAATTATACCATATAAACAAAACACTAATACAACGACAAGTTTCTTTGAAACAACCATTCTAGAATCGTTTCAAAATAACAACAGACATATATCGAATGTCGGTAATTATGTCACCTGTTCAAGATATGACAAGGAAAAGTTCAATCAAAACGTGTTGGAAGGTATAGTTCATACAGCTAGACCACATGTATTTGTTAGATAAGAACTCATCACGCAGACTGATTACGAAAAATACGTGTCGTTGAAAACAAATGAATATGTGTCAGTTGTAAACAAATTGCAGTTAATTTATGTGTAATTTGGTCCCTTGTGGAGAGTTTTCTTCATCAGCATTCATACCACATCTTCTTGTTATGAAAATTCTCTCCTGTAATCAAGGTGGGCATCGTGTTGAATGGATTTGAGTTGATGAACTTACTACATGAACAAATACGTGACGGATAATACTTGTGCTTTCCTTTTAATGTTACTTTTGAAAGAAATCACTTCAAATATTGTCACAATAAAAGTTCTAGTGTTGTGTATTTCAATTTTCTAAAATAAGTTTCCAGAAGTTAAATTATAATAGTATTCCTTTGCATTATTTATATCTGTCATAAAATCAACGAGATATTTTACATTCACTCTGGTGAGGCATTAATTGTCCATATACATGTACACAATGTTTACGTTTACGTTTGTTTTTTTGTTTAATAAACAATCTCTAATTTTCAACTAATTGAACGATTTTGTGTTCCCCTCAGTTTTAGTTTGTTATCCCGAATTGGTTTTTTTTTTTTTTTTATCTCAATCGATTTATGAATTTCTAACAGCGGTATATATTGTTGCCTTTATTTAGACTCCAAACGGAAAGTCCTAAATCAAAAGACAAAATCAAAAGCTATAACACATAAAACGAAAGGATAATAACTGTCGTATTCTTGACTTGGTACAGGCATTTTTTTATGTAGAACCTGGTTTTATGGCTAGCTTAATGTCTCACTTGTATGACAGTGCATCATATTCCATTATATTGGCAACAATCGATGCAAAAACAAACAGACAAAATAGGTAAAAATGTCACAAAAAGGGGTACAATATATAGTTCAATGGGCGTTACAATCCAACAGTTTAAAGAAATGTCAGTTTCCTAGTCATCTACCTGTAGGTGAATATCGTCTGTCTGTTGAAGCTATGAAATACTAACTACAATTAAGCGCTCTTTCCATACCATTTGGTTTGGTAATAGATACGAATAGGCGCTCTTTACTATAATATCCTCCCAAATCAACATTAACGAATCATCACGTATCAAACCATTTGTGTTCGAGCACATTAAATACTGAACGTCCATGAAACATACAAAGCTGGCAAAAACAAAACAACGGTAACACGGTGTTTCTATAGAAATTCCATATATTAGATAAAAACACAAACACAAAAACAACAGAAAAAAGAACGTCGTCCTTTATTTGGCTTTTTCACGTTTAATGATTCGAGCATCATTGATGAATCTTTTGTAGACAAAATGCGCGTCTAGCGAAAATATAAAATTTCAATCCTGGTATCTATGATGAGTGTTTTTGCTGGTATTTTTATCCCCAAATTAGGGGTATTATGAATGCGGTCTGTGTGTCCGGTCGTTTTTGCATCTCTTCGTTCGTCCGTCAGTTCAGCTTTATGCTAAAGTTTTTGGTCAAGGTAGTTTTTTTTTATGAAGTTGAAGTCTACATGTTCCTTATGATTTGATCTTTCCAATTTTAATGCCAAATTACGTACATGTTTGCACCTAATGTCACGGTCCACTGTGTATAGAAAATGAAAGTACATGTTCAGCATTCGTGTACTATTGACACATTCTTGTTCTATCTGCAACATCACTAAGCTAGTCAGAACGAATTCATCCATTTAAGGTCAGGTTGTTATCTTGTAATTCGTTTCTGTGTGTGTTGCATTGTGGTTTGTTTTTTGTTGTGCTTCTGTTGTTTTATTGTTTTCCTCTTATAGTTGATGTGTTTTCCTCGGTTTTAGTTTGTAACCTGAATTTGTTTTCTTCAAACAATCAATACATGACTTTCTAACAACGGTATACTACTGTTGCCTTCATTTAAGATCAAGGCAATTCTGTGTAGACAAAAGATATAATTTATATAATGCAGACTACACAGTATGTGATTCATGATACATTTAATGATTTGTATTAAATTGTAATGATAATATAAAAAAGGAGATGTGGTACTATTGCCAATGAGACAACACTCCACAAGCGACCAAGTGACACAGAATACAGTAAAACAAATAGAACATTAATCATAATAATGGAATATGTAGACACCTCTCTAACAAGCAAAACACCCCTAACTGTAAAAATATAAGGGTATACACTAGAGACACCTGGACGCATTCTACTGTATCCACCCAGCACGAGCAACAAACCTTGCAAATAAAAAAAGAAGATTGTTAGTTCTGACCTTACCCACCAGTAGGATATGTCAGATAATTCAACAAAACGAAAACATTGAAAGATGAAAATACAATTAATGTAGCTATAGTGGATTGATTTTTGTTTTGTAACCAGCCACATACTGACTCTTGGATGAATTGTTGCAATCGTTTGTTAAAATGCGTAGAACTTGACCTTCTTTCCAGTTTGAACTGTCTTGAAGTATCTTAAAATTAGTATGATACATCAATAAAACTGTTTTGAAACGGTATAAGGATTGTATATATGTATCCTTTAAATTCTGTTGAAATAATTGTGTGTAACATTATCGAAGTCTTTTTGATGTGACCGTTGTATTGATTATGTCTTAAGTTTCTGATAAAGGTTTTGGGTCTTAAAAATTAGTTTTTATCCAGAATATTAGTATCCGATGAATAATATTAGTACAACAGCCACAGTATAAATAGTGGGTACAGATAAAGTGGTTTTGTATTAATAAATCTGTGAAGAAGTTATCAGGTTTGACACTTCTCAGTGTGTATCGATTATCAGGTTGTCTGCATACTGATATTGAAAAATATCAGCTATGGTTCACAGCATTTTGTCGAGGGAGCGCAGCGAACGAAATGAAAAACCGTCACATTGTGGCAAGTAGCTGATTTAATATTCAGATAACCTGATAGTTATGGTGGCCGGTTAAGGCTATTTCTTGTATTCGCGTTTTCGCCCTATAAAATATGAAGGGCGAAAACGCGAAATGGCCTTAACCGGCCACCATAGATAATCGATTTATCTGTCTGTATTGGCGTCTTTCGGAAGTGTATTCTTTGTTTCATCAGCAAACCAGAAGATGACTTGATAAGTTCAGCTCACACTTATCAACGTCAGTTCAAGTATTATGACGTTACTGATATGTATGGTTCTAAGTTGATAAAGTTTGGTAAACGTATTTGGCGTCGAGAAGCCATGTTGTTGAGTTTTATTAAGAGCTGAGCATAGTGATATAGATAGTGGGGCGACCTATAATATGATTTATCCGAGTTCATTTACCAACTTCTTTAGTTTTCGTTCAATTATAAATGCAAGAAAGATCTAGACATTATTGTTACCATGTAATGATATACCCAGACTGTACATGATAATTATTACATTGTACATATGCAATTAAATATATCAAAAATACATTACTAAAACACCATGTGAATAGAATAATTTTAAGTACAACTATTTGAGATTTGATATGCTCTTTAATGAAGTTAATTTAACAACTGTTTCAAATTGCTTGAATATTTAAGCATCAAATCAGGTATCAATGTTTGAATAGTATCATAAAGTTGTGAAAAAAACTCATGAGCAATATACACAATCATATTCTATTAATTTATTGCATCTTTTGATTTAAAAGTTTGTGATAAATCATTTAACTAGTGTGTCATATCAAATTTAAATTGAATTACAATTAGTTTAAATGCACCATCGAATTTCATTATCTTATGTATGAAACACACTGACAGTTACTTAAAAAAATTTGAACCTTTTTCTCAGTCTTGAATTATGTATTTCTGTAGAAAGAGAGGCGGAAAATCGTTTTTACCCTACGGAAACAAAAAAGACCTTGTTTTTGTTCTTCTTTTTTAAGTTGCATTTTATTTTCGTTGTGATAACATGTATCAGATGTGAATTAAAAACATTTGAATTCATGGTGTTTGAACGATAATTACAATTTAAAGGACCATGATAAGTTTATGCATGTAGTTGACAATAGTAAATGATAGGTTTCAAAATTGCATTATACATATTTTAGAACACAATAACCGTGCACCGTTTGTAAAATAAAAACAATCCGTAAACAAAATGTAATGTTCATGGTATTACGTAAATTACAAATAAATGCTTTCCGAATTGTACACTACAACAGAATTGCTTAAAAACCAAGCTAAATCTTAAAACAAAACAGCAAAATTTATTGCAACCCGTCTTTACTACTGGATAATGAAAATAAAGTTACCGTTTAAGTATATCGTTATGTTTGGGTTATACATGCATCGTATACTACAAGATAAAACAGTTCTTTTCATGTGTAATTTATAGATAATCTTCATAAGTTGTATGTTCTCTATTTTGACTGAATAGATACATAGATTTTATTTGGTCTTTGTGTATTTAATGCTTTGCACATGTTTACTCCGAGAGGTTGGCATCATATATTAAAAACTGACTTTTCATACCAGTTAACAACTCGTGATGGGATCCGTACAAATTTCGCAGGGATGATTTTAATTTAAACATTACTTGTTACAATTACCTGATATCCTTACATTATGGATTATCTTTCCGGTATTTGGTCACATCTTGCTCAAACGCTTGACTGATCAAGAATTCAAACCTTCCGATGGATCAGATCAAGCGTGTGAAACTCTTCAGTATTTTTTCCGGCGCAATCTAAAGCGGCCACGTTTCTTTATTCGTCAGAATTAACGTGTCTTTGACACAATTTTTGCAAATATTTTTTTAGTATTCGTGTTTTGATGACTGACGTCACTGTTCATCGCACGTTAAGCGAAGACGAGGAAATTCTACTGCCAGCAGTCCAAAATCGTCAGTGGCAGATGATGCTCGAGATAAAATGGCGGAGTCCAAATCCTGGAGAAAGACAAGTTCTAGCAGGTCCAAGAAAAATGATGTGGTCGAGGAACTGAATAAAAAAATGGGATAGCCGTTTCTCACAGATAGAATCCAGGTTTAATCATTTTTTTGATTAATTTAGTTCAAACAATGGTTGCTAAAACAAGGATACTGTCACTTCGGGTAAGCAGATACCTTGTCAGAAAAAATATGGACAATATAGTGGCTCTTCAGATTCAGTTCGTGAAAGGGCAAATTATGACGTAGTATCAGGCCATAAAGAAGGACATGCTATATTTTTACCAGTAGATAATGAGCCTTCTTTAAAAGTGAAACTGAAAATCCTCAAAAATCTACATCAGGAGTCAGTAATATCGAAGGGTAATGAAAGTGATTCAGATGCGAACAATAATGATCACTTAAAACTTTATTTGGGGATGATGTTAAGTAAAAAAAGAGACAAGCTTTTATTCTTGACAAACGTCAATTGATATTTTATCTGGTTCTTTGAGGTGTAAAAATCAAGAAAGGTTGACAGCCTATAATGATGAGTATAGGTGCAGTTTTCATGTTCACGAGAAAACTGGTGAAATTTTTTAAGTAACAAGTCTAAATAGTACGGTACCTGATTTATTAGTTAAAAACGCTTGGGAATAATCACTACAGCATACACCCGACAAGCTTTTGGAAATTTGTTAAATACTTTATCAATCAGGAAAGGAAATAAATTTAGATAAATATATTTAACTAGTAAGAGACATATTTGAAATGACTACAAAATCTTTAAACCAAGTGCCACGGGCTGGTACGTTTCACCATTTAATCCATAGAAAAGCCAGTTAGGAGGACACAGGTCTTGATGATACTAGTATTAAAGAACTTCAACATCCACTTACCTTTGACAAAGTCAGTTGGTGATTACACAAATGTTACATTGAACAAGCTCTTAAAGACAGGGTTGACACAAATAAACAATTAAAAGAGTTACTGCCTGAATTACATGTGAAAAAAACTTTTTCAGGGAAAAGGAAAGCTACAGGCAATTAATTTTCTAATGATTTGTCTAAGAGACCAAAATTTGACAATGCACAGCAAGGTTTTACAATTACAGGTGCAAAATCTGTTACACAGTGTACAGTGCAAAGAACTAGAACTAGAACTAGACCATATAAGGATGACACGAGTTCTGGTACAACGAACAATTTCATTTCATGGAAAAGTGCAAGAAAAGAAATGACTATCAAAACATGGTAAACAACTTTCATGTAATAATAATGCTTCCAGAGATACATGTAGGGGGTCGTTTAAGCCTATTTCTAAAGGAATGGACAAAAATAACCAACGATCAGTGGGTTTTATCAATTATAAAAGAGGGCTACAAACTGGAGTTTCAACACTTTCCTCCAAAACATAGGAGTCAAAATAACTTCTGTTGCTGCCAAATATTTATAAATTTTACGTTTAGAAGTAAACGAACCAAGCGGACATTCAAAACGGTTTCTACAGCACATTTTCCCTAGTTCCGAAAAAAAACCAGGGGGACATGGAAGCCGTAATAAATCTAAAGCCCTCAACAGGTATATCAAAAAACAACTCTTCAAAATGAGCTCTATCAACGGGTTTGATTGTAGTAAAACAAGGGGATTGGACAATATCTCTCGATCTAAAGGACCGTGACAACTATGCATATCCTTATATTTAAAAAAAAAACCAGACAGTATCGATATCTAAGGTTTTGTGTTAAAACAGCGCTTTCTTACAATTTCAGCTCTAACCTTTGGTCCAACTTCAGCTCCTCGAGTTTTTACCAAAGTAGTATCGGTAGTCACTGCAGCTGCACATTTACGAGCACAATACATCAGACTGGTAGTATACCTGGACGACTGGTTTCTAGTAAATCAAGCATCTCTCATGTTAATCCAGGATTGAGAGATAGTGTTGAATCCTCTGATAAAGTCTGGTTTCATATTAAATCAAAAGAAGTCCTCTTTAACATGATTAACTCCAACACAGAAAATAACATATATAGGTGTAATATTGCATTTGGATTAAGGAATAGTAATGCCAACACAAGAAAGAGTGTTGAAATTACAAAAAAAGCACACTCAAAGAAATGAAATTAAAAAACCATGCAACAGCAAGAGATCTTTTACATCTACTCAGAATTATGGCTTGTTGTATAGAGATAATTGTCTATGCCAGACTTCATATGAGACAAATTTAAATTTATTTACTAAGTCATTGGCGCCTCACTTCCCAAAATCTGAAACTGAATGTTCCAATTACACAATATCTTAAATCTCACCTGATTTGGTGGTCAGATACTGCAACATTACATTATTTGTCACTTTAAGCAGACCAATGATAGATTTGTTGGCGTCAGTGGAAAATTATAAAATGAAAATATTTTTTTCATGGTTTCCACACTCAGAAGGATATGAAATAGACGCTATGTCTATACTGTGGGACAATGTAATCGGGTATGCATTTCCTGTCTGTCTAGTATCGAAAGTGCTTCAACACATGAATTGATACAATTATCAGCTAATTCTAGTAGCTCATCATTGGCCGAGTAGACACTGGTACCAAGAACCGTTAAAAATTATATCAGATTATCCCATAAAAATACCAGTAGAAAAAATCTACTACCTCAGCCAAGTACAAAAATATATCATCCAAGCAATTTTCGTACCTGTTTTTGATGCAAAAAAGCTTCTTGATCCTAAAAAGTCATTAACTTGCTATTTAAAGAGCCCTGACAAGTTTCGTGGTGAGAACAGACAAGATCATAAATTGGTTTTAGCAATAAGCAATACACATAATCCGATTTCATGACAAACAATTTCATCATGGATTGTAAGTACCAGTCAGATGGCATATAACGACATAAATAAATGTGTCTCATTCGACAAGAGCTATTGGTCCTTCTTGGGCTCTTTATAAAGGTGCATCAATGAATAACATCATGGAAGCTGCTGATTGGAGCAGGGAATCAACATTCACCATTTTATTAACGTCACATAGACCCTCATGTTTTATTGAAGTAAAAAAAAGAAGAAAAAAGAAATACATAGAATTAAAAAAAAAAGAGGAAAGAAGAAAAATGTGTACAGTTTTTAACTTGTAATATAGTTTGTACTTTGTTGGCACTGACGAGATGCGACTCAACTTAATCCATAATGTTAGAATATCAGATAAGTGTAACTAAGTACGTTCACAAAATTCCAATTTGTGAACAAAATTGTACAATTTTAAGAACTTCTGTTTGAATAGCTTCCATGTATGCAGCAATCTCTATCACAAAAATCATGATAGGAAATGCAAGTCTGGAATATCGTATCAACTTGGAGGTATATAAATGTACATCAAATTATGCAGGTGCTGATTAAAAATTGCTATTTAGAAATGGAAAGCTCACAACTAAAACATACATATTCATCGTTGGTTTCTCATATTGCCATATCAAACAAATATGTCAACAATTCCGGCATACATTTTTGTCTTTTAGAAATTTAGGAGTATAAATGAAATAAAAGGAAAATTAAATTCAATTAAAAATTGCAGGTGAAAAGAGTGTCATTCTATGTTTTATTTTCATTCTAAGTAAATTTAAATAAGAAAAGCTAAAACATTTTACAACAGTCACAACACTTTCGTATATAAACATATTAAAGTATCCAGCACGTATTTTAATCCGTGGTTGACAGTTTTATTTATTTGTACAATGAAATTGAAATAAATGACATTTATAATAAGTAGGGTTTTGGTTTAAGAGGCTTGTCGAACGAAGGGTATGTATTAAACCTACTACTCGAAAGCCGTTATTGTATGCCAATCTAACTTCTATACGAAAGTATGAATTGGAACTTAAATAATAAATACCTGTTGAGGATTTGATATCAATTAAACCCTATACTTAGTTCAAAATTTCTGTTTTTAATATCGACTGTGCAAACGATTTTCCTTTTAGATAAGGAAAATATCGGCCAACCTTCTTTAAAATATATGCGTTTGTTTCTTCTCATATATATTATAAATTTGTTTACAGTACTTTGTATGCATAGACAATATATAATTATATATTTTTTTCTATATGTGTTTGTTATCTTCTTATTACTTATTATATTATGTGTTTGCAGTACTCTATATGTACAGACAATGTTTAATTATATATGTCTCTCTAGATCTACACCAACATACATATAGTTGTCTCGAATATAACCGTTAAATGCATTTAGTTCAGACGGGTAGATTCGTCTATTGTGATAGCTGTATTCTTATGTTTTCAAATGTATAAATGAGCTGTTCGGTTTGAGGCTCCATGTTGAAGACCGTACTTTGATCTACAATGGTTTTTCTTTTACAAATTGTGACTTGGATGTAGAGTTGTCTCATTTACGCTCATACATGTACCACTACTTCTTATATCTATTTGAGTCACGAATTAAAACGAATTCATATAGTAGCTAGCTAAATAGTTATTTTTTCAAGGTAAATGTGGTATATCTGTCCAATTTAAAACCATTACTTTTGACCAAAACAATAAAAATAACCACTTTTCACTGTAAATTGTTTCACACATTGGGTAAATGCTTTGAGTTTTAAAATAGAAACACGAATATGTGGTATGAGTGCCAATGAGTCAACTCTCAGTTCAAGTCAGAATCTACACAATAATATTAGGTCAAAGTACTGCCTTCACCACGGAGCAAAGAGTCTTAATAATGCACTCCCAACAAATTTTCAGAGTTTTACACGTAGAAAAACATAGATTTGGTGAAGACTGTTTTGACCAAAACAAGTGCATGTAAATATTTTACGTAAATACCAAAGTTTTTAGAGCTTAAAATGAACTGCATTTAAATTAAAGACATAACTGTACATGCATTGATGTACATTTATAAACACTCGGGGTCCTGACGTTACTATAACAGTCTATGCACTTGCATTTGGCATTGCAAACGGTTATATTTTTTTGAAGACTGTTTACGACGTCTTAACACTAAATCTGTTGGCTAAAACTTTCGTCTGAAATCAAATGTTTGATATACATAAGTTGTAATTGGCGCTTTAAGCTAGCTTTCAGTAACTGCATATTATCTTGAATTGGCATTCTGTATCTTTTGTTTTTAAACTATTTGTTGAGTGTGCTTCATGCCAATCTGACATGTCGGTTCACTTTTTCAGCTGTTTTTTTTTTCACATGGTTCTTATATTTCGACTCTTGCACGTTTTTTTTTCTAATTTCCAGCGCAAGGTTTGAGGGAAGTTGAGCACTCATAGACAAACCGTGCTACATTCATTAATTATACTAGAACACACCCGTGATATCGCGGGTCCATGACTGAATTAAAGTATATAACTATGCGTATGCCTTATTTTAGTATTGGTATTGTCATCTGATAAAGTCGTCTGCTTTCAAAATCTTACTGTTTGAACCCGTCGACCTGGAACCTATCAATTATTGGTAATATTAATAATTTGGAAAACAAAAGCGCCTGGAATGGAGTATTTTTTACTCAACAGTATACAGCAAAATTATAAATACACCGTTTGGTGGTGCGCCTGTCAGATGCGGAACGTACAGATAAGGTAATAGGTAACAGGTGAATATACTATTGGTATCGGTGTCGGACTCGATCCGGAACTTCTTAATTATTGGCAATATTAATTACGTGGAAAACAAATGGGCCTGGAGTGGTGTAATTTTTAATCAACACCATTGTACTATATTAATTATATATAAAAGTGAATTCTTTGATTCATCGTTTTTACGTGATGACGGCTGACAAATTGGACCTCGTAATTTTAGTATTATAGATAAAAATAAAAAGATATGATATGATTACAAATGAGACAACTCTCAACAAGTGACCAAATGATTACACAATAACAACTATCGGTAGCCAACATTGAGAAAAACCCATACCGCATAGTCAGCTAGAAGGTCCCGAAATAACAAATTTAACACTCAAATTTGATTAACAAAATAATATTACCCAGTCAGTATCGATGTACTGGTGATACTCTGGGGACTAACAGCCCACCTGTATTGGTATCGACCTGATGGTAGCATTAACATGAACGGTACTACACTTGCTGCACTAGATGCCCATATCGAAAATCATTATTTATTCAGAAATCCTCCAGGCCTGAATATTTGAGAATCAAAAACCTAGTTGGAAAGCTGATAAAACGAAAACAAGACTAAAAATATGGCCAAATCCGGACAACGAATCAGAGCTTTGCATAAGGGATATATATTCTTCAGTATAAAAAAGCAATATCCGTATGTCAATACCAGTAAAGAGGTACTGACAATCACTTCTTGGCTTTTTTAACCGTCAACTAGCAAAGGTGTCGACCCAGTGATAGTAATAACGTAAATGGTACCATTTGGACTACACCTGATGCGCATTTCGACCATATATGTCTCTTACATATTTTAAAATTCAAATCATATAACATAAAAAACACGAAAGTTTAATTATTATAATATATATTATTAACAAATGGATAAATATCATAAAATAAATGCTATTGACGAAAATGCTTTAACTTATAATTTTTCTTCTTTACAACATCGACATCGACAAAACAGATCTTTGAATCCCTTTCCGATTCTTTTGTTAATTATTCCATATATCACTGGATTCATACAGCTGTTTGAATATCCAATAAGAAGTGTAGCTAAATGGAAATCGTTCGAAACAGAATTTGGAGTATAAATTCCAATAAGCATGCTTATACAAAATGGAAACCAAGAAATGAAAAAGCACACTACACAAATTGCTAACGCAAGTGCAAGTCGAACATCTTCTGCTTTCACTTTATTACTCGGCAGTTTACTTAGCCTCTTTTTCACATCGTTAGTTTCCGTATTTGAATCGGACATCTCTACTTGAACATCGACCATATCCACATGTTTACGTTCTTTTTTATTTTCTGTTTCTGGTTTATCTTTTTTCTTCTTTTCGGTCTTAGTTGGAACTTCTGTGTCACTAGAAGATTCCTGAATTGAAATGTTTTTGCTTATTGCCATACTTGATCTTGAGGAACGGGCTGTTCGTTTCTTACTTGCTTGCACTGCGGTGAAAATGAGAACGTTACATATAGCCATAACGGTAAGAGGTATACCAAAACAAACGCCAATCATGAAAAATGCATACGATGGTGATTTAGGCCATAAACAAAAACAATAAAATTGTGTATCAACGTAACCATACTCGGCCCAACCGAACAATGGCGGCATTGAAATAATTATGGATATGCTGGTACAGACTGAAAATAAAATAATGAAATTTATTAACATTGTAAACAAGATTACAGGACATATATCATCATTAAAAAATTACGCATGCATATTTAAGCAAATAAACTATAATTCCTTATCCTGTTATGAGAGCCCAAACACAGAACCTTTTAAAACCAGCAATGCATTAATACGTAGACACGTTACGAGCTATGTGACCAAACAAGAACCTAAACGAAAAGCTTATTAATATATCTTTTTGATACAAAATTCTTAAGCGATTGATATGAGTATGGTAAAATAGGCACTGGGATATGAAAGGCCGTTCGGGCAATACTCCATTCTTTTAGACATACGCTAGATGTACGCGTAACAGGTAATTCACGCACCCAAGTATTACACCTAGCGCTTTGTTACGTACCCTAGGAGAACACGTGACAATTTGTTTAAATGAATGATGACCCGAACGGCCCTTCATGTTAGGAAGTACAATAGTCTTTACTGAACATTACAGCGCCTACCTTAAAAGGTACATACACTTGACATAGTTTCAATATCTGGCTCCAATTTTGAAATTTTTTAACTAAACAGGGACCCGTTCATCTTTTTCTGGGTCCATTCCCCACATATTGTGTTTAAAGTCAGAAACCTGGTGTTCAGTGATTATCGTTTGCTGATGTACACGTGGTTTAAATGTGTTTCTCGTTTCTCGTTATATATACAGGTTAGACACTAAGTAATTTTTGGGGCCCTTTGCAGCTTTGTATAGGCCAAGGCTCTGTGTTGAAGTCCGTACTTTGACCTAGTATAATGGTTTACTTTACTAAATTGTAACTTGGATGACACTCATACTTCATCTTCTAACTCTTTAGCAGAATGTTTTTTTTTATATCAGATTGGTTCTTCTATATACTGTTCGTATTATTTTACTCTAACTAAAACAAAACCACAACCTCGCTATCAACAAGTAAACAAGAAGGAACAACTTGAAAATCTCTAAGTCTGTTTATACGTTATAAGCTGACATCATTTCAATATTAGGCTTAGCATTCGAATTAAAATAACCTAAAAGGTACAATGTAACTGTAGTCTTGGTATTGACTCATAATGGTGATTGAAGCAATTTTACATCAGTCATTCATTCTCGTACGTGGGTATTATAAAAATAACAAGTGATGAAGAAGCTATTTTACATCTCGTCATTTATTCGCGTGGATATTATAAAAATAAACAAAAAACAAAAAACAAACCGAATAACATCCATCATCAAGGATTATATGTCCATTCCTTCTTCCATATTCATTGTTAGTAAGATGGAGATAACGATTTCCCTAAGATCTTTATTTTAAGCTTAAAAGTACTTGTTCAACTTGGTGTTGAAATTAACCATGAAAAGGATTAAAGCACTTAGGTATTTGCTATAATTATTTTTAAAGTAACCACAGGCCAATTGTCCAATGTGACCTGCTTCGAAAAAATTCATAAAGGATTAAAGGATAATAATGATTAGGTGAATTTTACGCTTATTATATTTTGTATTTATCTATATTACTCAAATTTATGGTGACATTTTTGAACTTAAAGGTATAAAATTTCTTAGTACATAATTTTAACTAATAAAAATATTTTACAATTTCACTTTGATACTCAAGAATAGAACTTAGAAAAGATTTCGAATGCCTTGTATTGTTTATGTTTAGAAACTTGTAAAACAGTTGTTGTAATAAAAGGCATGAGTGACTTTTGATGTTAGATTGTGTATGTACGTCTATGTAATATTGGCCGCTAGACTTATAAATCTAAATAATCAGATAATCAACTGTACATACAGATCGATTGATTGATTACTAAAATAAGTGCCCAGGGGAGGGATTTATCAGTAATATTATGTATCAATTAAAATTTGGATTTTTTTTATCGAATGGACAGCCAAACACTTTTTGAGGTTAAACATATCGTCAAAACTTGATTGTGCATGCGAAATTGTGTTGTTTCTTTTCGTCATTTTCTTTAAAAATCTCTTTATATACATAATTCAGACTCCTATTTTCAGATGATTTACACCTTTACATGTAAGCCAAAGCATGTGAAAGTAGCCATGCATATATCTGTAAATTTTCAACTTGAAGATTGTGGGAGGGAAAGGGATAAATCAACTGCCAGTTATATTTGATAACTTGACTTTACTGTTCATTTTTTTAAATCAATAAATATTTCCTATACAAAAAAACAAGTGAAACAAACAATTTATTATTATAGTTTCGGTTTCGCAAGGTTTGGAAGATTAAATCGACCATACGGTTTTGAAACGGTCGACCCCAGTGATATTTCATTATGTATAGACTAGCAAATATGTACCCACATTGGAACGTATATAACAATACGTAATAGTACAACACTGAAACAGTTAATGGTTTCTTTTTGCTGCATCATCTGACAAAATGACAATTTAGTAAACATAATACTTCTTGCTTATGGATATTTTATGGTCCGTAAAAATGTAAATACTACATAAATATTAATTGTGTCACAATATTCTTCTTGAAATTCAATCTATGTACAGATATACTATCTAGTCTACATGACTTGCACGCAATAAATTTGTTTTGTTCTCTAAATAATGATTATGATCTGAATTTAGGGTGGATTGTAAACTCTAATGTTAAAGTTTGTTTTAGCGATCATTCATCTGAGACTATACACAAAAATCTATACATGTGAATGATATAGGCCGTGTTTTGTTGTACGTTGTCTCAAAAATATCTAGTATGCAACATCTTCTTTATTCTTATCCCACGCTATATGAATGAGTTGGGTATTGACAGATGGTCAAATGGAATGTCTTCGTCCGCCAGTAAATCCCATGCATAAGAAGGGCGTCTGTAAGGAGTTTGCGGGATGTATAAATACGCAGTCACACACATTTCGGAATGGTGACGTGGAATATGAAAACCTTATATATTACAAGGAAAGATCCACTTTTGTTTTGCAAATTACGTACATTTGCATGTGGCATGTGGCAAGTATAACCCAATCTTAATAAACGTTTCCTCTTTGCTAAGGGCGAGACCCTTCACTCCGGTGGAATAGCTTTGTTTGATATTCATATATACCCTGTCAATGGGTGTGTAAAAAAAAAAAAAAAAAAAAGTATTTTCGATTTTTTGTCTTAGAAAGCAACTTCTCCCTGAATTAAGTTTGAACGTAGACTAGATGAAACGGACAAAAGTTCCGTTGTCCATACGGTATAAATTATTACATCAAATCGTTTAACATACTCCCTCCCTCCCCCGATACAATTTTTTAGGTTAACACTTAGCTTCAATAAGTTATCAAAATCTAGAAACTGTCTACATACAAATGTACCTGCCATGCCTGTGCCTGACGATTTAAAATTCAAACTGCAGCCGGTGCCGACTTATTTAGAATTAGTAAGGCATAATCGTTACACATATTTGTCATGGTATAACTCAGCTTTTTAATAGCAATTTGTTTCACAGCCCTGTCACGTTTTAAAGACTGCTTGAAAGTTGATATTCTGTTAAACGGGTATTATCTTTTGTTAGCTGAGAATTAACTCTAATACTTTCTGCAGGACGTTTATTGTCTTTTTCCTTAACGTCTATTTTATTTCCACCTTAAATCTTATAGCAAAACTACATTGTATTACGTGAATAATTATTTCTCTGAATTGGTGTTGATTCTAATCAAGTCTTTCGCAATAAAAAAAAATGTAATATCCTTAATTTTTCAAAATTTGAACCGTCGAATACAAATAAATACCTTTGGTTTAAAGTAAAATACAATGCAGAGATTAGCACTGTAGAAAATAGATAGAAATAATATTATATTCAGAGACTGATAGTTCTATTTGATTCATAAAAGCTTAATTTAAACTTAGTCTATATAATTAGACCGTGGTATGAAGTATTCATATACATGTAGTAATTCCTAATAAAATCCCCAAATATCTTCATTGTTCAATCTCTTTATATAATAAGCATTGTTATTGTACAATAAGATTTCGTCCAAAATACGAATGAAAGTGCTACTACTACGTTTAGAAATATAAATCAAACAAACAACTCTTAAAACATTTTAGACTTGTGTTGTTTACCGAAACTTAAATATTAAATTTTATACAATAAGTTAGTGTACAAATGTATGCTTAAAAAACGTATGGGATTGTTAAGGGAAGAAATAACTTCCCTCTTGAACAACATATCAAACTTTGCTCTCTCTTTCATTTTAAACTTCTATTCGAGTATTCTCCCGAATTAGAAAAAAAGACAAAACACTTGTGTTATTAATCAAATATTTTAAAATTGGTTAAATGTAAAAATAGATTAGTATTAAATGTATGAAACACAAGTCCTTTTTGAATTTTAATATAAAAATATCAATTTTAATAATTTTTGTATCACTCTAAAAGTATAATCATTTATTTAGTACGTATATATACCCAAAATTTACAAATTAAAATAAAGTAAATCGCACCAGAAACCCCCTTTGAATAATTTTCAGCAATTAGTTTCTGAAATACCATTGATTACTTGTAATTGCATCAAACTATGAATAAGCATTATAAGAAAGCACACTTAAAAATCACTTTAAAAAGTAAGGAACAAACAGTTTTATGAAGCAAAAATGATTCGAATTGTTCGGAGCTTGTTACATTGTTGTACTTCGGTTATTTACAGTTAAAAAATGTACACTGGGAAAAAATCAAGGTTAAGAGTTTTCAACATATCTATAGGTCCTGAACAATGGACCCTATCTCAAATTTCATTTCTAGTGATTCTTTTTTACAAAGATTATTTATTTCTCTATATACAATTTCATACTTTACTTTAACAAATAAAATCCAAATCTGTTTCTCTATTCAGATTTTGGGAGTAAATTCCTCCCCTTCGCGTTTCGGATACCCTTCTCACTCTCAGTCTTGTCATGCCATTGATGTTGATTTCTGTTTCGATGAATACCTTAATAATTTAGTGATAATTGAAATAAGTGAAAGGCTCTAGTTACGATTTAACTTAGTGCTTGTACCCCAGACGGTCGAGTTGTATATTTGACAGTGTAGTTTTGTCCTAATTCTTAAAAAGATCAATGTAGGCAATACTAATATAAAAGATTAACTTTCGACATATTTCTTTTAATCATGTCTCCCAAAGGATAAGACTACGGAGATATGTGTCCATTAGATTAATAAAATAAAACAAATACCTAGCATGTTTTGACATCATCACAACATGCTCAAAGCATCAAGTGTCTTACTTGAAAACAAATATTTCTCCTTGTGTACATTTATATTCCCATTTGGGAAAATGGTTTACTAACCTATCATGAAAATTTACATTCTACATTAATTAAAATGTTATGAGTATAGTACCCTTATGTATATGTCTAAATTCTATTTTGTAAATACCCCTCTTCATATACCGGTTTTATTGTCTCAAGGATTACGGACCCTAGACACCAATGTCAATATAGGTATGGCTTTCAAAAGATTGTTGATTTATTAGGTATATATTTATTTTTACGGGTGACAACATATGATAGATAAATTTGACAAAGTGGAATGATAATAAGACATTTAAACGCTTCTGACAAAACTGATCTTTGAAGAGTCAATATTTTATGTCCTTGATACTCTCATCGACATTTATTATTGTCAGGGGATCAATGGAAATGTCTTTATAATTTTAACATTGAGCACCCTCAGCAAAATTCCGTTGAAGAAAAAAAAAGGAATTTAAAATGTTCTAAATTGATATATTGAATAAATCTGGTTCATACTGGTACGTTAGTGTTTAGTGTCCTGAAAAAAAGTGTCCGTCTGGACAGTTTCTAATATAAAAATAGGAGTAATACTGGCAAAGTCCATTGCCATGGAATTTTGTCTCTTCAGTGGTCAGAATTTTACAGCAACATATAAATTTATGAAACTGTATCCTCCCACAGGACAATAGTTCATAGCAGTTGATATTCAATTATATGTCCTCAAAGGGAAGTTATACAAATTGTCATCAAAATGTTTTATTTTACTCAGATTTTGATTAATAACGAAAGTTGAGTTTGAATCAGATGAATTAAAACATAGAAATGGCTGACAGAATACAACCGTGACAAACCATCGGCAGCATAATAGTATGACAATATGTTATATACTAAATTGTAACTACATGTAAAACCCTCAATTAAATTTCATGTAAAGTAGATCAAATATTCCTCATGAACTGAAGTTGTATCAATTTAATTTGTTCGAGATCAGAAGTGAAGATCTAAGATGTGACCAATGTCCCTTGAACTTAACCCTTGAAGCAAGCTGGTATATAGTACATTATCCCTTTCTTTTCATTTCAAAGGTAAAAGCAAGCTATGCACTGGTTCGGAGCATTACATTTTTTGCTTTTGCTTGATATACACATAGTAAGTGCATGTTTAACCTCTTTATAAACGGTGAGCATAATTCCAAGAGAAGATAATGGCTCAACCTAGTTGTTTGTAATGTCACATATCAAACTCAAGGTCAAAGGTACAAAAATGTACTGATCAACACGATTTATAGCCTGATTTGCTGTATAAATACAGTTCAAACTTGGTCACTCTGCATATACTAATACTTTCCATGAAGTTTGAACGAGCTGTGACATTGCGCTCATAAAAGGGGTTAAAAGGGCGCTAGGTGTTTCATGTTCTTCTCCTAAACATTATCTTTAAAATGGTGTGTGATATATATGTTAATGCTATTCTCATGGTATATGGAAAAAGTCACTAACGTGTGCAACTAAATGCACTTTATAAATTTCAATATTTCCGATAACATCTAAAATTAAGATTTATGGCACAATAAACGTACAAATCTTCGATTTGAACTACTGTCATAAATATATTATTTGGGTGACTTATTAAAACCTTATATATGTAGATAAGGAAGGACAAAAAAATCAAAATGTTATAAATCAAAACAACCCTTTTCAACATGATTGTATTATGTAAATGTAACCATTTATTATGCTGATTTGTAACATTTTATCTTTACGTCTTTTATATTTTACAAATGTAACTTGTGCAACAGGTAGTTGGTTCTATTTAATTATCATTTTATAAATGCAATCGTAAATAAACATATTATATAACTTTGACAAACCGGACTTAAAATTTGAAGGAATAATGTTTTTGTTAAGTTAAAAACATGCATTAAATCTGCATTCTTAAATAAGGAAGACTTTTTTTTACAATTTTATGTCTATCATATGCCATCTACAATATAGGATTTGCACAAGAAAAAAATGCTTACTGTTTTTCCTCGTCGTTTGTCTTTTGACTCAAATATACCATAATAAAATTGAAGAGTCGAAGACCCCTCATTCTTTCCTTTTCCCCTAGAGGTGTATTTGATTAGGGGAATGTGACATATTCGTGTCTTGTATAGATCGACCACAAGGGCCAGACTTCGTAAAATTTCCTCCTTTCCAAAATGTTTGGTTTTACTTTTCTTATAATACAAGTAATGGATCCCTCCCGTACAACCCCCTTCTTATAAATACAAGCGTACTAACCTATTATCATAATGATAGATCTTTTAGTTGTATATATTGATGGAAATCTGAAAGGTTTACAGACTATCACATATCTGTTTATACTAATGTTACACAACGATAGAACACTTTGAACTAAAGTGAACATATTAAAAAATCCGAAAACTTGACATGCCTGAGACGACAGTGGCCATCTTCCTAGAGCAAGTGCCACGACAGTCGTTGGCATATTCAGAACGGACACTAACCAATCGGCACTGTTAAGACACAAAATAAATGCATTTGATATCGTCCGAAGTTTACGTGTCCGATAAATTATAATCCACATGCACGTGTTACCTATTATTGCCGAAATGCACACGAAAATTAGAAATATTTCAGCAATTACGGTCCCAGCTACACTTCTCTCGCTGTTTGTCACTGTGGTATTCATCTTTTATAAATTGATGGATAAAATATCAGTGGACAAAAGATACTAAATCACATCTGTATCTTTGGATGAATTTCAATCCAATTATTTAACTATAAAATGTACATCCATTAGTAATAAAATTGCAATTTTTCCCGTCGTTCATACTATACAAAGTTGTCAACGCTCTGTTAAACTCATATGTTAAACATTGTTGATTTTTAAATAGTATTGTTACCTAGGAATATATATTTCAAAATAGACGTGAATACATTACACAAAATTGAACGAAAAAAATGTATCCGTCTGAAGAAAACCTCTCCATTTTAAAGATCCATTTAACCGAAAATATCGACTTATCTACAACTAATACACAAGTATTATGACACTGTCGTGTTGAGTGTGTAAACTTTTTAAACGGAACCACGTACGACAAAAGAAGGATAGTTAATTAAAGGGGTATATAAGCTACTTTAAATCGAAATCATTTTAATCTGTTCGATTTAAATTTCATGTTACAATCAGATGTCTTTAATCGTGAGAACAATCTAGATACGAGTTAATACCGTCCCGGGTGGTTCTCGGGGCTGATTATAAAACTTACTCGACCAATGAAACATAAACAGTGTCTTTTCGAGCGTCTCGTTACTCTTCCAGTCCACTACATTCTAAAATGTCCACAATGAAAAACAAATAATGTTTTACGTCGAACAAAATTTATTAGGGGATATTTAAAATAATTTAAAACATCATTTCACATGCCACGCATTTAGAAATTAAGATTCGACTGGAGAAAATTGATAAATATCTGTTAAACGAACATACTAAATACGTAGGACTCGTACATTATGTTTAACAATAAAAATTATATGTATTCCCTAGAGAGAAAATTTGTTAATGTTTAATTTATGTTCGGATTACGTAATTATTTTTTTAACTATTTAAAATGCTCTATTTCCTCCTTACACTTTGAAATACAATATTTCTCTTTATGCGTATACGACTTTTAATTAAAAAGTGAAAAGGTTAAATTGTAGATATAGACTAAGACAAATAATGATTGTAATGCATAAACAAATCATTTCAAATATCCGACTATCGAAATTCTGATATGACTCGTTTCTTTCGCTTTTAAAGCCATGTTCTAATTTCGATCAAATAGGGGGTGGAATTGCTTGAGATCACAATCTAATTTTCTACTTTATTTCTTCTAAGGACAGCCTCCATAGATTGAGAAAAAGGCAATATATGTGTATTGTTGAAGAATACCAATATTAAACAGTTGAATATTATATTTCATACCTAAACGAATCTAATGATTGTAATATCCCTATTGGAATGAGACGTGGCTGCGTATGTATACATTCTGCACATGTAGCCAACTTGACAGACATATGTTGCATTGCATGTTTTGATAGTCGGATAGAAGAATCTCGGGTGACTTTTTTTTTCGTAGACCCCAGTTCACCCTTGGACGGGTTTTAGACGAAAACGAATCTCAGAATATGAGAAATATACGTCAAACAGTCATCTTGATACGATTGAAAAAATTAGAAATAAGTACTACGAACACATACAAATATATGAGAATCCTGTTTACGGTTAAAACAATTCAACACTTCACGTTTTATTTAAAAGGTGCATGTGTAGAGCATTCAGATATATTTGGTACATGTATATTCTTAATGTTCTTTTCAATAAGAGCAGAATTACATAACAAAGAAACGACTCGGTACAAATAACTCTACATTTTCCATGGCTATGCATATTCTACTTTTGGCAAAACATATCAAAATCTGCTAATAATATTATATCAAAATTCAATATAGTATGAAATTCAAAACAGGGTAGCTGTGGCCATTGATTGACCCATCAAAATCATCCATTGACTGGGACAATTTACGTGAACGTTTGTCTGTAACAACCACTGTTCATGACGTACCTACGATAGACATTTAAACTGTGGGGTCAACAAAGGTTTCTTAACGCCTTTAATTATAAAATAATTCGAAAAATTAATCAGGAATAACCTTTGTGTTTTGATTTATATAATTGATATAAATCAAAATATCGTGTTATTTCTGATTAATTTTTCGAATTACTTTATTTAGGTGTTGAGAACCTTTGGTGACCCCATAGTTTAAGTGTCTTTAAAAAGTACATAGTTACATACAAACGTTCACTTAAATTGTCCCAGTCAATGAATGATTTTAATGTGTCAATCAATGGCCACAGCTACACTGTTTTGAATTTCATACTATACAGTCATGTACTTAGTGGAAATTGGGAAGACCAATCTTATCGAATCTGTCGTAATGATGACTGTTAATAGAGTGTGAATAATCTTTGATCGTGTAATTCTGTTATGAAATATATAAGACATATTCAGTGTTAACCCTGCCAAAATTTAAGTGATATTTCAAATAAGACTAGTATACTAAAACCGAAGTGTTTTTGTTACTCTAATACCTTTTATTGTCTGTAATCCTCTTATATTACATTTCTTAAAATCTTTGAATATATCTTGACTTTTAAACTTTCGAATGAATAAGTCGAATGCTTAATCTTTAAGCGCTAGCATTGTAGGTATTTAGGGTTTATTTGTACATGTATTATGTACATGTATACATCATGTATGAATCTTCAGATGATTTGAGCCATGTGTTTTCGTCTTAACTTTTGAACCTTCGGACAAATTGAATACTAAAACGAGAAGAACTAGCATTGTTGGTAATTACAACTGTATCTACATGTATCAATATAAAAAAGAAGATTTTGTATGATTGCCAACTAGACAACGTGTATACATTTATTATGAATTGAGACCATGTGGTCGCTTCGAGTTTGTGATTACATTGGTTGCATTCCTGGGCTGGTCTAACCTAATAGATTGATACAAGTATGCATTGCTCCTTTATGAACGTAGAGTAAGCGTAAATAATAATCGAATTGCAGCAAGAATAGTGTATGTAACATACCATCATTGTATATCTTTAGACTGATATCGTATGAGCGGGATAATTTAAAATAATATTTAGCGTGCCCCTCTTGCATAAATCAGGGAAATTGACTTTTATTGTAGAAAACGATTGCAATATTTGCCACTGAGAATGTTAATCATCCATTCATTCATATCTCAGCATTGTGTCATTAGACTCGTTACATATCAAAGCTTTATTATATTGTAATGATTTGACCCAGATCTCAAGAGAATTTATTTTTACAATTAGTTTCATTCGAGATTTAAATAAATTTTAAAGTTCGAACACGTTATCGTATGTATGTGAAAAAAAAAACCACAATGGTTTTTCCTGTTAACTTATTGCCTCATAAAGCTTTCTTGTTGACGTGATCAACATGTTGTTTTGTTTGTTTTTCGCGTTCTTGAGTTGCATAATTGATGGGTGTATATCCCATATATCTTTTTATTTACAACATGTAAATGGTCAATAATTATATGCATCGATTTGACATATTTGTTTGATTTTATAGTGATTAAGATTATAACACAATTTTAAATTCTGTACCCCTATTTTAGACATTTTTCACCTATTATGTCTGGGTTTTTTTTTTCATGCATCGTTGTCAATATAATGAAATTTGATGTGACTGTCATACAATTGAGAGGTTTAGCTAGCTATAAAACCAGGTTCTATCCACCATTTTTCTGCATAAGAAAATACATGTACAAAGTCAGAAATGTGACAGCTGTTATCAATTCGTTTGGGATGCTTGAACTTTTGATTTTGCAATTTGATAAGGGACTTTCCGTTTTGAACTTTTTAAATTTTACATTACTTTTTAAACATTACAATTGAAATGTCAAAGATTATAGGTTGTAGAAACTTCTGCATAATCGTGTCAGTTAAATAATTTTTAACCTGTCGATAGTATCAGTACTAAGAGGCCACCTCATGTCAACTAAGTGTATACATTTGTTATAAAGAAACTGACAATTGTTACCCGCCGTCAATTTTGTAAACATTTTGTATGTAATTTGTTTAATTAAGCGTCAAACTGGTTCAGTGAATAGCACACATAGCATGACATACATGTACGTCACATATGTATGCCCATATATCATTGTTAACTCTGATGACAATATAGAAAATTATATAGCTACATGAACATGTACTACGACATTCATTAAAGGTGTTTTTGAAGTCAGGTACTTCCAAGATGACCATTATGAAAAAAACCAAGGGAGCTACCATTTGATTTTTAGGGGGGGGGGAGGGGGGCTAGGATGAAATTTGAAAAAATAGGCAGGACAGAGTTTTGAGTAAAAAAAAAGGCAGGATGAGACACTTGCAAAAAAAAAAGTCAGGACAACAATTTAGGTAAAAAAAAGTCAGGATAAACTTAAAAAAAGGCAGGACAGAGATTACAGCTAAAAAAAAGACAGGACAAAATTTTTCATCCTAGCCCATCCCCACAACAACAACAGTACAGATCAGAGTACTCGCAGTTACTTACTGCTAGTTCAAAGTCAAAAACAACTACTTAATCATGCATCTAAGACTAAAAATCAGTTGAAAAAAGCTTAATTCATCAGATGGATACAAATAAAAATACTACACAGAGTGGATGTGGCCGGGTACTTGTACATCCCCACAACAACAACAGTACAGATCAGAGTACTCGCAGTTACTGACTGCTAGTTCAAAGACAATAACACTAAAATACTTAATCATGCATCTAAGACTAAATGTTAAATGGTGTACTGGTACCGATATTAATATTATGTAAGTCATATATCTGCATTGACACTCACAATATGCTAGTTTATAGGGATATTCATGTATGTAATGCAATATATGCGGTGTGTATAACACTGAACTAGTTATAAGTTATATGAGTACTAAACAATGATGAATACAACCACTTAAAATGATGTATCAAATGAGGATTAATTCGGTGCACACCCATTCAAATTGCACTAACTCTATTTAAAATATGACAGGCTTGTCAAGTGCTTGCTATTGTTTATATCGTATTGACTTACATATATTACTAACTTAAAATAAGATAGATGGAAAAGACGCCGTGATTTCAGCTAAATGTATCTTCCGTTTACCTTTGTTATTTTTATGATAACATCTCAAATGTATAGCAGGGGCTGTGATTGATTTGCATCTCTAGTAAGATACAGGTGTGAATGGCTGTTAGTTTTCGGACTCTTCTAATTTTAGATATATTATGTTTATCTCATTACACGTTACTATATTTAAATGTTTTAATTTCTAGATAGATACATGTATATCATGTTATGCGTATCGGATAACAGACGTGACAGACTAAGAGGCAATGAGCTAAACAAGGTAACAACAATATCCTTTATTAGAAAAAAAATTAAAAGGTCCTTCCGTATGGTCTTTTTTTTACAATCATAGATGTTCAAATGGTCCGCAAACTATCAAATATAACAAGGACCTACTATCTACGGTTCCACAGCTACACAATGTTTGTATGTCCATATTCAGAATCTTCATATAGATTGTCTTATGTTATGTCTTTAATATTTAGAAGAAAAAAAAGGTGTAAAAGAGCGATTTTGATAGGATTTTGATATTAGTAATGCGACTTTTTTTTATTAATGTATATCCATCAACTCCTCAAATTTACTTAAATCTGGTTAAATATTTATGTATGTTGTTAATTTATGTCGTTTGGTTTTGTCACAAAACATATTTATCTACTTCCCCAATTCGTGCATAATGCTTTAAACAATTTTTTTTCTGTTTTATGACAAAACTCAAAGTTGATTGTATTCAATGTACACCTCTCGTTATTCATATCTTGAAAAGAAAAATATTTTAGCTTTGAAACTAGAGCGTAATGATATAAGAAAATAATTTGAAAATTATAAAAAGGTTTAAGATTTGTCAAGAAGTATTTTTCAGATTCTTTCAATTGATCAATCTAAAAGGCAATATCAATTGAAAACCAAACGAATTATTGAAATATTGAATATTAAATACTTTACAGTTAAATAAATAGGCCATTAAACAGGTCATTTATTGAGATAATGATAAGTATCATTATAAATGTCATTTAATATCAGCATTATGGAATCTATATATAATATCTATTTGGAGACGTCTAATGTCAACAATTGTAGATGATATCACTGAACTCTTTCATTAAATCACATTGGTCCAGCAATTTGAATGGGTGTCCTTCAATAGTCAAGTATCCGATTAACAATTTAGATTTTTTTTAAACTCTAACTAGAGGCTCTCAAGGGACTGTGTCCCCCTCACCTTGGTCTATGTGCATATTAAACAAAGGAAACAGATGGATTCATGACAAAATTGTGTTTTGGTGATGCTGATGTGTTTGTAGATCATACTTTACTGATCATTCTTGCTACTTACAATTTTCTCTATCTGTAATAAACTTGGCCCTTTAGTTACAAAGGAAAACCTTTTGTAAAAACTTACCAAAATTTACCAAATTAATAAAAATTGACTATAAAGGGCAATAACTCCTTAAGGGGCCAACTAAACATTTTGGTCATGTGGACTTATTTGTAGATCTTAAATTGCTGAACATTATTGCTGTTTACAGTTTATCTCTATCTATAATAGTATTCAAGATAATAACCAAAAACGGCAAAATTTCCTTAAAAATTACCATTTAGGGGGTAGCAACCCAACAACCAGTTGTCCAATTCATCTGAAAATGTCACGGCAGATAGATATTTACTAGATAAACAAGTTAACCCCATGTAAGATTTGCTTTAAATGCTTTGGTTTCAGAGTTATAAGCCAAAATCTACATTTTACCCATATGTTCTATTTTTAGCCATGTTGGTCATCTTGGTTGGTTTGGCGGGTCACCGGACACAATTTTTAAACTAGATACCCCAATGATGATTGTGGCCAAGTTTGGTTAGATTTGGCCCAGTAGTTTCAGAGGAGAAGATTTTTGTAAAAGTTACATGTAACGACGACGGACGACGACGGACAACGGACGCCAAGTGATGAGAAAGGGCCAGGTGAACTAAAAATAGAAAATAAATACAGAGTGTATTTAGTCACAATTTTATTCAGTGTACTTCAAATAGATTTTTACAGTGTCTGCGTCGAAGGACGCGTCTATCGTGTTCGTCCCAAAGACATGCGATATTGTTTAAATCATAAGGCTTTGAGGACCATAGACATACACCAAAGACGTTTCCAATGAATGAATCATTGGCTACTCTTAATGTGGGGATATGCATTTCCTGCTGAA
Organism: Mytilus galloprovincialis; assembly: GCF_965363235.1. Taxonomy (NCBI): domain Eukaryota; kingdom Metazoa; phylum Mollusca; class Bivalvia; order Mytilida; family Mytilidae; genus Mytilus; species Mytilus galloprovincialis. Next base: position 24,388,223 of record NC_134850.1, read on the forward strand.
ACACTTCCATCTTTCAATCAATACTATTGTACATGTGTGACTGCAAAATATTGTATCATTAACGTTGAGCCATCATGAAGCAGCCACTGCCAACCATATCATTTTCTTGTTCTCAGACAGCGAAATGCTTATTTAGACGCCTAAAGCTTTCGACAGATTTGTCCTACCCAGCTTTGGAGAATAAAAACAAGAGTCGTCGCTCTACGAAATAGTTGAATTTTTCAGAGCTTCAATGAATAAATAATCCAAGGTATATATGCCCATCTGTGTACCTGTGTCAAAATATGTCCACCATAAGATCATTTATGCAGCAATGCATTGATTAATTGAGCCTTGAATTAATTCCTTGATCAGTTTTCGTTGCGTTTAAAATCAGTATCAATTGATACTAGCAACTTAATCAACACTGTTCTGTGTCTCATAGGCAGGACAGCGGTATACTAATGTTGCTTCTATTTGATCTTATTAAGCACGAGCGAAGCCTGTTGTCCATTATCGTGACTGAAAGTCTTTATAAATCCTGTATACTATTAGCTGTACTCGTTCTTGAGAGAATTGACAATTTAAACTTTAAATGTGTGTGATTTATAAAAAAGCATTAGGCCCGATACAAGTTCCTACGTTAAATACTATGTGTAATGCATCGTTTAATACTGGTGGTATGTTCGTTATTAAATACAACAATAAGCAAACATATTGTATGAGAGGGGACCGTTCAGGGCCATTGAACCAGCTAATGCAAGTTTCGGTGTGTTACTGCAAACTATCGATTCGTTATCATTCAGCCAGCATGATGCTTTCACTGCAAAAAAAGTATTTTTCTTGTTCTCATATAGGGTTGCGCTTTTTTTTCACACTTGAAAACAACAATTCGTCCAACACATTTCTGGAGAAGAAAACTACTTATCGCATAATCAAGTCCGTTACAGTTCCTTAAAGTCCATAACTTCAATGAATAAATGAACCAAGGAACATGTGCCCATCCGTGTACCTAGGTAAAAGTTATGTTCATCATAAGATCTTTTCTACAATTATGCGTTTCTAGATTGATCTTTAATTTAATTCATATTCGACTATCTTACAATACACTAAAATAAATTATGACTGACTACTAAGTATTTACCCATTTCTTGTTAATAATCTTACGTATTAATGTGTTGCACACATAGCCGGTCTACAATAAGGTTGAGTGTGAGTTTTTGTTATCTTTTTCAATGGTTGCTTTTATTACTTGCCATCACTATACCATGCTCGATTGTGTCGGTCTAATAACGGTAATTAAGGATAGGGTTTGCGTTTAAGAACGCGTCTATCATGTTCGTCCAAAAGATATTCAGTGATGTTTAAATCCGGAGACTTTGAGGGCCATGGACATACACCAGGGGCGTTTCGAATGAGTGAAACATTGGTTACTCTTAATATGGGGATGGGCATTGATCGCTGAAAAACTACCTTTTTAGTCAATAATAATGAACATGCGTGTTTGCAAAATGTCGTCTCTATAACGTTGAGCCATCATGATGCTTTCACTGGCAACTAAATATGTGTTTGTCCACAGACATGGAAACGCTCATTTTGACACATGCATACACCGTTTTGTCTAATACGTCGTTGAAGAAGAAAATATGACTCATCGATTAGCGAAGCCCATAAATTTTAAGAATAAAGAACCAAGGCATATGTGCACATCTGTGTTCCTCAGTCAAAATATGTTTTTGACCGCATTATGATAAGAGCGTCACTGATGAGTCTTGTGTAGACGAAACGCGCGTCTGGCGTACTAAATTATAATCCTGGTACCTTTGATAAATATTTACACCACTGGGTCGATGCCACTGCTGGTGGACGTTTCGTCCCCGAGGGTATCACCAGCCCAGTAGTCAACACTTCGGTGTTGACATGAATATCAATAATGTGGTCATTTTTATAAATTTCCTGTTTACAAAACTTTGAATTTTCGAAAAACTAAGGATTTTCTTATCCCAGGCATAGATTACCTTAGCCGGATTTGGCACAATTTTTTGGAATTTTTGATCCTCAATGCTCTTCAACATTTTACTTGTTTGGCTTTATAAATATTTTGATAAGAGCGTCACTGATGAGTCTTGTGTAGACGAAACGCGCGTCTGGCGTACTAAATTATAATCCTGGTACCTTTGATAACTATTAAACGTGAGCGGAGCCTGTTGTGCATTATCTGGGTGGAAGTCTTTGTCAAACAAGTGTACATGTAGCAATGTTTGTTCTTTAATAATTATAGCTTTCATTTTATTTTGATGTATAAATACTGTGGATTTATCATTTTTGTCGGATACGGATTTTCGTGGAATACGTCCTTACAGAGAAACTATGAATTTACATGTTTGAATATTTACATATTATGGTAAAGAAAAATATCTACGAAATGCACCTATATCCTCCATACACTAAAATTGATAACCACGAAAATAAGTGAATCCATAGTTCGCCGCGCATTAAGTCCTACTTAATTAATATGTGCAATGTATCGTTTAATACTATATGGTCTCTCAATACTTTAAGCAAATCTTTGAGGGTCAATTATTCAGCCAAACTTCTGCTTCCTTCCATTAAACTCAAATTGAGCAAGTCCAAATTTGGTTCCTTAATCCTGGTCGTTACACTTTACAGAGTCTACCTACACGTATGTGATATCTAGCTTAGTTATATGAATTTTGGAGAGAAAAAAAAACATTCAATTACAGTTGATATACAAGACAGCAAAGCAAGCAATATAAAACAATAACCGATTTCCTTCGTTACAAACTGACGTTATCCTTACAAGTTTACTATTATTTAAGGTAACAGTAGTTTTCCGGTGTTCCAATCTTGAAAATTGATTAAGAAAAGACGAATCAAAGTCATACACAAACACGGATGCTTCAGAAAGGTAAGTAATCTGCTTTCACTTACATAACCTGCAATGCAAATCCATCAAAAACGTAAATAGGTATTAGGACACATTTGGTACAATTACAATTTAGACTGGTTATACTGGTATCTAAAGATATAAAACCTCGAAAACTTGTCGTTACCTGAAGTGCGTTGAAACTCATACACATCAATTTATTAAGTAGTTTTCAGCATAGCTCAATATTTCTCTAAGGAGAACATCCCTTTAATAACGATGTCAGCAAATCGAAACATTCAAGAGACTGAATCTGAGCTATATTTAAATGTCATACAACAGAGCCGATGGTGTGTTATTCGAAAAATTTTCACGTTCATCATAGGTTTCATTATAAAGTCTTCCATCTGTGCCAATATCGAGTAAAAGTTCAAAATATGAAGTAGAACTTCTTCTTTTGGTGGTAACATTAGCTCAAAGGTCACTGGTATATATGAGATGAACGCATTCGTTGAAATGTGAATAATTGAGTTGCAGAAAATCATCAAATTATCTGCTGAAACTTTCAAAGTTGTTTACTCTTAGGGAGCTACCATTTTATTTTTATGGGGGGCTAGGATGAAAAATTTTGTCCTGCATTTTATTTAGCTGTAATCTCTGTCCTGCCTTTTTATTTTTCACTCTGTTCGGTCCTGCCTTTTTTTTTTAGTTTATCCTGACTTTTTTTCATAAATTGTCATCCTGCCTTTTTTTTTTGGCAAAGTGTCTCATCCTGCCTTTTTTTTTTTACTCAGAACTCCTGTCCTGCCTATTTTTTTCAAATTTCATCCTAGCCCCCAGCCCCCACCCCCCCATTAAAAATCAAATGGTAGCTCCCTTAGTTTTTGGGAAGGTTCTGTGTGAATTCGGCTTCGTATTAGTACAAATAAAATCAGACAGCAGTTGTTCATGATAAGTTCCAATTGGAATTACAACTGTCTTCTGAAATATTAACCTGTAAATTGCAATCGGAACAAACATGTTATCGGTAAAAAGAAATCCAGCATTGTAATATGTTATTGTCGGAATCCGTGTGGTTCTTCACAAATCAAGATGGGTCACGACCCCAAAAACAATTGAGTTTTTATCCAAGTTTTCATTTTTTTTTTCGAAAACATCTCTTTTAAATGACACGATTTGGTCCACATTTTAATTGATCATTAGTGATAGGAGTGTAACGTGTAGAAAAATCAACGGTTTTAATAATATTACCAAAAGGTTAAGGTTTTTGAGTGTCTGTATTAAAAAAACAAACCCACATATGATTGACACCGTCTGATGCTTGTTAAATATACATCATCATGATCATATAGAATTGAGAATTAAAACAGGGAGTATGTAAAAGAGACAACAACCCGACCAAAAATTTTTTATGAAGGTCATCTATTATTGTGGATTTAATTACGGTAAGAAAACACATGAAACACATTGAATAATGATTTGTTTTATTATAGTATACATAAATATATGTAACAGATTTATTTAATGTAAATGATTGCATACATAATACAAATTCGAATCAACTGTAATTATATTACTTAAAAAAAATATAGATTCCACAACAGCAACAAGTGTATTACGATATATTTCTACACTCGAGACAGTTAGATTTTAATATTTAAAGCGTGAGGCTTGCCGAGCTTTTTAAATTATTAAAATTTAACTGTTGAGAGTGGAGAAATATCGTAATACACTAGTTACAGTGGTGGAATCTGTTTCTCTTATGATTTTTATCCTTCCTTTTCAAAGATTTGAGGAAAGTTGTGTACTTTTGATGTGACGTCTTTTTTCTATGACCTCACAATAAGAAAATTCAGAAGAAAACAAGAAAATTCAACTTCACAATTAAATTTCAACCAATCATTTGCCGAGAACAGATTTTTTACTAGTGAGAATAAATATTTTTCTCACACCGATCAAGAAATGTGAAAATAGCACAAAAATTAGAGAAATATGTATATAAAAAAATCATGGGGATATACATCAAGAAGACATTAACCCAACAATACAAATAAAATACAAACAAACCCCCAACTCCGAAACTGGTAACGTCTTCCATGCTACGCTACGGTGATAGTTAAGCGAAGCAACGTCACCAATGTTTTAGAGTTTGTAAAAAGACCTTACATACGTACAATGTATAAAAAAGTGTAAATAAATCTCAAAAACAATCTCAGAATAGATATCGAATGATGCCGATACATGTTAAGAAGTATGTTAAAGCTGCTTACATCTATGTAGTCACTATGTTATATGTGTTCTACCACTACACGAATAACTGGGGAAAATATGAGCATTTGATATGTTTAAATTTAAACAATAATACATTTCGTTGCTTTATGCGATTATTGATAACAGTTAAAGCTTGGTCGTTGTTAATATGAAAAGAAGCATCGCATATATTTTAGAAGTTCCATGTTGAACAGATCAGGAAAAAAACATTCCATGGAAAATTATTCTTCAATAAATGAAATACAAATGTATACACTGTAAGACAATATAATTACATTAGATGTATGTTTCATTATAAAACGTTATTCTGATTGGCTAACTGCACATCACGTGTTATTCCTTAAGCAATTTCATTTCACTATAAAACTTATCATTCATGATAACACGAGGACCGTCAATAAAGTGCACAGGTGAATTAAATAATAAAAAATTGATAAAATTCGTATTTTTATTATCCTAGCTAAAAAAATGTAATTATAAGTATTGAATGCTTCTTTTTGTAACTTCATATGGTTGTAAAAGCGTTGACCGTGCGCACTTTTTTATCCTTCGGTCAACGCTTTTACACCCCAATGAAGTTACAAAAAGAAGCATTTAATTCTTAAATAAAGTAAAGCACGTTTTGGAATCAACAATATTAATACAACTTCTGACATTCACACATATGTTCGCGCTGTTTTATTTTTATTTTATTCAAATGCCTCGGCACAGAAGGACATGCAAGTCCGTATAAGGATGATGAACAACTTCCACACGTGTAAGACATTCTAAGTCTCTATTGCGTTTATAAACGTTGTATTTGGGAAGTATACTTTTACAGTTTCGTACAGTACAACGTGAAATCAAGCTGAACTTTATTCCTTTAATCATGCCTCTTTCCATTTTTGTTAAATTTTCGATGCACATTTAGAAGTTATCACAGTTTTTCCAATTCAAAATAGAATATAGACTAGGAAGACAGACATTGGATAGGCACACCTATATTTTTGTTCTTCCTCAAAAGTTCAAGGAGGTTTAAATTTATACAGCGGAAACGATTTTTTACAGTGGTGACATAATTGAACTTAGATCTTGACTACGATTTCCTTCCTAGTATATGACACAACATTTATCTGTGCTGAATAATCACGTCAAGCCTTATTACCTAACTTCAATGGATTTAGAAGTAAACAAAAATGAAACATTTTGTGGCTGAAGGACGGACATACGGAAATACATTCTGCAAATTGATGCGTGGTACTTTAATCATTCTATATAAATTTATTATATGATATGTTACTTTTAGCTTTTGCACTTTAACACTAATCACTTAATTCTCAATATTTGCACTCACTGGAAATGAAACATTGCGTATTTGTTTTTCATTTAATAAAAATAATTGGATATTTTTGCCATTATATAAAATTATTCGATAATTATTTCATTGAATTATAAAGAAACAGACATTGCGTTCTCAAATTATAAAGAAAGATTGCATGTTTTCAATTGATACAATAATGTATATATTTGTATGATTCCGTAACATTTATAGTAATTAGTATTTATAAAAAAAAACTATTGTTTAATCTTCTAAACGTTTTTTCGAAGTATAAAAATATACCTTTTTCTACATTGTATTTTAGGAATCAGAATGCACAATGTCACTTTTGATGCGTTCTAAAATAAGGATACACAATGAAAACTGCATGTTTTCATTTCTGTTATTCTAACTGTGCATTTTTCTTTCTTTCATACAATAAATAATAGTTAAGGTTCATATTTCCAGTACGACCAGAAAAAGTACAGAAATGTTCCAATTGCAAGAATTACAACCATTCCAAATCGTAGTCCAATCTTTGTAACAGAACCTTGTTGTAGAGATTGAACCTTTTTCACATGCGCCTCTAATGCTTTCGCTTGCTCTTCGTCTTGTTTTCCCTTCCCAAATCCACAGAGTAAATTAACAGCCTTCTCTCCACACGAGATGTCATCTGCAAGACAGTTATATCAATATAGTTAACGGTATTTATGTTTTAGTTAATGAATTTCTATATATCACTTAAGGGGGCTCGCGGGTCTAAATCATTTTTTTTTTAATAATATGGGATTTCGCCGTCTTTTCCTATGAATGAACTTTATCTTATACTTGATTGAAAAATAAAATAAAAAAATGAGGTCACCGTCCATTTACGCTCACAATCTGCCTTCGAAAGAAGCATAATTATTTGAAAAAAGTACTTATTTTCTGTTGAACTGATATAAGAAAAAGAGGTAATATCGAAATAAAAAAAGAACCTGTTGGTGACCCTCTGCTGTTGTTTTTTATTTGGTCGGGTTGTTGTCTCTTTGACACATTCCCCATTTCCATTCTCAATTTCATAATTTACAGAAATCCCTAAAATTTTACAATAGTTTAGTTTAAGTACAGATTATTTGAAAATAATGATAAAAAATATAGGTCACCGATGATTTAAAAAAGATATTTCAAATTTAATTCCAAAAAATGGCAATTTTGCACCAAAGGGAGATAATTTGGAGCTTTTTCAATGATAAATACATTTTAAAAGTCATTTGGGGCCAAAACGAATTAATTTATTTGAAGGATTTTTTTACTTCATGATAAAGTAACAACTAATAAAGTAATAAATAAAATTTGTAATGAAAAAAAACAAAATTTTTCTCGATCCTCACACACTAAACGTACTTCAACTTCATGAACACTCTACGATTGTCACCATCTTTCATTAATTTCATGGTTTCTCTTTAATTGTTTTGAGAGTCTTTTAATCTTTATTAATGGTTTTGTTTTTTTGTCTATCTATGGTGTTAATTGTTCTGCTATTCATGACTTCTTTGCATTACTATTTTGTTTATCTTGCAAACAACTTTATCAAACATTTGTGAGTTTCTACAAACTGAGATTTTTAACAAAACTATGGCCTTTGAAAGTTGCATTTTTCTTTCGTTTTCTTATTTTTAAGGTATGCGAGTGTTTCTGTAAAAATCGTTACCAGATATGTTGACACATTTCTAAATGTGTTGCTGTTATTTTTTTTATATATAGTAAGGTGAATGGATGATAATTTCTGAAACTTTCGTTTCACATGTTATAGATCTTTCTTTTTATATTTGCTTTATGTTAATCAGATGCGATATTGCTTTGTAACTAGCGATTCACTAGCTATTTGTGTTGTCCTTTCGTTTGATGTGTTTGAGCTTTTGAATTTGCCCTTTGATTAGGGACTTTCCGTTTTGAATTTTTCCCCGGAATTCAGTTTTTTGTTATTTTACTTTTTATATACCTGATGCGCTTTCTGGTTTATCGAGGTCAGGATCCCTAAACACCTGTCTCTGTTCACCAGGATGTACAGTAAAGACTTGAGGATCTTTGTCCCCGTTCACACGCAGATGAATGTCATTTTCACTGGCTGTATATGCGATATTGATTTGTGAATGTTTAGCCCCAAGTGTGTCTTCTAGGTCTGGTGGAGGATCATTTCTGTGTCTTGTCCAAAACGTTGTTCTGTACAACTGTAATGAGAGTACATGATATGATATACAAAGTTCAATTCAATATGTTATCGATGGCTCATCACTCAATCAAATACGACATAGCAATAAGTTTACGATAAACGGTTCTTAACTCCAAGAAGTCCACTGGACTGTTCTAAGGGAAACTGTCAGAATCGATTCTAGGGTGAAACTGTTGCATCAGTCTCAAATGTTGTGGAAAAACATGTTAATCATTAAAATAGCAGTGTTCCACTTCAGCAGATTATAAACCCCAAAATTAAGTCCCAACTATTTACGGCTGAGAAGGACATTTGTATTGGTTAATGCAGCTATATTTTGTTTATGATACCAACTAAAAGTTAATATGCACTATGAGGTTAATGACTTTCTCTCGAGTAATGATAACGATAAAGTTTATCACGTTTAACTCTGAAAACGATATATGACTTTTTACTTGTCGGTATATATATTCATTGCATATGCTGTATTACATTTGTGGATACCCCGTCCACAAGTGCTCCCGTTTTAAAGGGGTAGTTTCTAAATAAATAAATATATATATATATATATCATTCTCATCTAAAAATAGTTTTGATATATTTATATATTTATCCAAAATGTATTTCAGTAAATAAAAATTAAATTAACAAAAAACATACATATTTATCTGCTGGTGGTTCTGTAAATAAACTGATGATGATGGCCAAAGCACCTGTCATGAGTGTAATGAACAGTGAAAAATACATATAATGAAAGTTCTTTAATATATCTGGTCTGTTGTCTGGTTTGTCACAACCACCTGAATCATGGTACACAAAAACTAAGATCATTCGAATTATTCCTGTCAGCAATGCTATCATCAATGACCAAAACGCTCCCTGAAATGAAATAAAAGTGAATGATGCTGAACGAACGGCAGGTATCAACTAGGTTTGTAAGCTGCAATGATGCACATGAACTCCTTTGTAACAAAACGAACTTTGTTTTCGTATCATCATTGTTTTTTTAGGTTGGCTTGCCACCTTGTTGTCCCGATTTACACATGTGCCTAGTGAAACTTGTTACACACAAGGAGATATATTGGTGTTTTGAAAATTTATATATAAATACCAGTGGCGTAGCTAGGTCATTTTTACGTGTACGCCCGAACTTCGGCGAGGAGTCTAAGGACCTGCCGGTAGTCGGTCCAAGTGAGGGGACAAAGCCCACGAAAGCAATATTGTATCGATAATGATATACCATTCCTGTCACTAAATAATCATCAATATTATTATACTGTGCTCAGAATCTAAATGATTTTTTTTACGTATAATCTATTCATCGTGTTAATTTAGAATCTAACGGTCATTGGTTTTAGAGAAATCGTCCAAACCAATTACTTTCAAATATGAGTAAAAGGAGCTGTTGAGCCAAGCATTCTATCAACAACCAAAAAATCGTTAATGAACTTGAAATAATTAATTTTCAGAAATTTTCTGGTGCAATATGAACTATGATTCGCATTCTAAGAGTTCTGTAGAACCCTGGTTCTCGCCTGGGATTTCTTGCAGCAAAAAGTGAATCCATTTATAGGTCCTTTACAGCAGTTAAAAAGATCGATCATTATTTAAGATATTTTTTCTTAATCTGGAATATTGACCTCTGTACAGGTGTCATTACTATCTATGCAGGTTTCAAAGTTAAGGAAGCTACCATTTAAATTATAGACAGGACAGGGGTTTTGAGTAAACAAAAAGGTAGGATGATCAACTAGGAAAAAATAGAAAAAAAGAAAACAGCATGTCAATTTATGTAAAATAAAAATTAAAAAAACCGGTATACTTATAAAAAAGGCAGGACCGAAAAAAAGTGAAAAATACAAAGACAGGACAGAGATTACGACTAAAAAAATACAGGACAACATTTTTCATCCTAGCACCCTTTCCCCTAAAAATCAACTGTAGCTCCCTTAACAAAATCTGAGACGTTTGTTAATTGCGTAAAGATAAGTCTGTCAGTTTGGTACTGAAAAATGTACGATTATTTTTCAAAATTTTGGCTTTAAATATTAATCATTATAAAGCTTCTTCCAAAGTTGACGCAGTAATTGATGTATAATAAACATTAACCCCAAAATGTAACTACTTTTTACCTGCAAAAAAAATCTTTTCTCAATAAAATACGGGAAAATTAAACATTAATTCTATTATTAAGCTCTGGATAATCTTTTGATCATAAACAGTTTCTGTGCAACTTCCGTAAAGTTTCACAAATATTTTACAAAGTTATTTATATTTAAAAAAAACTTTAACCACATACTGAAACTAAACTGACGCCGCCGACGAAAATTTAGGGTCGCCAATTTCCCTTTTCGTGACATAAATCAAAGGCTGGACACAAGTTCAAATCACATAAATTATCGAATCTCATCGGGGTTGCGTTCAATTTTGTAGCAGTAACATATTAGGGCTACATACATTTTTGACTACTGAACGTGTAGCTAACCTTAAGCTTGCTGCTGTCAAGATTTAAAAATCCACGTAGCCCTATGCAGATTTATGTAGCTGCTACGATATTGAACGCAACCCATATAATGCATTTCTTTGAACAAAAGAAAAGTACTCCGAACTCACAGTATTTCATACTTTTAGTATTACAGAATTTGAACAAATATATATATGATACGATATCATTTGGATAAAAAATGTATATTTCGTCCCTTTTATTCGCATACAGTATTACAAGCCTTTGAAGAAAGAAGTGCACGCGCGTGGCTGATGTGCATTTAACAAGTTCTTTTGATTTTATTCAGATTTGTTTTTTTTTTAATCAAAATTCAAGTGTACGCCCGGGCGTTTTGACGTAAATGTAGCTACGCGCCTGAATACTACAAAACCTTAAAAAGGAAGAGCAATCAAACAATTATAGAATTAATATTAGATGAAATCCTTGTAAAGCGAAATGCAAGTTTTCGTTAGGACTGGAAAAGTTTGGTTATAGCCCTATTTTGTAAACAAGCAATACAGTAACTATTAATTGCAGATTGCTATAAAGAAAATATCATTTGTAATCAATACCTTTTCATTCACTCTTGGAACAAGCACAGCTAACAGAAAAACAGCAGCAAAAGGAGGTGCGAGATAGTCTGTTATTTCTTGTATATAGATGAAAATCTGACCACCTTGGATTTCTTTGATCACTGGGATCCATGCAATTGACACACCAATCATAACTAAGATAAATATTCTAAAATAAGATATATAACATATTTAAAGAAACCAACTGCTTTTGTTTAGGTGGTTAAAGGAGGAGCGAAAGATACCAGAGGAACAGTCAACCTCATAAATCGAAAATCGAAAATAACCTGACAACACCATGGCTAAAAAAGAAAAAGACAAACAGACAAATAAATATACACAAAAAAACAACATAGAAAACTAAAGACTGAGCAACACGAACCCCACCAAAAACTGGGGGCGATCTCAGGTGTTCCGGAAAGGGAAAGCAGATCCTGCTCCACATGTGGCACCCGTTGTGTTGAACTACGCGTGTTGTCTTGTAGATCCTAAGTAATTGATTGTCACACTCGAATCTTATTACAGTGCTATCAATAATTTAAAGTTGTGTCTGTGTTCGTAACGGTATTGTATAACATTAACTACTATATCGTATACAGGAATATATTGCATGTGCAAAACTACTGTAGCAAACATCATCCTATCCCTGCACAATAGAAACGGTTGTTAGATCACTAAACATGACTAGAGCAAGATATCACTCTTTAAATAAATAGTTAATTGTCGTCATACGTTAACTGTTCCCAACACAGCAAATGAAACCGTTTAAAATGTATGGTAATTTGTTGTTATGTAAAAAGACATGTAAATCACTATTTGGTTTACCATTTTTATTAGTATACTGTGGATTCATTAAGATTCGTTGGATACACATTTTTGTTGTTTTCATGGGTACAGGGAAACAACGAATTCAAAGGTTCAACGAATGACAAGTTTTTTTATTAGAATGTGTGCAGACTTTGCAAAATCCACGAAATTAAATATCCACGAATCAATATGTAAGTTTTCCTCAAACCACGAACATTGGTACCCAAGAAAATAAATGAATCCACAGTATTTCCAGAAAGAACCGATGCTATCAGTTGACCCTTTCTCATGGATACTACTGACAGATATGTTGTTTGTACTTACCTGCCAACAATCATATCTTCCCTTACTGAAGAGTTCTTCCGTATTCTGTTATAAATATCAATGGTGAACAAGGTACTAGCACTATTGAAGATGGAATCTAAATCGCTCATCAGAGCAGCTACCATGACGGCCATCATTAATCCTCTCAATCCTACGATATCACGAGGAAAATAAAAATATCATGTGCACTGATATATTGTAGGGTAAAAAGGAAATGTAATGAATAAAAGGTAAAGTTGTGTATACGTAAAGAGACAGCAGACACCAGCGATACACAGATTAAAAACATAATTACAATTACAAATAGACAAATATCAGCGCATGAGGAGACTTTTAAAAAAACATTTTGAAAAGAAAATTTAAAGTTTGCCATCGGAAATGAATTTAAGGTATACCTATATAATATGCTAAATAAAACACTTCAATTAATATTTTTAGGCATGTGTTTCGTGTTGCTAAATCTTTTTCTGCATAGTGTTTGTGTACTGTTTTTTTTTTATCTTTTAGTCCTTTACATTTTAAACATTGAGCTTTTTTTTCTATTTCATCACCAAATGATATTTCAATGCTTCTTTTGCTGCTTTTCTTCTTCTAAGAAAAAAAGGCATATGAAAATACGTTTAATGCTGGAAAGAGAGACAACTCAGTCTTGTATTGTATCGGTTTGAATCACCAAACTTACCATCTGGCATCAATCCTAGTACTAGTCTTGGGTAAGCTATATTAGTACAACCAGCCTCACTCTGACAGATATGGTAACAAATGTCGGGATCCACACAAGCAACCTCGTCTGATAAAAAGAAAACAAATGTCACATATCAAAAGTGATATTACGTGCCCTCAATAAAAAATTGGTCTGTTCTGTGGCTAAGTTAAAAGGCTGATAGCATATTAAGTAGACACTATAATGATATTGACCAATACTGGTGTTTTCTTGTATAAGGAACATTAACAAAGACTACATGAAATACATTAATTTATTGATTGAATGATTATTGTTGGATAAATGACCAGTGGCAAATATTTCAGTCATCTTCCAGAAAAGTAATAAACTAAAATATAGAACAATTTTAAATGAATCAGGGAGGTTCGATTTCCGTTAAAAATGATCGAATATGCTTTCTATATATAGACATTATAAAAAAAGAAATTTATTTAAACAAAGACCAATCTTATAACAAAATGAAGATTTCAGATGCGCCATTATGCATAAATGCGTACTCAAATCAGTTAATTATAAATGTTGGACAGCAAAGTTACATTTAAGTCAGTATTCATATCACTCCAATTTGCATAACATACATGCATTGTTCACAGTTGTGTATGTATAAGCGCACTTTGCAACCGTATCACCTGAGTAACCTACAATGTATATGAATAAATCATAATACCTGCATATAATATGCGACTAATCATTCCAGGCATCACCATCATAAACAATGGCAGTATTTTAATAAATCCCGCGAGAAGTGTGGCACCTTGTGCATGGGAAACACTTTTGGCTGCCAGTAGTCGTTGGACAATAACCTGTAAAATTCAACGTTAGCATTCGTATCAACACAAATATTAATACGTGTAGTTAGATTCTCTCATGTTTCACATACGCTTTTTTTTTTAAATATCATAATGTTTACAACAGCTGTATGTTTTAAATGTATATTTTGTGTTATTCGTTAATATAATAGTGTAGTGTCAAGCACAAATACGCATGCTCACCTACAAAAAAGTGTTCATATATTTCTCAATATTTAAAAAAAACTTTTCCATGAGGTATTTTAAAATCTTGTTTTCTATTAGTTTATTCATGCAAATAAAAATCCATTTCTTCCAACTGATTGAATATGAAAAGTTCACAGACATTCATCAGTATCAAATTTTGCATTTTTAATTTGTTCTATACAATGTAACACAAAAGAGGGGCGAAAGATACCAGAGGGATATTCAAACTCATAGATCAAAAATAAACAGACAACGCCATGGCTTAAAAAGAAAAAGACACAGACACAGACAAATAATAGTTAACAAGACTCAACATAGAAAACTTAAGACTATCAAACACGAACCCCACCAAAAACTGGGGCTGATCTTAGATGCACCGGGTGGGTAAGCAGATCATGCTCCAAATGTATGTGGCACAAAACAAATCTAACATTTCAAACCGTACGCATACAAAATACAGCAATTGATATTCTTCCAATATGTATTTGAGTTTCAAAGAATTTAACAACGTTGATCTAAGAATCCTCAACTAGTTTAATATTTTAAAAGAAAAAAAGTGCAAGAGAAAAAAAAATGGTTGCTTGTTCCTTAATATCTTATATGTACACATCCACACGATGCCAAATTTTAAGTACATAAAAATATATGTCATTTTTTAAAGATAAAAACATACGTAAATTCTGAATTTTGGTGTTATTTGTATATGAAAATAGTCAGAAAATAATCACGACTTTTTAATTTAAAAGTCAGACGAACCTGGTCTGCGCACCAGTACCATATTGAACCAGGAGTCTGACCTAGCAGAAAGCCTGGCCATGGCATGTAATCGTCGTCTGCTTCTCGTAACATTCGGAACGCATTTGGATCTGGCTCGTGGCAGGTAGTATTCGGAAGTCTGTATGAAACATTCGTACTTGCTTCTTCCGACATATATCTTCTCACTAAGCCGTCATAACCTCCAATTTTGTTAAAAGCTGCAAATAAATCAACGCAAATGTAATGATAGCACAGAAGAAACTGGGATATTATACTCACTACCTATAACCCCGCATAAAGAATTCTGTAAACGGGAAGCTGATGATCAATGAAGCTAGAAAAATTTCAAACGGTAAAACATGAAGCCTGTCAACAATTTCAGAAAGTCAACGGACTATAAAGATTTTTTTTTTAATTTTCTTATTATTACACAATTGGCTTAAAAGACACAAAATTAACATCATAAAAAGATTTAATTGTATGACAAATTGAAATGCTTACATATGCCCATAAGGGTCAAACCTCCTCCAACCATAAGGATTGCCTGCATAGTATCGGTATAAATGACAGCTGTCAAACCACCTATAATAAATATTAATGGGTCGATGATGAAAGTAAACAACCACAGAGGTTCCTTAAAGGAAAACACGTATAGTAGTCTACGAATTGTTCATTACTGTAAGTGAACCATCCATCTGAAAGTATTAAAGGTTAACTTACATTGTTAACTCTATCCTTTCTGTAAATGAAATAACAAAATAGGTACTTGTTTAAAAAACAACTACACCAGCTTTTAATTCATTATTATATGTGCAGGTAGTCTAAATTATAGTCCTATAATATAAGACTCTGAAGGTTCATATCATTTACATCAACGTTTTTTATCGGATTTTTTTTTTTACTATCAATGTTGAACCTCAGATACTGACATAAGTTTACTTAAAATTCCTGTAAACATTGTCAAATTGTTGTTCAAAGTTCCCACAAAAATTCGTTGGGAATCCACTACGAGAAAATGGATGGTTGTTATAAGACTCTGAGGTTCAACATTGATAGTAAAAAAAAATATCCGATAAAAAACGTTGAATGTAACTGATAAGAACCTTCAGAGTCTTATATTGTAGGACTAGTCTAAATTGATGGATGCTTGCTTTTGGTTTGTAATACTGTGTTACTAATCGTAGGTCGTTGGGGCAATATATTTTAATACTATTAAGTATTGTTAAACGCTAAAAATACTATTCGGTGCTTGTGTGTTGTTCGGTTGACATACCTTCAACGTACCGAAAAGTCCTTGTCAAATTATATAAAAAAATCCTAAGACATGAAGAATATGTTTTTAAGGTGGAAGAATTAATTGTATTTTGAGAAGACAAAGTATAGAATTTTGTTCAAACGACGAAACTATCTTCAATTAACCAACTGAAGTATAAACCGCAGGACTGTGTTTATTTTAACCTATGATAGGACCCCGTTGCACAGTCGGACGAATAATGTTTGAAGAAATATGTTTTTCTTGCGTTTTTTATATTGTTTCCTTTTTCATGTCTCGTTTTCTGCCTTAGAATCTATCTATCATGATATATAATGGAACAATGCATGTCGACTCGTTTCAGACTAACAATTCGGGATCTTAGTCTTTGTCAAAAAAGTGAAAACAACACGATAGAAACTGCATGCGCCAAATACAATGCATTTACCTGCGATTGTAATGATACCAGTTATAACAATGAGAATGAAAATGCTCAGGTACAAATCCCAACCAAGAGATTGCTGAATGAACAAGGCTCCGGTAAATAAATCGCCCTATAAAAAAGAAAATCAGTTGGTATTGAAAAAAATCGGGTAAGTATACATGGTATCTGGTATTTTCTCAACAAGCACTTACATCTTTGTAATGAATAAGTGTTGCAATGATTGATATTATATTTGAATCAAATATATGTAAAATTGATATGTTAAAATTGTTTTAGCTTAAAATGGCTGATATTGAAGTAAAAAAGCTTGTCTGTAAAAGAGTCTAAGGAGTTAACTTACAAATAAAAAAAAAATATTATTGCATGCCTGTCGTGGGTTAAAGTCATAAGAAACGAGTGACCGGTAAAACACAATGTTATTTCAATTCGTGAACCAATGCATACAAACATCATAAACTTAGTCTTCTGTGCACGATTTTATCATTTTTTTTCCGCATAAATTTCGTATAATCGTCAATTTTTTTTCAATCGGTTAGGTTGTTGTGAAAATATGGCAGGTAATAAAGTTCGTGTTTTGAAGCCGATGTTTAACGATTGTCACCTGTGTGTCAACAATCAACAAAAAAGCATGGATATTGAGGACGTGTTTAACATGTATAATCAGATAATAGTTTATTTTAAGGACATTCATGCGTATTGCGATCACCGCATTTTTACGAGATGGGTCACACTGAGGTCACTTTGCATACGGAAAATATATCGGGAATTTTCTTCAGAAAACAGTAAATATACATACAATTTATAATTAAAAACTATCCATTGAGTTATAAAAACACATTTGCATTATTTTTTTTCAATTTGAGGTTTCTTATTACTTTAATATTTTAGTTCTTGGAATTATTATCTTGTAATGATTTATAACATCAACATGAAACTCACAGAACATTTTGTAAAAATGTAGAGGATAAGAGATAACACTGCAAAGTACACACGAAGTCTGACTCCTCCAAATCGTTTTGACAGATATTCTGGCATAGTTACTGTCTGAAATAGAAGTAATAATGCAAATATGATTATATCATGTGTAATTTGATTTATTATGTGACTATCTTCACTGGACATCACAGAAATGTATTTTTTTATAATTTTACCATAGCAATCGAACTTTGAACAAGCAGTTTTAGTAAACATACAGGTTTCTTTTTAAATTACGTCGTGTAAAATAATAAAAATGTCGAACGAAGCATATTTTGTTTTGTCTGAAATTTAGCTTCATGACAAGAAACACAAATCGATGGCATCATGCAAGATCAACTAAAGATCAGAGTTCGTCCACAAAATATACTTACTCCACATGCTATATAGACTGGTATAAATACGAATCCCAACAGTTGTAGTAACAGAATAGCCTGTAAAGAAAGAAAAATGTTTTTTTTTTCTTCATAAAGCAAAATAAAACCAATTGAGATGAGCGTAGAACATTTTGCTCTGTAAAAGGTTTCTGAAAGAAAAAGATTTCAATAGGTGAATCAGTTGGTTTTGGTTTGTTTTCATTTTAAAGGATTTATTCAGATTAAAATATCTTTATATATAGAAGAGAAAGAAAAAGAACAAATATAATTTATCCATATTGTCATACTAAATATTTTAAGGCAAAAGCGAAAACGCAAAATAGAGAAAAAGCCAAATTAAGAAATGATTTCGCGTTTTTGCGTTCATGATTTCGTTTTTCAAAAAACAAATATAAACCCGCTAAAAGGCATAATTGGTCGCATCTGGCATGCGCTACACGAACTATTGTATCTTACATTTATTTAGGAACCTGACCATAGTCTTTACGCATGTACATGTATTTGTGAAAATCATGCATACATCTTTTTTTCTTTTTTTTTAAGAAGAAAAAAAATATTAATGATATGATGAGGCTTATAATTTTGTATGCCAGCCGCATGCAGATCGTTTATCTTTTTATTGTTTATCTTCTATTGTTCTTGTTGTGGCATTGTTCGTTTTATTAAATGAATACTCTTTTGGTAATTTCCATCGCTCTGTTTATTTTCTAACACAATTGCATGTACTTCGTTTTGAAATTTGATAATGTACATGTACATACATTAAATTCCCATGCTCCAACACTTATGCCATTGGCTGCTCCAGATCCTGACAATCCAATGAAATGCTCTGTTCCTATGTTGCTGACAAACAGTGAAAGACCAACCTAACAAAGAATAAAAATTGTTTGTAAATAAAGTAAACAACATTTTAAATGCTTAAGAAATCCTTTAGTCTGTTATATGTTTTTTTCTGAAAAAAAAAATCAAGTATGTATCTATAGATATGTGTTTGTTAAATTTCATACTCGGAATACTTTGGAAAAAATATCGATAAAATAAAAAAAAAATCCATGTTAAAAATAGTAGGATAATGTCAAATCTGCTTAGGTAAATGAATAAAGGTCGGGAATTTCAACTACCACTTGAGAATAAAGGTATGTCGAATTTTACAAATTTTGCATTGCAACATGCCAGCTTTAGACCCCTCAGATGGTTGAGTTGTTCCAAAGTTTATTTTATTCCAAAGAAGCATGGTACTCTATTAGTTTCTACATTTTACACCAATTTTCCGACTTTACGTGTCTGCGTATCTATAATACTAAAATAACGATGTTCAATTTGTCAGCCGTCATTGGGTAAAAACGACAAATCAAAGAATTCAACTTTATATATAGCTAATATAGGACAATGGTGTTGATTAAAAAATAGTTATATACTTTATTCCAGTCACGGACCCGCGATATCACGGGTGTGTTCTAGTTTATTTGTACATCTCGCACATCAATCTAACAAATTCTTTAGTTCTTGTTTCACGGACCGATAGAAGAAGTATACACTATGTTTCAACGACAGCATTTGTTATCTACATTTGAAATAGTGACTATCATATTCAAGATTTTCAGTTGGTGTATTTTATAATAAACAAGATTGTGTCCAATGTACCCATCCGCACTATCATTTTCTATGTTTGGTGGACCGTGAAAATAGGATAAAACTCTTATTTTGCATTAAAAGTAAAAAGGTCATATCAAAAAGTAACATGTGTACTAAGTTTCAGGTTGATTGGACTTCAACTCCATCAAAAACTACCTAGACCAAAAACTTTAACCTGAAGCGGGACAGACGAATGAACGGACGAACGAACGGACGCACAGACCAGAAAACATAATGCCCATAAATGGGACATAATAAATGGGGCATAAAAATAAAAGTGAATCAATAAAGATTGCATACATTGTGCATCGAAACTTTGGTCCATGTTGTTTTAAACTCCCTGTCGATAGACTGAAATATCAGTCTCAGTACTTTGAGTTTTGTTTAATTCAAATTTCAAACAGTTATCTCTCTTTCAATATTTTTCCACTAAGTTATACCAAATTCAATTTTCTGTATCATTTCAAAACCAGGAGTAAAAAATAAATTATGCGTACACCACGATGTAATTGGTTTAAGACTTAACGTTATTTTCATTTTATGGTATTTATAAACAATGAGATTACCATTTTAGATTCTTAAAAGGCGAATTCAGTGTTGACTAAAACTATACATATTGTAATAAAACAATATAAACATAAATAAAATTTATTTACCGGAATAAAATACATTGCTCTTCCTGCCAAGAAATATCCACTGACTGTACCCCTGTTTGCCCTCCACATAGCCTGGAAGAAAAAAAATTATACATGTACAAAAATGCCTATGATTTATTTAATACTGTGCACATCGACAATTTAGTACATAAGTATGGTTTTAGAACTATGCACATTTGTTTTTCAAAAATTAGATTTAAAATCGTTTATTTTTAAAAATGGGTAAACTCAAACAGACTATAACAAAAGCTGCAAAACATATAGTTATCAAGAAAAATAAATATTTACTCACTAGTAAAATGGATCGACATTTAATTTCGTTCTCACAAATGCTTAATTACATTGTACTTGGTTTGATGATCAGTTTTTTGCTTTAATATTAATAAAGGAAGTCTCTCCAAGCCTGTAGTGTATGCCCATATATTTTTACTGTTGGGGTTTTTTGCTTGTGAGAGAGCTGTTTACATATTTCATTATTTTAATATTTTATGTGTTTTATTGCATTGTTACCCATATATTTTTACTGTTAGGGTTTTGTGGCTGTAAGAGAACTGTCTATATATATTTCATTATTTGAATGTCCTATTTCTTTTACTGTTTGGTCTTTTGTGGAGTGTTGTCTCATTGGCAATCATATAACTTCTTTCTACTGCTAGACCACCAAAAAGGCGTTTGAGAACTATTTCAAATTTGTAGAATCAATAACCTGAAATGACTTTTTCGAATGTTCTCTGCCTCATTTTTTACCTGTTTTTGTTTTAAAATAATTAAGAAAACCAAGAACTCTCAAATAAGACATGTTCACCGTTGCTTCAGAGAGATATCAGTTGCTGTTGGTGTTTAAATTGTAATACCTATTATTTGTCTTTAGATGTTCGATCGATCGATCTTCTTGTTTGGAATTTTTGGTTTTATGTTCATGTAGGACCATTAAAAAAAATCCCCGCTAACCCCCCATTATCTTTTCATAATTTTATTATATACAGTTTAAAAAGCCATATATGAAAATCCAACAATTCTTATTATGTTAACGGACTGAAGTACGTTCACTATTCACTTTTCACTATTTATTATGTTTCACATTTTTTCAAAGAAAAAGGGTACTGATGTTAAATATATGAGAAGTCTAGAAATAATTATTTTCAGTCAAATTTTCAATTGCTTATATATCATTATTTTGTATTACTTACAAAGATTCCAATGAGAACAACCAAACAAAAATAACCAACAATGACGCCGATATCATTTTTGCTCAGTTTGACGAGTTCTTGTGGATGGTTTTGCTTAAACAGCTCCAGCCTTTCTTTGGCCATTTTGAACGGTTACCTGTAACGGTAACATAACACATAGTAAGAGTAAGGCAAAAGTGCAAGAGCTAGCTAGTTCATATGAAATCAATAGAAAACCAGCAGTTGCATTCAGAAATATAAATAATTTCAAATCTTTATTTACATTCACAAATTTTGTTTACATGTGACATGGGGTCAAGTTACAAATCAAACATAATAAATAACAGAATGGACGGGAAGACTCTTAGCTTTTAACTGAAATTTACATTCTAAAGATTACTAAACTGTGAATGCATCTATTCGGATGAGTTATTCAGATGAGTGTAGATAGTATAACAATAAATATAGATACAAATGTAGTATCTCTAACTTCAAATGCACTTGAAATTTCATTTTATCGATTACACCTTGTTCAAATTATCTATGAGGCCCTACATGATTTTGCCTGTATAAGTATTATGCATATAATATGTAGATACGATAAAGGTAACGACAGAATTACACCGTAAGAATATAAAATATTTAGTAATGTATAAAGTTAACAGCGTATACAAATGTTTAAAAATAAAAGTTATTTTTCAATTTGACTATTAAAATCATGAACTGCCCAGACCACATTATATAAACACATTTATAAAGAATTTTACTAATACATTTTACATAAAATACTGCGTTTTATAATGCCATTGAAAATTCGTTGTCTTACTCTATCGAATTATTGTACTTACACCCGAGAATTCCCGACTTTCGTAACGTTATAACATTGTGTAAATATAAAATATGGAGTTGTTTCCTATTATTTAGTTAGATGTATTTAAGGTATTGAATTTGCCTTTTTATAAAGGACTTTCCGTTTCAGTGAATTTCTCCTTGCCGTTCGGATTTCTTGTTGTTTCACTCTCTACTGATGTCCACTGATGTTTGTAATTTTAAGAATATGCCAAAAATAAAACAAAGATCAAATTCAAAAATTTTAAAATAGAATAAACAAAAAAAGATAACAGTAAAATTTAAAACTTGCAAATTTTTAAGTAAAGCTATTTAGCATTAACATATGATAAATGTATTTTACAAATATAGCAATGACACTGACCTTTGATGCGTGAGGCTTCCGAAGTTACATGCAGAACGACCCTTTCACACCCAACCTGAAAACACAGTAAAACAAGTTATTCTAGGTGTTAAACAGTGTTAATCTTAAGTTACAGGGTAAACACCATTTCAAAAGATCGCCAAGGTTCTAACACTTCACCTATTTAGAATAAATTTGTATTAAATGTAAATTAATGAACTCAGTGTCATCTTCAAACACGCTAAGATTTGTTTAAATTCCTAAACCAGTATTCGCATTGGGCGCATTGTCCTCTTACACACTACTTCTAAATCAGTATTTGCATATATAAACATGATATGTAATTACTTTCCAGATCACGGTATGTTTATTCATCAATCTTAAGGTACATGTTTATATTGCTACTACATGTACAATGTAACATGTATATAATATAATGAAGTAAACTGTAAATTTACTATATATTCACTTTTAAAAGTATCTCTACTATCTTGTTTCATTGATAGTTTGTATTTGAGTAACGATGTAACGAGTATGGGTCATCTTGTGTCCACAAGCAACACAAAATGGTCAATTAAAAATATTATTTTTTTTTTTTTGTTATTTTGTCTCTATCTAATGCCACAAGGGCAACACGTAAGAATTTATTTAGTTATAGTACTGACGAGACTGTTGATGGCGTTTTTTTGGCGCCTGTCCCATTTCAGGAGTCTTTGGACTGGGTTATTAGTCTTGTATGTTTTTTTTAAATT
This sequence comes from Mytilus galloprovincialis, assembly GCF_965363235.1. Lineage (NCBI taxonomy): Eukaryota > Metazoa > Mollusca > Bivalvia > Mytilida > Mytilidae > Mytilus > Mytilus galloprovincialis. Next base: position 24,411,967 of record NC_134850.1, read on the forward strand.
TAAGTTCATGTATTTGTATTTGTTTGCAGTGATATTGTTGGCTTTTTTCAAAACTACCTCTACCCTTTTTTATTGGGAAAATATGCGTCATTTTCATCAAATTGGGAAAATTAAAATAAACCATGAATTTGAATGAAACTTCAATTTACTGACCCATTTTCAAGAGTCATACCCTGCTTTAAAATAAGACCCCATTTTGTCAGTGATGATACATGTACATAAATAGACCCTCAAATGTGCACAAATAGTCATTTTAGGAAAGAAAATTGTTGAAATGAGTGTTTTTCAGTTTGTATTCATGCACAATTACTACTGTGACTGCACTGTTTGGGAAAAAAGTTGTCTTTTTTGGGAATAATTTTAAGCCATTTTTTTTTTCAAATTGGGATTCTTTTCCAGGGTAAAAGACTTTATTCTCCACTAATTTAAGGCAAACAATATCACTGGTTTGAAGTCCATTTTCACTGAACAAGTAGTACTTCACATTTTTTTATTTTTGGGCCAGCTTAGGCCCACCTCCGTTTGTGGGATTTTCTCGCTATGTTGAATACCCATTAGTGGCCTTCGGTTGTGTTCTGCTCTTTGATCGGATTGTTGTCTCTTTGACATATTCCCAATTCCCATTCTCAATTTTAGTACTCCTTATACATGTACCTCTCCTTTTTCTTCTTAAAAAGGAAACCCCATACTACTATATATGCAAACAACCAATTATATAAAAAAATATATATAAAACTAAAAATACATCAATGAATACATTAATATGATAAAAGAAAACAACACAAGATGATCATATAAATATGAAGTAAATTTAGAGCAATGTATAGAAGTCAACTGAGGACACAAGCATGCATTGGTCTAATATCAGTACCAAAAACAGACGCAATAAAATGTAAATGTACAATATATAAAATTTTAATTTTCCTCATTGAATTACCAAAATGTTCATTTCAGAACATACATCTACATAAAATTCATTGTACGACTTTGCCCCCCGCAGAGCTATAGAAAAACAGTACATTAACGGGTGTTACACGGACTCTTTTTAGACGATACACGGACTCTTTTTAGTTGTTACACGGACACTTTTTATGAATAGAATCACTCGTGCATGCTCAGTGAGTTCATGGGCACTTTATCTTTCAATTAGATTTGAACTTTTTGGTTCACCGACTTATTTCTCGTCTTTTTATTGAACAACATCAATATCTTTTTTTTTCAAACATTTCCAGTTAATTACTATTCACATCAGTACACTAAGGGATTAGACATTTAACTTCAATAGTGGGGGGTATTTTCTCCTAAAATAGATATTTTGGTCCCAAATTATATGAGAAAAAAATTATTATGGTCAAGCAGATGACAAATTAATGTTTTGAATGATTCCTGATTTTCCAAATATCGTTAATAGTGCTCATTGGCGGATCCCAGGGGGGGGGTCCGGGGGTTGGAACCCCCTTTTTTGTTGGCCGATCAATGCATTTGAATGGGGACATATAGTTGGAACTCCCCTTTTTAAAATGACTGGATCCGCCCCTGGTGTTAATTTAAACAAAAACATTTGGGTGATGGCGTTGAAAAGTAAATAGTTAATATACTAAAAAAAGAACATACCGCCCCCTTTATGAAGCAAAATATTCGGTCAATAAATGTTTTCTTAAATATATGGACATGAATAGTATTTTGGACAATGCTGAAAGTAAAGAAAGGATGATACTGACGTGAACATTTCAATAAAAAATAAGACAGGAAATAAGTAAATAAAAATCAAATCTAATATCAAAAAACATGTTCTTGGATTAATTTGCACTTCTCATAAGTGCAAATTGGAACCACACTTTTTTTTGTCGTAGAATCATCAAATTTGGCAATAATGTACCTCTGGGGATAAATAACACAATACAAAAACAAAATTTGTGTGGCTCGCCCGGTTCGGCAACTGGAGTGAAAATAGTGACAAAATCCTGTAGGATATTTTTTTCTCCCATAGGATTTTTAAAAATCCTACAGGATTTTGAGAAATCCTATAGGATAAAGTCATAATCCCATAGGATATTTTTTATATCCTACAGGATATTTAAATCCTAAGGGATTTATAATCCCTTAGGAACATAAAAATATCCTATAGGATATAGTTTCGCCCTTAGGATTAAAAAAATCCCTTAGGAAAAATAAAAGCATTTCCTATAGGATATTTTTTATCCTACAGGATATTAGTCTAATAAAATAATCCCATGGGATTAAAAATATCCGATAGGATTAATAAATATCCTAAGGGATTTCATAACAGAAAAAATATCCTGTGGGATAAAAAAGAATCCTAAGGGTAATAAATAAATCCTCAGGGTAATAAATAAATCCTAAGGGAGATTAAAAATCCTAAGGGAGATTAAAAATCCTATGGGAGATCAAAGCAACTCATAAGAGAGAAAAAAATCCTATGGGAGAAAGAAATCTCCTATAGGAGAAATAAATATCCTATAGGAGAAACAAATATCCTATGGGAGAATGAAATATCTTAGAGAAAAATCTACTTGTGAACTCAACCAAAGAACAGAGAATAGTTTTATATGTTTTTGTAGTAGGTAAGGATATTATTTTATTGGAGCAGACCAAATATTCCCAGATATTATTGTTTAAGAATTGTTAATTTTTCTACCAATGACACAAATTACCGATAAGTGTACTTCAAACATGGAGCTTGCATTGAGTTACTGCTACTGGTCCGTTTGTTATTTTATGTTTATTATTGCCATTTGCGTAGTTTCTTCTGTTACCTATTTCTACATTTGACTCTGGCTTCTTTTAAATCGAGTTTTCTCTTGTTTAATGCATTGTGGTTGTTTATTCCTCATTTGCTAAAGGAATAGGGGCCGGTTGAGATATCAAAAGTCCTGAGTATACATCCATCGCCTGTCTCAAAGCAGAAACCTTTATCCTTTGGTAATCTCATGTGCTTTTTTTCAATTTAAGTTCAAAAGTGCATTTTAGTGTTTAGTGTAGCAACCATTTCTCTGAACTATTATTCATTATTGTTTAGTGACCAAAAGAGGCCCGCCTCTATGTGCGGAATTTTCTTTCTGCATAGAGGACTCATCATTTTGAACTCATCAGGGTTCCTGTACTCAGCCGACTTGTTGGTTACTGAGACATGACTGTGACACCATCTGAACAAAAACTGTGAATAAAATCAGAAGCAATTTTAAAACAACACATGGTGTTGGGGCTAAGAATACCACCAGCTTTTCATTGAAAGTAATGACAAGACAGAAACATGCGTCCAACGGGTATATCCAATACACTACAATTACTTAAACAACTTTGAAAATCGTACATAAGTGTTTTTTATTTTTTTATTTAGTATAGCTTGCTTTCCGTGAAGATATTTTTATTGTGGAGATGCCTGGATAGATTTGCCAGTAACCATACTTCTTCTATTGTGTCCTCAATATGCATGTAGTATTTGCAACTGAACATTTACATTAACTTTCACCAATAAATTCTTCAACAAAATTTGATAATAACTGAAATTTTATGGAACTAAACACTAGATGTAACTAAAGACAGTATTGTTCACCTAGGTATATGTGCATCTCTGACAACAGACACATCAACACGTTAGGCTAGAATATCACGGTACGTCTAAACACTGCTAAGGACTCCTTAGTGCACTAAGGACTCCTTAGTGCACTAAGGACTATACAATGCCACTAAGGACTAGAAGGAGTGCTGTTGTGTGTATTATTTTTACATATTATGTTAGAGATTGATATTTTATGCATAAATTTCAAATTTTATACAAAAATAATCATAAATAAACAAGATATTCAACATTATTTAGGCACGTGCCCGTTTTTCTTTGATATGCCGAAAATCAATGAACCGTTTGACACGTGCCAAATGACAAAACAATTCATTAAACAATCATAATCTTTTTATTTTAGGTAATAAACAATTGTATCTAAAAAAATGTATGCTTAATATTTATAATTAAATGTGTTGTTCTTATGAAAAATGATTACAGAACAAATAGTTTTGTTTTTGTTTTACTTCTTTCCCGACAAAGTTATTTGCCACAGGTGCACGACTTTGATGTGCGCCTACTAAATGACTAATAAGTTAGAGTGTGGTCAGCTTGTTATGTAAGAGATATGAAGACAAAATAAATATATATATTGATAAGTGTTTTGTTTTTATTTCAATTTCGACAAAGATGCGTGTATATATACAAATGGTTTCACTAAAACAATACGATGGAATTGAGAGAGAGAAAAGTATGTGTCGTTCTTGGGGTTTATACAAACCACTAGTTTTCAACCAGCTTGATATTTGTTTACAAAGGCTTCATACGGTACTTATTTGTTTGTATATTTCGACATTTTATTATTCTTCTAAAAGTAAAAGAAGTTAAAAAAAATCATTTCCCGATTTTAAGTCAGATTAAGTTTCATTTTCAAATATATAAAAGAGACAAATGTTTTAAAAATGTTCCACAGTTTTTAGTACAGTATTCACGAATTTTTTTTTCAGTATGTGTAAATTTAGAGCTAAAGATATAATTCTGACAGAGAAAGAGAATGCTTCGTATGAATGCAAAGAAAAACAGGCACGTGTCTAAATAATGTTGAATATCTCCTTAATTTATTATTATTTTTCTATAAAATTTGAAATTTATGCATTAAATATCAATTTCTACCGTAATATGAAAAGAAATTGCATGTAACAGCTCTCCATCTAGTTCTTAGTGGCATGTTATCAGTCCTTAGTGCACTAAGGACTCCTTAGCAGTGTTTAGACACACCCAGAATATCATTCGTAACTAAAACTTTTAAAAAAAATCATTATTGCTGATAATTTCAGAGATTAAAAGGACAAATCATTTTGCTTTTGTTTTATTTCTCTTCCTATAAATATTTTCGTGTGCATGGCTTTGATGGGCGCCAACTCTTAAATTAGAATATGGTGAGCTTGTTAAAATGTTTATACATGTACATGTATTAAAAAGGTTTATCAAGAAAATGTAATAGAAATATCGACAATAACAAACTGAGATATTCTATGCTGAAAATAGATATAAATATAATTAAAATGTCAATTGTTCTTGAACAATTGAGAGGTCTTTCCTTTTATAATGTAAAATATATGTTCCAATAGACGTAGAATGTATTGAAAAGCTTTAAAACACACTGAAAATCCCTTAAATAAGGTCAAAAACACATAATTCGCTATATGGGACATGACCTTGACCTTTGACCTTGTGACCTTTGTCAAGGTCATTAGTCCCCAATGTCATTGCTGAAGACCCCATGGGTCTAGGACCTTTGGTTATATAGTAAAAGCTGATTTTGTCTTTTCAGAAACCTAAAACAGGGGTTATGCTCCTTATAAAAAGGTCAAATCTCTTTGGTCAAAATGTAACAAAGTTGCGCCGTAATGACCCAAACATTTTCCACTATTTAAAACATCTGTAAGTATAATGGTTGCTGAGATTATCCCATAACAAGGTGTTAGGTCAAAGGTCAAGGTCAACATACAAATTTGACCTTGAGGTATTTTTCAAAGATACATGAATTGATGATGATTGGTGAAGATCCTAGGTGTCTACGACTTATAGTTTCTGAGTTTTGGTGGCCAACCGACACCGGTTAATTTTCATAGGGGCATAACCCTTCCAATGAGTCGTTGAATCTTTTCGATCCAAATATAACGAAGAACCAGGGTTCGGTCCTGAACAAATTTCACCCTTCGGTTTTTTTCTACCTATTACGGTTACGGTGTTGGAACGATAACAAGGTTTTTTGGTTTCGGAGGGATTACTCCGAACCGACAAAATATTTTGACTAACAGGGTGAGTTCCAGATAGATATTCATGACACCGATACAAAGTGTGAACATGAAAGCGACACGTCTTACGGTTAAGGCTGCTAACTTCGTCAAAGTTTGGCGGAACAAAAAGAATAATAATAATAATCAGAAGAAATACAGTAAGGTCTTTCCTTATAGAAAAAGGAAAGACCTTAATAATAATCAGAAGAAATACAGTAAGGTCTTTCCTTATAGAAAAAGGAAAGACCTTAATTAGTGGTATGAGTGCTAATATTACAGTTGATTTGGCAATGGAGAAAAATGTTCGTATACATCAAAAATTTTAAAACTTTACACACTCTGTGTTCTCTTTGATTTTTTTTCTCCATTTCCAAGTTGTGGTCCATTACGCGGAATTTTGTTGAAATTTGAAGACTATTAAAAATTTAATAGGTCAAAGAATAGCCTTCAACATTTGAGGCTTTTTATAGCCAAGGCTGCGTTTAGTTTAAACATATTTTATTTAAAAATTGAATAGGTCAAAGAACAGCCTTCAACACGGATCCTTGGAAATTAGAAAATTTGCAATTAGAGGCCGCAAGAATAGTAACAGGTCTACTAATATTTACAAAACCTGAAACTTTATATTCTGAGGTTGCCTGGGAATCTCTTTTTGAAAGAATAAGGATGTAGTCGTAATTGCGTGTCGATATCTTGTCAATCGTACTGTTGTTTTATTCGACTAACTAACTTTATACGGAAAAATTTTGCATTTTTTTTAAGTTACCATGGTCTGTTGTTTTTAAACTGTTAATATTGGAATTAAGTAAAGAGTCAAAGTTGAAATCATGAATAAGTGTTCCGTGAAAATTGTTTTCGAAAATATAATTTGTTCATAATTCTTTAAAGTAATAAACTTTTTTCAAATAAATTCTTATCTTCCCTCATCTGATCACCAGCATGGCTTAAGGTATTACTTCCAAAGGTATTGTAAGGGGTGTGAGGTGACACTTCCAGGTATTCAAGCGATTTCCTGTCGGACTTGCAAGTTCATGCATCGTTTCACTTCTGCAGGTAATATTCAGTGTACACGGCCGATAACTTATAACTTTCCATTTTGAACTATCAGATGTATAATATACAACTCTGTCTTACTTGTCATAACTAAACTCATACGCTTGTTTATAAATAACATTTCTGGTGTAAAATAAAAATATAAATAATACCCAAAAAATAAGATTTGATGAAATTACAATCTATTTAAATATTTTTTCCAAGGTTGACTTTGGGAAAATGTAATATATACTCGATGTCAATAGTGAAGGACAGATTGGAACATACCAGAAATATTGATTTAAAAAAATGTACGCACTTGTCGATGATTCGTCTATACGACTGGGTAGAAAGTTACGGAACTATAGCGTAATTTAAAATATATACATGTATACATTAAACATAAGAAAAAAAAATATATTTTGAATAAATTGGGGTAAACGTTTTGTAAATAGACTAGTCCACGTATGCCAACAGTGTGTAATCATCGAATGTCGATAGACTATTGTATACCAAAAGAAGAAGACGAAGAAGAAGAAGAGAACCAATTTGATTTAGATACAGGTCGATGTTTAACTTGCTTTGGTTCATCGAAGTTGTGGACATAGTAAAATCACAGATTTATATTGACGTTACGCACGGTATTGGTGCCACTTAGCGTTACACGACGTTCCTAATAAAACAACGATTTTGACGTTGTTCCAAAAAATGTACGCACTTGTCGACGATTCGTTTATACGACTGGGTAGAAAGTTACGGAACAAGACTGAAAAATACGGAACAAGACGGAACAAGACTGAAAGTTATGGAACAAGACGGAACAAGACTGAAAAAGTTTCAAACGTTGACCTTATATTTTACTCATGTGAAAATGCCGCTTAAAGTACAGAGAATTTCGATGTTGCTTCTTTATATGTTTTTATTTTTTTCAAGCGGGTGCAAATGCAAAATTCCATTTAATTAAAATAATTTTTAATATTTGAAAAGAATTGTCTGCAACAGTAACACAAAATAACAATTTGATGTCTTGTAAAATGATTTAAATATATAAAAAAGATGTGGTATGATTGCCAATGAGACCACATTACACAAGAGACCAAATTGTCACAAAAATAAACAACTATAGGTCACTGTACGGCCTTCAACAATGAGCAAAGTCCATACCACATAGTCTGTTTTACAAGGCCCCGAAATGACAATGTAAAACAATTCAGTCGAGAAAACTAACTGCCTCATTCATGTTACAAAATGAACGAAAAAGTCTGTTTTGTATATTTTTTTACTTTTTTTTTTTTTATCTTCGAAATGTTTTAAAACTTTCAAATGTGAGGCTCTTATTTTATCAACACTTTAATTCTTGGACTATTATACTAACGTTAATAAAATAGTCCCAGAATTTTATTTTTTATTTTTCTTAAACAGTGACTTATATATTGTAGGCAAATAATTAAGAAAATTCAGGTTATCAAGGAATTTTCACATTTTGTACATAAATCAGGCCGTTAGTTTTCTCGTTTGAATTGTTTTTACATTTATCATTTCGGGTCTTTTATAAATGACTACAAGGTTAGGGTTTTGCTCATTGTTGATTGCATATAGAAATAAGATTGTTATGTATGCCACTGGACGAACACTAATTGTGAATATTTTGATGGGAAACTATTGAGTATCAAAGTTCCAAATTAATTTCGGGATTAATTTTCTTTCTCGATATTCAATAACAGAAAAAAAATGCTTGTCCGCTAAATATGGATTTTCTTGTTAAACATCGTTAAAAAGATGTGTGTCTAAGGTGAACGCCACAAGAACCCTGTAATACTAGTACGAGAGTATAGCATGTAAACATTCCTTCTTAATGATATGGTTGTTTTGGAAATCTTTTCTTACAACTCATGTCGGCGCTAACATGTCCTTTAGTAGTTATTTTTTTTTCCAAAAGTCCAATTTCACGTTTCCGCATTTTCGTGCATTACTTTTCCGAAATAAGTAGCGGCGTTTTTACGTTTCCGCAAATTGGTATTACTTTTCCAGAAAAAGAATTACTATTCCGGAAAAAAATTAATTAAAGTATACCTGTTGATTGAAATAATAAAAAAAATAAATATTTATTAAGTTAAAGGTCATCATAACAAAGTCTACAGTAGTACATATACATTCACCGTTTACTAGTTTTGTATTTTGGTCAAGAAAGAAGTCCATCTTTTCCTTTTCATATTTCTGAACGTTTTTTTTTTAAAGTTAAAGTTATCATCTTTATGCAAAATTGAATGATTTCGTATACTAGTAGTATTACGTTTTCTGTGTCTCTTAGATTTTTTAAGAATACATTTTCGTATGCTTAAACATGATAAAGAAAGCACGTCAACTGTTGGACTCGTGAAAATATTTTTCAACTTTTTAAAGCTTCATCTGTGTGATCGAAATTGTCGAAAGATTTTTATGACAATTTTAATAAAAAGTGATGCAAGTACAAGGGACCAGACGATATGATATAATTGGCACTAGGGAATGAATTATAGAAGTAAACTATTTCAAAATAAATAATTCAGTATTTTATATTAATAACATCTTTAAGAATTACAAAATTTAATGTTTTATCGACACATGCCACGTTCAATAGTGATTGCAATCTGTGTAATCGATTGAAATTCATGATCATTCAACCATGGACCGCTAATCACGCACGTGTGTACAAACAGTTTGACTATGAATATGTTTTTTCGGCGACTGTTTTTTCGTCATGTGTTTGGTATTTCAGTTGGTTTATAAAACAGATTATGGATATCAATAGGTCAATCGGGAAAAAAAATATTCCATTTATCATAAAAAGCTTCACAAGTTCCAAGAAATGGTTTGACACGAAATAAAGATATGTATCTGCTTTTAAGCTATTCTATAAAATATATATATTATAACGTTACTTAAAACTGCGAAAAAAAAACTGAACCATTTGTCGATAAAAAAACGGACGAACGAAATTGTAAAAAATATATATTATCTTTAAAAATTTTTAGTATATTTATTCTAGTTTATAAATCAAAGGTTGATCACCAGCAGTATGTGTGCCTTACTAGTTTATAATGTCGTGGACTGTGATGTATGCTGCCACCTTCGAGACGTATTTGCTAACGGTTCATTAAAATAGAGGGTCAGGATGGGGTCGATGAATAGTGAATAATGGGTTAAAAGTGCTGAATAAAGGAAAATTAATAATGACTACAGAAACATAGAGAAAAAGATAAGGAATAGAGAATGACGAAGTGCTTATATATATAAAAAACACAGAAAAAGACTGAACAATTATAGAATTAAGGACCCCCGTACAGGTCCTCATACAATTGACACATCTTATTTTCACACCTAGCAGTTTCTTGGTATATACACATAGTGGTCAGCGTACATCTGCAATGTTCAATTAGGTGTGAAATTTTAATCTGGTAATTGAGATTAAATATAAAAGATGAATATAATGATTATTTCATTATAGTGTCGCACATTGGTCTTACAGTTAAAACAAAGATTGATAGCCAGCCTTCATAAAATTACGAGACACTAAATTTACAATAAAATTAATTAAAATATATACAATTATGAATTAGTTACAACAAGGATTTGTATAGTTACACACACATCTTTATCAATGAAATCCAGGATTTGTTTAGTAAATCTTTGATGAAATTAAAATAATATCCACATTTGATATAAGCAGAGACATATAACACATATGTATTATATGTCCCTGATATAAGTAACAAAATAAACGAATAAAATCTTTATTAAAATGCTAATATTCTGATGATGGATATTATAATGAAATTGTCAATTGAAATTATCTTTGCAAAAGAAAATAAAGGTATATAAACTTGGGATTTTATTTGAAACACATCACAGTAACCTTTATGTAAGAAACAAATATGCACAAAGAAAGACAAAAATAATACTGAAGATATATTGTTTGTAAATCATAATTTCGTAAAAACTTTTTTCTTCTAATAAAAAAACTATTTATTGTACGAGCTAAAAACTTTTGTTTGTATTTACAGTTCATATGAGCAATACATCTTTTCTCTGTGTTCATTCTGTCAAAGTTAATATGTTCACATGATGTTTTAAAAAGTTCATTTCGGAAGTCTGTATATAAAAGACAGACCATTAAAACATGTATTTCGTTTTCCACACAGTTCGAACTACAAAATTTACAAAGTCTATCATTAAATGGTATCTGCGGTATGGAATATCGTTCCGTCTTAACGGCTAGCAAAGTTATGATTTCGCAGAAAAAAATATGAAGATGTTAAATAAAATTATTTAAACCTTTCTCACAGATTTTTTCCCAACGTGTACACTTTGATTACATTTTTGTGACTTTCGTCCTACTTATAAAAACATGTGCGACTTTTCCCTCAGCATACATGTAAATCATGGGATTCGTAGAAATACTACAAAGGACCTCCTTAGTGCACTAAGAACAAAATTGTACACTAATGACCTGATGGAAAGATACTATCACAACGGATATGGCATCTAGAAAAAGACTTTGTAAAAAATCATAAAATCAAATTTTATAATTATGTCATTTTTAATTAGAAAGTTATCTAATATTTTCTCGACACGTGCTTCAATCGGTTGATTGCCACCTTTAGTGTAATCAGTAGAAATTCATGTTCGCTCAACCCTGTCCCGTTTATAATCCGCTTGTATATACCGATTTTAACATGTATATGGTATTTCAAATTGTTCTCTTGGTTTTTTTTCGTTTGTTTGTTTCTGCCGTGTTTATTCTGTCTGGTAAATTTTTTACTTCTAAGGTAATAGCGTCTTCTCAAATATTTTCAGTTTTTGGAAATGTTTATCCTTTTTTATTTTTATTTTAAAAATACAAATAATTGTAAACACTTCACGGAAAGGTGAGGTTTAATACTTGGTTGCTTAACGTCCAGTGGCCTATACTTCACTTTTTTTTCTGATGTCAGAAACCATGCCTCACCGCAAGGTTTTTAAAAGGATAGAACACAGGCAAATGCAAAAAGATTCTAATGACTATCTTTGCTGCCTAGGTCTCTATATAATGATTTATGTTTTATGGGATACTAAACTCCTGTTCTACAAAATCAAATATATTCAGTTTAAGTGAGGTTTTAGTCTGATCTAAGTTCTGATGTGATTTACTGAGAATGTTTCACTTATTTATAAGAGGCAGTACCAAACATGTTTATCTTTAACATGTGGTCAGGTTAAATACATATAGGGTTAAACACTTTCCTCGACATGTTTAGGAGAGGAACATATTTAGGGTACGAACTTGTTTACAAATGCATTACAAGTATAGATATGTGTAATTTGATGTTCAGGCCCCGGCTAAACACATTTTTAGACTGTAAATATGACTTATTTATTTCTTACAGCTACTTCAATTTCAACGTTTGTGGATAGGTGTTTCATTGACAACCATACCACATCTCCTTTTGCTTATTTTTGTTGTAGATATTTTTTTTCATTTTCCTTGTCTTTTAAAAAATATTCCATTATAAATTTTATTTGATGCCGAAAATAAGAATACGAAGAGTTATTTGTTAAATGCTATAACTAAGCGAAGTAAAACAACCATTAATAATTGTGTATAAGAACATCATATATATTTATAAAAAAAAAATCAAATACAAGCAGACATACCATTTGTGACACCAATTTCATTTATTTCCAAATCTTAAAATCTTATATTTCCACAGTTGTCCAGTTCTTTAGCGTCTCTTAATAATGACAGAACGGGCTTTAGAGTCATATGATTAAGTTAACTAAATTATTTAGTTCTCCCATGCACATTGTTAATTATATTTCTTACATCACTGCTTATTACATTATACAATAAAATGGTATTCATCTTCAATTGTTGAATAAAGATGAATTGTTAAAAAAAAAGCATTGACATCAGTTTTAAAGTTATCGTTCATAGAAGACAGTTATGATTTATATTCTCTTTTAAAAACGTAATATAGTATTTACCCCTTGGAGTTATTCTATATTACTTCTGTAATCGAATTTGAAGAACCCCACGGATGCCACATACTCTCATATGTCTCTCAAGGTATAATGATAGTCTGTAAACTCTAGTGTTGTAAATAAGGAAATGGAATCGCAAAAGCTTTGTTTCTCACTTTGTATCTCAAAATTGGCTTCTTTAAATAAACAAAGAAGCGTACGCAGCAATTTCCTTAGAAACAAAATAAAACAAAGGCAAAGTAAACACAAAAATTTTGAATTGTGGTTCCATTTTGCAGGCTTTCCCTGAATCGTTTATTCCTTCTATAGTTCCTGAGTGGAATAAACCTGATACAAAACATTGCAGTGTCAACTCTATATCTAAATTTGAGAAAGAATTGAAAACAAAAACCAATATCTTTTGGTAGGAAATTAAATATTAATTTTTAACGCAATTGCGATGCTCCGCTTTATTCTAAAACTATGAAATTTTTCCAGCTTATATTACGAATGACCTGTTTTGCAAATGTGTGTCAGATATTGTGGATCGGTACGTCTAAATAACAACACAGGACTTCCTGTACGAATAGGGACATAAAAAGTATACCCAAGGCAAGTTATAGATATAGGAAGATGTGGTGTGAGTGTGAGATATAGGAAGATGTGGTATAGATATGCATTCGGCACTTTATTTATTTCAAAAAATATTCGTGTATTGAAAAATTTGTGTAAATTAATTAGAAATATCAATATAGACGTATGTTCTCCAGGTTGATCCCCAATCTCTCATTCTTGTTGCTCGTTTTGTGCAAACTTGTCATGCGCAAAATCTGTATGTTATTATATGTAAAAAGATCGTTCCTTGTACCATTAAACTTGGTTTTATAAGAAATAAAGAATCTTGATAGAAAATTTAATTTTTGATCTTATACTTTTTGTTTTGATAAAATCAATTCAATATTTGAGAAGCTATTTACAAAAAACGTTAAATACACTTTTCGTTTTGTTTCAACTTTATAATGAAACTCGTCCTCAATTTCACCTAATTTTACATAAAGTATATATAATAAATAAAATGTTCTCTTTAACTATTTTGCCATCTACCAATTTCAATAGACATTTTTTTAATTGTGTTCAAAGTTCTAAATCTACAAAAGAATAACTATTTTTGTAACATTGAATACCAAAGAAAGCTTCACAAGTTAAACTGTTTTTTGGCATAATTGTTTTTATTCCCCCTTTTCTGAAACTCCTGATAGAATAGAACATCACAAAACAGCTTACACATGCACATTTGTTTAAAAAAATATTTTTCGCCATTAAAACTCATTCTTGTCCCGTATGACATTTCCTGAACGAGTGAAAATCTCAAATAATTATTTTATTAAGCTTATATCTTTATTGCGGTAGCCTATTATTGAAAAAAGGTATAATTTTAAATTTCATGAAGTAAGATTCATACCACCAGAGACATTCAATATACTAGTAAACAAAAGAAACGACATAAGGCAATACATTAATCATATACAATAAAATTAGATACAAAAGCTTTGCTCATTGTGGGAAGCCGTAAGGTGAACTACATGTATAGTTGTTAATTTCTATGTCATTCGTCTCTTTGGCAATCATACCACATCTTCTTTTTTTTATATAAATTTGCGTTCATCAGCTTCATGTGGACCTTGGTGGAAAGCAATAGTTTGAAGTTGTCTCATTCACAATCGAACCACATCTACTTTTTATTCTGTCCAAAACCGGGAATGATAGCTGCAATAGGCAGCGATTAAAAAACAACAGCATAAAGCATCGTAGTGGCCATCTTAGTCTGTTAACTAATTTTCACGTTGGTAGGAATAAGGGGGGGGGGGGGCTTTACTTTTTCAGCAAGGTTAAGTCGAAAGTCGAGCTGATGAAGTCAAGAGTGGACAATATTTCTGTGCTCAAGTCTACCCTTTGGGTTCGAAAAAAGGGATTAAGAGTAAATATTGATGAGACAACAACCCAACAACACAGACAATCAAGATATTGAAAGTTTTTTTTACAGTCTTTTGGTGTTTTTTTTATTATAGAGAGATCCCTATACACCTTATCAAGCCAAACAAAAACGTTCCATGTATAAATAAAGTAAGGAGCTAATTTCATATTACCTGCCATTAAAAATATCACAAAAGGCACATACATATTTTGTGAAAAGTTTAACCATACCATTTTTATAATATCAATTCGTGGAAATCAAACCAAGTACATGAAATAAAAATCAGTACAAGGAAAATACTTCTCTATTTATTAACGATTTAGTAGATATATAATGAACGTTGAATATGCCTTATATCCAGACCTGTCCAGAGACAAATTCAAGTTCCAAATGTTATACTGAATATGAACCCTGTTCTAGACTGATAGTGTCGAGAAAGATTTTTAACGTGCTAGTTCACAAGGTAACACTCCGCATTTGGACATCATTTAGCCACTCGAGCATACCAGTCTTTTTTTTTTACAGATATATCATGTAATGGAGGAGAGGTGTAATTAAATTATTAATTCCACTTGCTTAGCGGAGGAACAGCAATTTTAAATGTTGACGTATTTGGATTGACCAGGCCGGGATTTGAACCCACGATTTCCCGCACTAAGTGCAAAAACATAACGAAGAGAAATCTGAAATATAGTATCATACTAAAAAAACTAAAGTGCTATAAATAATCCAATCTAAAAGAACTCTCCCTTTTATTTAAGCCATCAAAATGCATTTAACCAGTTGATATTATTAAAAACTGTACTTGAAAAATGATGGTCGATTTAAGCATAGATTTCATGCACGGAAGACTTCTGCACATTTGGTACTCTTGCACAATTAATTGAGGCAGCTCTGTTTTTTATTCAATATATCCTCATTTTGCATTACCATTCCAAGTTCCATGTCCATTCTCTCAGTCGACCTTTTATATTTGCTATGAAAAGCCTACCTATTGTGTTCTCGTTATGAACATAATGTAATATTTGCCACAGGACGTAAAGCAAACAACATTTATTAAACAGACTCATTAATAATTAATACATGTATCATGAAAACCATATACGAAGGCAAGATTTGCACATTCCTATAAAGTAATATTTCCATGTATCCGTTTCGATAATTATTGAAACTATAACGACCCTTTTCAGGGTTGCGTTCAATATCGTAGCAGCTACGTAGTGCGACGTAAATTTATGACTATTGAACGAGAAGCTAGCTTAGCTGCTATTAATATCTATGTAGCAGCTAGGCTAGCCACCCGTTCAAAAGTCATAAATCTACATAGCCCTATATAGCCGATAAGATATTGAACACAACCCAAGGTCGTGTTCAATATCGTAGCGGTTACGTAGATGGGTCGAGTTCAATATCGTAGCAGCTACGAAGTGCTACGTAGATTTTGACTATTGAATGTGTAGCTATAGACTAGTTGTTACATAAATATTGATAGCAGCTACGTAGCCGCTACGTAGCTGCTACGATATTGAACCCAACCCTGGGACGCGTTCAATATCATAGCAGCTACGTAGTGCTACGTAGATATTGACTATTAAACGTGTAGCTATAGACTAGTTATTACTTAGATTTTGATAGCAGCTACATAGTCGCTACGTAGCTGCTACGATATTGAACTGATCCCTGGTATCAATATCTATGTAGCAGCTAGGCTAAATACAAAGGTTGAGTTCAATATCGTAGTAGCTACGTAGTGATCAATATCTATGTAGCAACAATTGTTAACGTTTGTAAGATACCAACAAAACTGACGAATCCATCTTAGATGACAAAACGTATCAAAATTTAATCCTATGGGAGAAAAAAATAATCCTATAGGACAAAGTTAATCCTAAGGGAAAACAAAATATCTTACAGGACAAAATTTATCCTAAGGGAGAGAAAAAAATCCGGTAGGAGAAAAAAATATCCCATGGGAGAAAAAACATCCCACAGGACAAAATAAATCCCTTAGGAGAAAAAAATATCCTAAGGGACATTAGTTTCTGTCAAAAAGTCTTTCATGATAATCCTATAGGATAAAAAAAATCCTACCGGATTGAACACTTTTTTTGAAAATCCTACAGGATTTTAAATCCCATAGGATATTAATTTAATCCCATAGGAGATAAATTTTCCTATAGGATAAATAAATCCGATAGGATTTATATATCCCATAGGATATTTAAAATATCCTACGGGATTATGACTTTATCCTATAGGATTTCTCAAAATCCTGTAGGATTTTTAAAAATCCTATGGGAGAAAAAAATATCCTACAGGATTTTGTCACTGTTTTCGCTCCAGTTGCCGAACCGGGCGAGCCATATCAAATTTATTTTTGTATTGTGTTATTTATCCCCAGAGGTACATTATTGCCAAATTTGATGATTCTACGACAAAAAAAAAGTGTGGTTCCAATTTGCACTTATGAGAAGTGCAAATTAATCCAAGAACATGTTAAAAGATAAAATACCTATCAACTCACCAATGCACGATTGATCCTATAAACAAAAAGTGTTCATGTAATACACGTCCAAATAAGCAGCAAATCTAGAAGAAAATCATTCAACTTGTCATCAATTTTGGGCGGTAAGCTGCGATTGGATCATATGGTAACACGTGTTTAATCCCGATCAACACTTGCAGATCTAGAGACGAGCATGAATTAAAAAAAAAAAAAAAATCAAAGTATATTCCTGAATATATATAATATTAAGACAAAATCCATTTTTTTTCATAAATATTTCATTCACTAATGAAGTAGGAAATTCATTCTTTTGATACCTTTATATTGTTATCGAATTTATATCAGTGGCGGATCCATGTCTAAATCCAGAACAAAACAGGGGGGGGGGTCCAACTTTATGTCCCCATTTAAATGCATTGATCTTCAAAAAAAGGGTTGTTCCAACCCGCGGGACCCCAACCACTGCATATTAAATTCATGTATTTGGCAACAAACGCGCGATTTTTACGATTTTTTAAAGGGGGAATGGCGGGATTTAATGGCTCATCCTGCATTTTTTCATCAAATATAAAGATCACAGCCTGTGTATTTTAAAATGAATTAGCCCCCCTCCCCCTCCCCGCTTTCCGTTTTATTCATAAAAATCAAACATTATCTTACTTACCACCAAAATATTCCTTAATATATTACTTTTTTTACGAAGTTGCATTTTAAAAAGTCTTAAATGTGTACAACATTTATATTTTACTTGAAATGGTTCTTTTTTTTTTTATCAAATTATTAGATTCCTGATTTTTTTTCTTGAAAAAAAATCTCGGTTGAAGGGAAATGAAAAAAAAAATGTGTTTATACTATAACTTACATTTACTGCTTTATGGCTATCAAAGATTCTCAAATGTTTAGTCTTGCTTAACGTATTATTACTTGAAACGTCGTACAAGTCAGATAAAAAACAAAAGTAACAAAAGAAACAGGCCGGTAACAACCAGCCGAATAGTTTTTCTGCACTTGTAGTCAGGTCAAGGTCCTCGGCTATCGCCTCGGACCTTGACCTGACTACTCGTGCAGAAAAACTATCCGGCAACGGTTGTTACCGGCCTGTTTCTTTGTTACCTTTGTATTTTATCTAATACTTACATGTGTTACAATGAGTTGTATAAATAGTTTAATTTGAACAGATAATGACTTATCAATATGCACCTACAATTAACACGCCTGGTAAACCATCTAATCTCAACCAAATGTTGAGACGGAAAAAAGTATTCTGGCACTTCCTGTTGATCTTTTCTGGTTCAAAATATTCAAAATAAACACAGGGTAGGTCGACTTTTCGTCAATTTACTGAAAATCAATGCGTTTTTTGTAAAATCGGAGAATGTCATGCCATAGATATTGGAATTACGGTTTATCTCGTGTATAACATAAATGAATATGATTTAAAATGACATCGTAATGACTTTTCTCCAGCAGGTAAATGTAGCCAGCGCAGTCAGCTATTGACAAAATGACAGTGATATCATTGATAAACTAACGTATATATCAGTAAATTAGTATTTTTCTAAAACATTATAAACATAAAATTACAGTTTGTTCTTTTTCTTTACTAATATAATTTCATTAAGCTAAATATGTTATAAAGTATGTCATGTTGAGATTTTCTGGTATCGGTTGAGATATTCTGGAACAATGTTGAGATCTTCTGGTGAATGAAATTTTCAACTATAAAAAAGAAGATGTGGTATGACTGCCAATGGGACAACTGTCCACAAGAGACCAACATGACACAGACATTAACAACTATAGGTCACCGTTCGGCCTTCAACAATGAACAAAGCCCATACCGCATAGTCAGCTATAAAAGGCCCCGATATCACAATGTAAAACAATTTAAACGAGAAAACTAAAGGCCTTATTTATATAAAAAAAAAAAAAAAAAATTAACGAAAAACAAATATGATTCAATATGTAACACATAAACAAACGACAACCACTGAATTACAGGCTCCTGACAGGCACATACATAAATAATGTGGAGGGGTTAAACATGTTAGCGGGATCCCAAACCTCCCCTTACCTGGGACAGTGGTATATATAACAGTACAACATAAGAACGAACTATAAAAATCAGTTGAAAAAGGTTTAACTTTTCAGATGGACAAAAATACAATTGGACGTGGTCGGGTTCTTGAACATCCCGACAACAAAAAGACGCTAGGAACAGATATGAGAGTACTCGCAGTTATCTGACAGCTAGTTCAAAGCCAGTAACAACTAAAAAAAATATCATGCATCTAAGACTAAACTATCAATCCGTACACATCCAACATCCAATGAATTTAGTGTAAAGACGTCATAAACAGTCAGAGAAAAACATGACCTTGTGTAGCTTAGTATCAATTACATATACAACTGTCAAAATGCATAAACTTGCCGTATATTGTTTGACATTTCAACAGTCATTTTAATCTTGTCTGTAGTTATCACAGCAGCTTCTAAAGAGGCCTTTGGTTGTAATAGAGCCTAAATAGTAAATAGCTGTGTTTTTTAAGTACTAGTATTAAAATTATAACGCTGGAGATTAAGCGTTTGAGATGCAGTTTTGCACAGAAGCATTAACATATTGTAATTGACATCTCCAGGGCTAGAATTTATTTATTTATTTATGTGTAACATATTTGTTTTTCGTTCATTTTTTTTTTTGTATATTAATAAGGCCGTTAGTTTTCTCGTTACAATTGTTTTACATTGTCATTTCGGGGCCTTTTATAGCTGTCTATGCAGTATGGGCTTTGCTTATATTTGAAGGCCGTACGGTGACCTCTAGTTGTTACTTTATGTTACTTTATGTGTCATTTTGGTCTCTTGTGGAGAGTTGTATCATTGGCAATCGTACCACAGAAAGAACATTGATAATAAAACGGATACATACAAATTGAAAACAAATCGCGTAAGAAAAAGCAATTATTGGTATGTTAGTTTTCTTTAGTATCATGAATATTTTTGGCTCAACTTCTTAATCATGATCAGGCAAAATTATGGTTTTTTATACTGACTTTTTTTTTCTTATTCCTCTTCCACCCCATTTTTCGGCATATTACACGTCCGTTTTATTTGGTCATTACATCGCGGACTCCTAACGGATGCAAATTTTGTAAATGAAAAACTTTTGTTTATCCTTTCGGAGTTCGTTCGAGCTATCTGGTAAGGTGTGACCACAGTTTTTAGCATATAACTCGTAACACGACCATACTGCACTACGATCGTCAATAGCATTATTTTTTAGAGATCGTAGTGCGATCACGGCCTAGTGTGACGGGGTCCGGGTTATAAAATAAATGTTGCTGAATACTACCAAATATTAAGGATGTGCCCTGAATGCAGTTGTGAACAAATATCTAAGTTTTAATTATTTCAATTCAACACCCGTGATTACACGAAGTTGGACGTCACTTATAATACTTACAAAGCAATTTTAAAATCGAATCATATTTTTTTTGGTGATAAATATTATAATGACAAAAGTTACATCTTTTGCTCACATTTAAATTATCACCACCTTAAATAATGTGTACGAAAAAATAAACCTAGAAAAGGGGTCCTGTTCGATTGTTTAGTTTTTAACTATTTTATTCCTTTATAAATGTACGCATTTTCGGCATTAAATAATGTCTGTTAGGAATCGCATTCATCCAAATCATATTACAGCAGATTCCATTGAGTGTGTAGCCAAAGGTAATATCTTTGGTTAGCTTTCTTGTTAGCTGGACCGTGAAGTCATTGTTAGGTTAGGTAAACTACCCTACTTTAAGAATAGACTAGTCCGACAAAAAAACAATCGATCTGTCTGTTGGACTATTCTACTTCGAAAGGAGGGTAGTATACCTGACCTAATCATGACTTCACGGTTCAGCTAACAAGCAAGCTAACCAAAGATATTACCTTTCACTACACACTCAATGGAATCCGCTGTAATAAATACACATTGTAAAATAATCTTATTTATATTTGTAAGGCATGCATTTTTCTATCGGCAATGCTTAAAATTGTATCTGTATTTAGATTTTATGTTACCACAGACAGAAAACATGAATCAGGTTAACCGTAAAAAAGGTAAACTCGAATAGTACAGCGCAACCAGAAAGTCTCAACATTGTGACAGAAAGACTCAACCAATACCTTTATATCTCAACCATTTATATTTTTTTATTTTTCTGCTCGGAGTAGGCTTGATAAACAAATATTTGTGCAATTTACAGACGTGGTTATCGTAAAGCCTAAAAAAAACCACAAATAATTGACATGTTTTCTTGCTAAGTCATTAATATCATAGCAGTTTTATCAGATTTAAAGAATTTAAACATTACAATCCGTAGGAGAAAAGTGATTGTGACTTCAATTTAAAATATTTTAAACCAAGAAGAGACATATAAGTTACAATTATTATTTATCTATGGCATGACATTCTCCGATTTTACAAAAAAGTCATTGATTTTCAGTAAATCGACGAAAATTCGACCTACCCTGTGTTTATTTTGAATATTTTGAACCAGAAAAGCTCAACAGGAAGTGCCAGAATACTTTTTTCCGTCTCAACCATTTGGTTGAGATTAGATGGTTTACCAGGCGTGATTAATGTATTCGATTTGCAGATGAGAAGAAAAAACTCGTTTAGATGATCACCCCCGATGAGGGTATTTCCCGACTTTCATATTTATAGATCCCATTACTATGATTATACTTTCAATGCGCAAAAAATATCTCAACTCAAGGAAAACCGACATTTCTAATTTTAGCTACTAAATAAACATAAATAAAGCAACAACAAAAATCAAGATTTAAAAACTGTACTTATATTTGTTTTATAAATAATTTATAAGACGTAATTTATTTACCTGTGTTTTGAAAATGGCTTGCATTAGTGGTATAGTAGTGATTTTGTTTTTATTCTTAACTGATATAAAATAGCCATTATGTTTAAAGGTCATTTCGAAAGATGGATTAAACATTATAGAAACTTATAAATGGAAAAAAGATTGGTCAAACAACATTTGATCTCTTACGTTAAACGTGACATCTGGTTATACCTACTATATTTTTCGTTTTCCATTCTTTTCCTCAGCCTTAATACAGGACAACCATGATTTAAAATTTTAGATGTGAGTTTTATTGTAATACGACATGTTGGAAAAATATACAAAAAAGTCATGAAAATTGCACTTCACCTAAAAGTTCTAAAAATGTTTTGAGGATCCCATGCCGTGTTTATAATGTTAACATATCATGCATCTCTTGTTAAACGAACAATTTCTACTCCGATCGCCAAGTATGTGCGTGTATATAACCTACTGCACTCAATTATAGTACATTTGCTTCACTAATTCACCCAGGCTATACCCGAGGGTTTTGCAAATCTTTCGACGACGACACTACACCGATTGATTGATGAATCCAGCTACTAATAGAATGAGAAGTATTTGACATTGTTTTATATGTTCCAATTGTATTACTAAACCTCAATATTGCCTTCTTTTCCTCTTTTTGAAATTGCAATTGCCAACATGCACGAGGGTACAACAAGTAGAGCAGGATCTGCTTACACTTCCGGAGCACAATTTAGATCGCCCCAACGTCTTTTTGTTTTTATTTCATATTTTTGTCAAAGATATTTTTCTGTTTCTCTTTGACTTATGGGTTTTAATTTAATGTCCTCTTGGTATCATTTGCCTGTTTGGTATCCGCCTCTTTTTTTTACTATAAGTCCAGTAGCCAAATAACATCTACCAAATATATAGGTTTTACATACTATTTTTAGTCCAAATGGGATGATTGATCGGAAATTTATACTGTCACTGCGAATGATAATGTAACTATGTTGCTGCTGATAAAACATTGCAATATTCTTATAAAAGTAATAAATAAGTTTAACAAGACTTGATAGGAATATTTATAAACCCCAAAACAAAATAATAAGCGTTGTAAAATATAGCAGGTGCAAGTTTACATCTACGTTCAAAGATAAATGAGCGTTCTTACCTGTAAATCGTTTATAGTACAAAAAACGAAAGTATGCGGATGTACCGATTTCTCATTAGAATAACACTGCATTGATCTTAAAATAACGTTACCTGTGAAGGCGTCTTCAATTGTCAATTTGTTGTTACACACCAGTAGACATCAAGCTATTAACACGTTCATCTATTTTGTATAAAATTCGGTCAATACTAAATAAACAACGCCTTGCGACAATTTTAAATCTATGCATGCCAAAAGGCTTATTTTATTTTTCGTATCTGGGTCTACCATTCAGTTTTACTCCTGAATATCGCGTACTTGCAGCTAGTCCCTCACTCTAGGTCAGCCTTTCGACGAACAAGACGATTCAAATCAGACAATACTATAATAATTTGTTAAGTCGGTCAACATTTGTCGTTCGTATCCTTTCTAGTATTTTTAAAGTTTTAAAAGTTTACAAATTTGCTCACGTTTTGCATGTTCTTGAACGATCATAATCTGTTATTTGTCGGTATGAAGCAACAGTATCCCGTTACTAGCTAAAACAAAAAGATGTATTCAACTGAAAATGAACACAAGGAATTATAGTTTGGAAATCGTCAATGACACCTAACCCAACATCTACCACGGTATAGGGAGCTCAATAATTAATTAAGCAAACAAGTTAAACACCGGCTGCTGACTTCTATATGATGCTTTCATTCAGTGGTTTTAATTTTTTTATGACTGTCATGATTTGTGTTTTTCTTTAAAATTGATTTGTTATAAATTTTGGTTGCTTTTCAGTGACGGATTCAGAGGGGGGCGTAGAGGGCGTAACCCCCCCCCTTTTGCTCGGACTTTTTTTTTTTTTTTTTGTAAAATGATTAATCAGACTAGACTTCGTGAACTTTGCCATTTCCCGTGCATTTAATTTTTATACGTCAATTCTTTACTTATAAAGATATTTTAGCTGATATTTACTGATTGTCAAAGTCATGTGATTTGCTATGGTGGAGGTGACCAGTGCGTTGAAAAAACGTCACTCGGTCATTTTGAAATTCAAATTACAGTAACACATTGCTTAGGCTGAGGATGTAATGACAATCATGAAAACTTCCAAGCGACACAGGATTGAGCAAGAACGTATTTACTTCTATTTCACTATTCCACCAAATAGAAAGTAATAGTAAATACTCTATAAACTATTACACTCTCATGAAATAATGTCCCACCATCCAAATTCAGAGCTGTATCACGCTTGAATGTTTTGTCCATACTTGCCCCAACTGTTCAGGGTTCGACCTCTGCGGTCGTATAAAGCTGCGCCCTGCGGAGCACCTGGTTAAATAATTCTTTTTTATAGCTGCTCTTCTTTTTCTGAATTTTTTTTACTCATGTGTTATATTTTGTAAATAAAGTCTTATTAGATATGACACATTGTATATGGATATTTCATATTTCAATGAATAAAGAAAAGACAAATATCATACTATCATAACAAATACATTTGTATTTCATATCTAAATCAGCACTGAATTCAAAACCCAATTTTAAATTTGCATGTACATGTTTTATTTTTAATAATAGCATGAGAAACAAACACTTTATAGTCTAATACATATAACATAAGAATTATTGAGAGGATTAATATTCAACAGCATAGTGAATTGCTCAAAGGCAAAAAAAAACTTTTAAGTTCATTAGACCACATTCATTCTGTGTCAGAAACCTATGCTGTGTCAACTATTTAATTTTAGATTTAAAAAGTTTGAAGAAGAAATCTTTAATTGATTTGTAAAATCTTGACATTTGTTTTGTGTAAAAAAAAACCATGTAATGTCAAAAATTTGATCACAATCCAAATTCAGAGATGTATCACGCTTGAATGTTTTGTCCATACTTGCCCCAACTGTTCAGGGTTCGACCTCTGCGGTCGTATAAAGCTGCGCCCTGCGGAGCACCTGGTTAAATAATTCTTTTTAATAGCTGCTCTTCTTTTTCTGAATTTTTTTTACTCATGTGTTATATTTTGTAAATAAAGTCTTTTTAGATATGACACATTGTATATGGATATTTCATATTTCAATGAATAAAGAAAAGACAAATATCATACTATCATAACAAATACATTTGTATTTCATATCTAAATCAGCCCTGAATTCAAAACCCAATTTTAAATTTGCATGTACATGTTTTATTTTTAATAATAGCATGAGAAACAAACACTTTATAGTCTAATACATATAACATAAGAATTATTGAGAGGATTAATATTCAACAGCATAGTGAATTGCTCAAAGGCAAAAAAAAAACTTTTAAGTTCATTAGACCACATTCATTCTGTGTCAGAAACCTATGCTGTGTCAACTATTTAATTTTAGATTTAAAAAGTTTGAAGAAGAAATCTTTAATTGATTTGTAAAATCTTGACATTTGTTTTGTGTAAAAAAAAAACCATGTAATGTCAAAAATTTGATCACAATCCAAATTCAGAGCTGTATCACGCTTGAATGTTTTGTCCATACTTGCCCCAACTGTTCAGGGTTCGACCTCTGCGGTCGTATAAAGCTGCGCCCTGCGGAGCACCTGGTTAAATAATTCTTTTTTATAGCTGCTCTTCTTTTTCTGAATTTTTTTTACTCATGTGTTATATTTTGTAAATAAAGTCTTTTTAGATATGACACATTGTATATGGATATTTCATATTTCAATGAATAAAGAAAAGACAAATATCATACTATCATAACAAATACATTTGTATTTCATATCTAAATCAGCACTGAATTCAAAACCCAATTTTAAATTTGCATGTACATGTTTTATTTTTAATAATAGCATGAGAAACAAACACTTTATAGTCTAATACATATAACATAAGAATTATTGAGAGGATTAATATTCAACAGCATAGTGAATTGCTCAAAGGCAAAAAAAAACTTTTAAGTTCATTAGACCACATTCATTCTGTGTCAGAAACCTATGCTGTGTCAACTATTTAATTTTAGATTTAAAAAGTTATAAGAAGAAATCTTTAATTGATTTGTAAAATCTTGACATTTGTTTTGTGTAAAAAAAACCCATGTAATGTCAAAAATTTGATCACAATCCAAATTCAGAGCTGTATCACGCTTGAATGTTTTGTCCATACTTGCCCCAACTGTTCAGGGTTCGACCTCTGCGGTCGTATAAAGCTGCGCCCTGCGGAGCACCTGGTTAAATAATTCTTTTTAATAGCTGCTCTTCTTTTTCTGAATTTTTTTTACTCATGTGTTATATTTTGTAAATAAAGTCTTTTTAGATATGACACATTGTATATGGATATTTCATATTTCAATGAATAAAGAAAAGACAAATATCATACTATCATAACAAATACATTTGTATTTCATATCTAAATCAGCACTGAATTCAAAACCCAATTTTAAATTTGCATGTACATGTTTTATTTTTAATAATAGCATGAGAAACAAACACTTTATAGTCTAATACATATAACATAAGAATTATTGAGAGGATTAATATTCAACAGCATAGTGAATTGCTCAAAGGCAAAAAAAAACTTTTAAGTTCATTAGACCACATTCATTCTGTGTCAGAAACCTATGCTGTGTCAACTATTTAATTTTAGATTTAAAAAGTTTGAAGAAGAAATCTTTAATTGATTTGTAAAATCTTGACATTTGTTTTGTGTAAAAAAAACCCATGTAATGTCAAAAATTTGATCACAATCCAAATTCAGAGCTGTATCACGCTTGAATGTTTTGTCCATACTTGCCCCAACTGTTCAGGGTTCGACCTCTGCGGTCGTATAAAGCTGCGCCCTGCGGAGCACCTGGTTAAATAATTCTTTTTAATAGCTGCTCTTCTTTTTCTGAATTTTTTTTACTCATGTGTTATATTTTGTAAATAAAGTCTTTTTAGATATGACACATTGTATATGGATATTTCATATTTCAATGAATAAAGAAAAGACAAATATCATACTATCATAACAAATACATTTGTATTTCATATCTAAATCAGCACTGAATTCAAAACCCAATTTTAAATTTGCATGTACATGTTTTATTTTTAATAATAGCATGAGAAACAAACACTTTATAGTCTAATACATATAACATAAGAATTATTGAGAGGATTAATATTCAACAGCATAGTGAATTGCTCAAAGGCAAAAAAAAAGCTTTTAAGTTCATTAGACCACATTCATTCTGTGTCAGAAACCTATGCTGTGTCAACTATTTAATTTTAGATTTAAAAAGTTTGAAGAAGAAATCTTTAATTGATTTGTAAAATCTTGACATTTGTTTTGTGTAAAAAAAAAATCCATGTAATGTCAAAAATTTGATCACAATCCAAATTCAGAGCTGTATCACGCTTGAATGTTTTGTCCATACTTGCCCCAACTGTTCAGGGTTCGACCTCTGCGGTCGTATAAAGCTGCGCCCTGCGGAGCACCTGGTTAAATAATTCTTTTTTATAGCTGCTCTTCTTTTTCTGAATTTTTTTTACTCATGTGTTATATTTTGTAAATAAAGTCTTATTAGATATGACACATTGTATATGGATATTTCATATTTCAATGAATAAAGAAAAGACAAATATCATACTATCATAACAAATACATTTGTATTTCATATCTAAATCAGCACTGAATTCAAAACCCAATTTTAAATTTGCATGTACATGTTTTATTTTTAATAATAGCATGAGAAACAACACTTTATAGTCTAATACATATAACATAAGAATTATTGAGAGGATTAATATTCAACAGCATAGTGAATTGCTCAAAGGCAAAAAAAAACTTTTAAGTTCATTAGACCACATTCATTCTGTGTCAGAAACCTATGCTGTGTCAACTATTTAATTTTAGATTTAAAAAGTTTGAAGAAGAAATCTTTAATTGATTTGTAAAATCTTGACATTTGTTTTGTGTAAAAAAAACCCATGTAATGTCAAAAATTTGATCACAATCCAAATTTAGAGCTGTATCACGCTTGAATGTTTTGTCCATACTTGCCCCAACTGTTCAGGGTTCGACCTCTGCGGTCGTATAAAGCTGCGCCCTGCGGAGCACCTGGTTAAATAATTCTTTTTTATAGCTGCTCTTCTTTTTCTGAATTTTTTTTACTCATGTGTTATATTTTGTAAATAAAGTCTTATTAGATATGACACATTGTATATGGATATTTCATATTTCAATGAATAAAGAAAAGACAAATATCATACTATCATAACAAATACATTTGTATTTCATATCTAAATCAGCACTGAATTCAAAACCCAATTTTAAATTTGCATGTACATGTTTTATTTTTAATAATAGCATGAGAAACAACACTTTATAGTCTAATACATATAACATAAGAATTATTTCCATATAGTTCATATTGCGAAAAACGAGACACAGATGTACACATTTGAATGTTCAAAGTTCATTTAGTTTCCATGTTTGAGGATGCAAGATGCCGCATCACCATACTAAGGTTAATATGTTGGTTGGCAATGTTTTCCAGGAGATTAAAGAATCTTATATAATTTGGACCAAGCTTGAAGAAGTCATGTCATAGTATACCATGTAATTCACAGGTTGTCGTTTGTTTTATGTGTTACATATTTCTTTTTCGTTCATTATTTGTACATAAATAAGGCCGTTAGTTTTCTTGTTTGAATTGTTTTACAATATTATTTCGGGGCCTATTGTAGCTGACCATGCAGTATGGCCTTTCCTCATTGTTGAAGGCTGTATGTTGACCTATAGTTGATATCTGTGTCAATTTGGTCTCTTGTGGAGAGTTGTCTCATTGGCAATTATACCACTGGCACATCTTTTTTTGGGGGGTATTTTTGCATGTATTATCTTTATTATATACAATTATAATAACACAATTTTAAAAAAAATATATTATTTTATTTATTTTATTAAAGTTTCTGTAATACATGTAAACAAGTTTGTGGGAATACATTTTTTTCTTTCTTTTTTAAACTCTTTGTGTTGCACAATATAAAGGATAATTGACTGATTATTAAGAACTTTCTGGTTGCATAAAATTTATACAATTGAAACTTATATTAATAGAAAGAAGCAACTGTCCTACTGACTCATGTTTTATTGTGGATTTTTCTTTTCTGTTAAAATCATATAAATTGTCACAAAATTGTCACTTTTATTAAAAATAATAATTAAAGAGAAAAAATTCCCTAATTCAATGTTGTTAAAATTGCTAGAAAAACACAGAGGTTTAATTTGTTTATTTAATATTTTTATCTAAATTCACATTTCGCCTTAGTTTAATTCCCATCTGGCCTTAGTATATCTTTTACCTTTTTTACCTGGAATTCACAGCTAAGGCGAAATGAGAACACACCCATGGTATATAGTAGAGAGGTAGAACACTAACAAAGTGATAATTATAAAAAGATAAATTCAGTTCCTAAGAAACACATGCAATGACATGTAAAAATATACAAATATCATTTTTTTTTATGAAAAATCTCAGGCTAAAGATTATAGTGTTTTAATTTAACATTGACAATAAAATCATCTTTTACTCCTTATTTTGTAAGAAGCTTTTATATTAAGATACATATACATGAACTATCACGTTATCGTCATTGCCTGCGAATAGACACATGAAAAATTATTTGCAGGAGCTATATTAAATATAGGATCAACTAGTGTTGTTCCGATGATCGGAATAAGTCGGAAATCAGTTGGTTGGGCCTCACGATGTCGATAATCGATTGGGATTTTGTTCAATCGATTGTCGCTATAGTTTCCGGACTTTTTGCGTATCAACTTCCGGTCCGTTTGCGGTTTGAATTTTATTTGCTCAGTCAAACAAATTGCAACAAAAAATATCAGTGGATGACAATAACAATGTCAAACATCCTATAATTAAAGACAAAACCATTTTTTCCCCTTTAAAACGTGACAAAAGTATTGACTATATATATACAGATTGATCTTTAAAATAAATAACTTTGTATGAAATACTCTCTCAATACCGGATACTTGTTACTTGAGAGCGTACATGAAATCCTTCAGATTTTAGACAAAATAATTTCTTTACTTCATTAGAGCGTATCGCAAATTGCCTTTTATTAATGTTTTATCCATTAGTAGCGTCAAAAGCGTCATATTCCTTCCCAAATTGCTTGTCAAACATCGTTTATGTTTGTAAATTTTCTGAAATTTGTCCGCCATTGAAATACATTAGAATCACGGATCGGATACGGTTCAACTATGTAATAATTCCGCATTTTTGCAATTATAAGTTCAAACGCTCGCTTGACACAATTGACAGAAAAATGATGATCATAAAGTGAAAAAAAAGCATTCTACACGAATTAACAGACATTGGCTGGATCCTCTTTGTTTACTGTATATATTTCAATGCAAATGCATTGTTTTATTTTTTTCTGTTAATCTTAAATTTCTTAAAGTAAAATACTTTATATATATCTTTTCTTACTGTGAAACATTCAAATGTTTATACTGCTAAGTTATTGAAATTATAATGTGAGTTACACCATTGAAATTTAGAAAAGTTAGTGTCACTCTTGGTAATTAATGTTGTAATTATGAGATAAAATATGTTCAATCTGAATCTGGATTCTAATTAATTCATTTTTATAATTGCTAAATAAAATATGAAAAGGAAACAGAAGATCAAATATTAACATATAAAACTCTGCAATGAAATGAAATATACACATTAGACATGACCAATGAGACTAAAATGCATGATTTCATTTAAAAAAAGGGCAAAGTATTCTGATGCGATTATAACCGATAGTCGGTTGGTTGCTGTCAAACGATTGTAATAGATAATCGGTTGGTAATTTCAACCGATTATCCAACACTAGGATCAACTATCCAGAAGCTAACATAACATGTGCTGGCATATAATATGTCCACTTTATTTTTATTTATTTTTTTGACAGTCAAATAAAGATACCACTGAAGAAAAGAACCAGGATAAAAGAAATACCACACAGCCTGTTATGACACATGATAAGGTAAAACAGTAACAACATTATAAATTAAAATATACTAAAGCTTTGGTTGAATCATTCATTGTTATTTTTCCTGTCAGCTGTTTACAAGGCCAATCAATACAATGGAGAAATTGGGAATGTGTCAAGGTGACAACCTGACAATAACTAGATGTGCTTGTACCATCTTAACAATGATTTGAAAATACATTTTAAAACTGTAGTCTGCAATATTTTAGGTTATATATATTTCATTTTTAGATTTCTATGCCCCCTCTGCTAACCCAAGGGAATATTAAATTTGACCCATGTCCATTTGTATTGATTTCAACTTACTGTTATGAAATGCTTATCACCACAAAACACAGATTAGATTGAATTTGGTTGTGTCACTTTAACAGTTCTAGATTTATGCCCCTTTATAACATTATAAATATGCAAGCCGAGATATTTTTGACGTAGACATTCTCTGTTTATTTTACATGTATATGGAAAGTAATCAATGTTTTTTTTAAATGTTTTTTTCTTCTTTAGATTGAAGCTGATCAAGATGACATATGTGAGATTGCAGACCATAACAAATATAGATTACGACCAAAACAGGTATTTTACTAATAAAAAATTTACATAGATAAACATTTTTAGAGGGAAAAAAAGTGCCTTTCCACAACCCCACATTAATTAGATTTTAATTTCATTAGTTTAAATTGAAGGATGAATAATATAAAAAAAGAAGATGTGGTGTAATTGCCAATCAAACAACTCTTCACAAGAGACCAAATGACACAGAAATTAAACACTGTAGGTCAACAGAAGGCCTTCAACAATGAGCCAAGCCAATCCCGCATAGCTATAAAAAGCCCCGAAATGACAAATGTAAAACAATTCAAAGGAGAATACTAACAGCCTAATTAATGTATAAAAAAATGAACGAAAAACGAATAAGTAACAAAAAACGTTATGCTATTAGGTCACTAAATCACATTACAAATCTAAATCAATATCTTGATATGCTGCAATCATAAGTGCTAAATATAAAAAAGCATTTGACAGATCATAAAATTATCCGAACAAGAAAAAAAGACACAAAAAAT
This sequence comes from Mytilus galloprovincialis, assembly GCF_965363235.1. Lineage (NCBI taxonomy): Eukaryota > Metazoa > Mollusca > Bivalvia > Mytilida > Mytilidae > Mytilus > Mytilus galloprovincialis. The sequence goes on from NC_134850.1 coordinate 24,444,374, forward strand.
ATTTAAGAATACAAACAGAAGCTTCAACCAACCTAGTTCAAAGCTATTAAAATAAATAAAATACTTCAAAATATAAGCTTTGGTGATATCTGAACTTTATTATAAAAGTGAATTACACAATGTAATAAGATATTTATCAGTTGTCTCTCTCAAATCTTTGTTCATGTTTATTTTGTGATTTTTTGCAGGTATTCAAATAAAGTAATATTCATATTCTGAGGCTCAGGCTGGAAAGTCCTACTGTGACTCAAAAATTGCTCATATGAGAACCAAGATGAGATTCTTTGTGGCAACTGGAAATAACATTTTGAATGCAGATGACATGAAAACTGCAATTGATTATGGAAAAGGTACATTGTGAATTTATTCTATAAACATAAGAAGATGTGGTATGATTACCATTGAGACATATTTCTATCCAAGACTTAAATTAGTAAATTTAAGCAATTATAGGTCACAGTGTAGCTTCAAAGTGAGACCTTGACTCAATAGCAGAGTAAAACTATACAAAAAAAAAAACAATTATAAAATACAGCACAAAAGACAATCACTTACTTGACAGTTGACTTCAAAAGATTAATAGGTGTACAGAATACAATTTTAATTTACCAGCTCTATAAACAAAATCACCTTAAACTATGTGTTACATAAATCTCGGAGGTCAAAACATAATCATTGTATCTGTTAAGTTTTATATAATAAGTTCAATTCCCTTTCTTACAGGTGTAGCTGGATGTCAAGTGGCCCATGTTATTGTTGAAACGTCAAAACATGTTCTCAAGACTCATAATTTAAAAAATATCACACATTACAACGATGTTCAGTACACAGAATCTGGTGTTGTATTCAGAAAAGCTTATGGTATTGGGGATGGGTTGTCAATGACTTATAGTGAGTTAACTAAATTATCAGGTCATTGTCAAAATGAAACTGGATGTACTCTTGTAACCGATTTTGTTCTGCCATCAAAGGTCAAAGGAAAGATCAAGTTAACAAAAGCTGAAAGTAATGCTGTACAAAATGAAATGAGTACTGAGACCACAACAATAAGACCAGTCAGTTCATCTGCTTTGCAGACAACACTCTCCTTTGAATGCCCAGAACCAGGTTGTATTAAGCATTATGCTTCTTACAGAACTCTAGAAAATCATGTTCTATTAGGTACACATGATTTAAGATTAGAAAGAGAATAGGTATATGATATCATTCGCAAGCAATGGGCAGAACTCTGCAACAATGTTATTGTTACAAGGAAGAAAAATGTTGTCAGCCAATGTACAAGCTGTAGAAACCCTTCCTATGGGTTGGGCATTAAAAAGAGCCAGAAAGGTGAATAGATTTCCTTCCAAGATTAAAAACTTCCTTATTAAGAAATTCAATGAAGGAGAGAAAAGTAAAAACAAATGCAGTCCAGATGATGTCGCATCAGAAATGAAATCTATGAGGGATACTGAGGGCAGACGGGTTTTTCAGTTAAATGAATGCTTAAATAGTACTCAAATTACATCTTTCTTCTCTCGATTGGTATCAGCTAATGCAAGTAACAACAAGAAAATAGTACCTGAAGATGATGACTTGGTAGCTGCTGCTGTTGCAATAAATCAATCTGAATTAATTGATTCAGTTAACTCTGCAAATCCAACAAATGACTGTTAGAATATAGTGCATATATATTCACTTTAAAGCTTGTTAATTTTGAAAAAATTCAATTTTATCCATTTATTTTCAATGTATTTATAAGTTTTATGATTTTAATTGTATAATTTTGATAGAATTTTTTCTTTAATAATTTGAAAAATATAAGAAAGTCACTCAGACTGAAACAGATAACCTACTTGCATTGTCAATTTATCATTTTGAATCATGTAAACTTTCAATAAAAATTATTTTCTCTCTGAAATAGATCAAGAACAATTTTAATCCTTAATATTGGTTAAGATTTGGATAAAGCAAAAAGGTGGATTACCTCCCTTTTATTCAATGAATTTACTGATTTTTGATTAACTTGCACATTTTTTTCTTCCTTTTTGAATGAATTAGTTAAAACTGTAATTAGCATAAATGTATTATAGTTTTACATGGAGAGTTTTGTTAGAATTTTAGTCCTTGATTGTGATCAAAACTTGGAAAAGCAACAAAATGGATTTTCTCCCTTTTATTTCAAAAATTTACTCACTTTTTTTGAGAATTTTCACAAGCTTTTGGTGTTGTTTTTTTTAAATGATATTCAGTTAAAACTCTTTAATTAACATAAAAGTATTATAGTTTAACATGAAGAGTTTTGTTAGAATTTTAGACCTTGATTTTGGTCAAAATTCGAAAAAAGTTACAAAGTGGATTACCTCCCATATATTTAATGAATTTGATGATTTGTTGTGAAATTGCACACCTTATTGTTTCTTTTTGAAAGATTTTCAGTTAAACAAACTTTAATAAGTATAAAAGTATTATAGTTTAACATGAAGAGTTTTGTTAGAATTTTAGTCCTTGATTTTGGTCAAAATTGAAAAAAGCAACAAAAGGGATTACCTCCCTTTTATTTAATGAATTAACTGATTTTTAGTTAACTTGCACACATTATTGTTTCTTTTTGAATGATTTTCAGTTGAAAAACTTTAATAAGCATATAAGTATTATAGTTTAGCATGAAGAGTTTTGTTAGAACTTAAGTCCTTGATATTGGTCAAAATTGAAAAAAGCAACAAAATGGATTACCTCCCTTTTTTGTTATGAAATTACTGGTTTTTAGTAAACTTGCATACTTTTTCATTTCTTTTTGAAAGATATTTATTTAAAAAGCATTAATTTGCCTAAAAGTAATACAGTTTTACTTGAAGAGTTTTGTAGAATTTTTATCATTAAATTGGTCAAAATAAGGAAAAACAGAAAAATGGATTATCTCCCTTCTGTAGCCATTCATCTATTTGAATTTTTTTAAATTTGCACAATTTTTTTTTTATTTCTGGTTTAACTCCAGTAAGTATTCTTTAATTTGTCTATACATAATAGGATGTTACTTGTTGGGTTTTGTGAAAAAATTTAACTTCAAAATTGGTCAAAAACAAGAAAATTCCAATATTAAGAAAATTGTGTTTTACCCCTTTTTGGTAAAGAGGTAACAATGAAAAAAAAATTGAAATATCTCTTTATTTTTTGTTATTGTGTTTAGATAATATCTGAAAATAAATAATATATCACAGCAATTTGTCTGCTTTTTTAGCTCACCTGACCTGAAAGGTCAAGTGAGCTTTTCTCATCACTTGGCGTCCGTCGTCCGTCGTCCTGCGTCCGTCGTCTGTCGTCCGTTGTCCGTCGTCCGTCGTCCGTAAACTTTTACAAAAATCTTCTCCTCTGAAACTACTGGGCCAAATTCTACCAAACTTGGCCACAATGATCCTTGGGATATCTAGTTTAAAAAATGTGTGGCGTGACCCGTCAAACCAACCAAGATGGCCGCCATGGCTAAAAATAGAACATAGGGGTAAAATGCAGTTTTTGGCTTATAACTCAAAAACCAAAGCATTTAGAGCAAATCTGACATGGGGTAAAATTGTTTATCAGGTGAAGATTTATCTGCCCTCAAATTTTCAGACGAATCGGACAACCTGTTGTTGGGTTGCTGCCCCTGAAATGGTTATTTTAAGGAAATTTTGCAGTTTTTGGTTATTATCTTGAATACTATTATAGATAGAGATAAACTGTAAACAGCAATAATGTTCAGCAGAGTAAGACCTACAAATAAGTCAACATGACCAAAATTGCCAGTCGACCCCTTAAGGAGTTATTGCCCTTTATAGTCAATTTTTAACAACTTTTCATCATTTTTTGTAACTTTTCTAAAAATCTTCTTCTCTAAAACTACTTTGCCAAATTTAATCAAACTTGGCGACAACTATCATTGTGGTTTATAGTTTAAAAAATGTGTCTGATGACCCAGCCTACCAAACAAAATGGCCGACATGGCTAAAATTAGAACATAGTGGTAAAATGCAGTTTTTGCTTTATATCTTTGAAACCAAGACATTTAGGGCAAATCTTTCAAGATTTTAATGTCCATCAGAATAAGATATATCCCCTCACAAATTTTCAGTTGAATCGGACAACCTGTTGTTGGGTTGCTGCCCTTAAATTGGTTATTTTAAGAAAATTTTGCAGTTTTTGGTTATTATCTTGAATACTATTATAGATAGAGATAAACTGTAAACAGCAATAATGTTCAGCAAAGTAAGATCTACAAGTAAGTCAGCATGATCAAAATTGTTAGAGGACCCCCTAAGGAGTTATTGCCCTTTAGAGTCAATATTAAACAACTTTTCCTCATTTTTGTAACTTGTATAAAAATCTTTTGTAAAACTACTTGGCCAAATTTAACCAAACTTGGCCACAATCATAATACTAGGGCATCTATTTTTAAAAAGAGTGTCTAATGACCCCGCCTACCAACAAAGATGGCCGACATCAGTAAACACATTAACTTCTTCTCCTCTGAAATTACTTAGACAATATTAACCAAACTAGGCCACCATCATCATAAGGGTATCTAGTTTAAATAATGTGTTGAATGACCCCGCCTACCAACGAAGATGACTGACATGAGTTAAAATTGTACATAGGGGTAAAATGCAGTTTTCAGGGAAGATCTCTGAAACCAAAGCATTTAGAGCAAATCTGATGTAGAAATTTTTCTTATTTTTTGTCAACATCTAAATGCCCTGAACTTTTTAGACAAATCAGGAAATCTGTTGTTGGGTTGTTGCCCCTGAAGTGGTAATTTTAAGAAAATTTTGCAGTTTTTGGTATTTATTGAATTGTGTCCCTTTTTATGATATTTTGGGATAGACTTATATATATTTTGGTATATAGATATATTAATGAAATATTAAAACAAACCATGTAGAGAATTTTACATGAACAAAGGCACTATTTTCAGTCTCATAAATATTTCAGATATATTTATTGAACTTTGTTGTGATATGGTTCTTTGTGGTATTAAGGTACAGAAACTCTCTAATAAAAAGTACAGTTTGTATAACTGCCCTTGGAAATTTCAAAAATTATGTAAGTAACACATGTGTAGCAGGTTTGAATTTGTTGTTAAAGTTTAAAACAAAAGCAAGACATATAAATTAACACATTTAGAACATGAAATGATGATGAATTATATTGTAAAGAATATTATTATAAAGCCAGCAAGTAAAATTTACTCAGGAAAGTAGTTCCTCGATTGACGATAATTTTTACAAGTGGCAGTCAGGGACGTCTATATAAGTCCTTGTGGCAGTGTAGTAAAATTGTCATGTACATTAGATAATAGTCCCAGCTAAAACCTTTTTTTGCAAACACTAAGTCATTTATCTCTCAATGTTTTGGGTGTTTTCAACACAAATGATGCTGATTATCCATCAAGAAATATTCTGTTAAAAAATATAGACCAATTTAAAATCTGGGAACAGTGCAATTCCAAATCTGATGATTACTAACAGTGTTTTCCTTTTTTCACTAAGGTAAGGTGGGTGTATTAAAAAAAAATCACCTGCAACCGGGTGGTTTTTTTAATGTCCTACCGTTTATTTTTTTTTACTTACTGTGGGGGTCACAAAAATAAAGATTAGTATAATATCCACATTTAATGGAGTTGAACAAACATAAATAGAAGTAGTCATATTAATTGTCAAATATTCTTTGATTTGATTTTTTTCAACAATTTGCAGGACTCCCTCCTCCTGTGAATGCAAAGTTTATCGATCAAGGGTTCTGTCCTATTTCTTGCTGTTGTGCTGTATTTTTGGCACACAGAACAGTAGTATCCTTCTCAGTGACTATAAGCCATTTGAAGTCTTGCTCATTTTTGTATTCACTTACATGTCTTTTCCGTTGTTTGGTTCATTTTTGTTCAATTTCCACAACTTCAACATTACTGAGGGGGTATAGGACCTTTATCGGGACTCCGGGATCGGGTGTTTTTAAGGTCGGGATTGACCCTTTAGGGATCTGGGGATTCTTTATTTCGAAATTCAGGATTTCATATTTATAAGCCTTGGATTTTGGGATTTCATGTTTTTAAGCCCGGGATGTCGAGGTCAGGACCCCTCCTACCCCCTGCTCATTACTATCAATTTTATTTAACTTATTTGGTCTGGTATTTTCTTTATCATTATTACCATCTGTCTTCTTTTTTCCCGATTGATAAATGAAAACGATTGGATGTCATCTTTGTCAAACAAAAAAAATCAGGGGCGCGAAAAGTATTCAAAATTTTAGCGCTACGGAACCGAAAAAAATCTGGAATTTGAAAACAACCGGTTTAAATGTCGAATGGAAACACTGAGTATTGCATATAATTCGACAACAAGTTTGGTTTGCTGTGTACTGGACACTTCACACAAAAAAATGTATTTGTTGAAGTTAATGAAATAAAAGTTGAACCAGTTAATGTTGTTATTCATGTTTTAATTAAATTTTGTTAAATGACATGAAAAGATTGATATCGTCTATTCTTATAGGATTTGCATATTCAGGAATATGTTGATATGATTGTTAGAGAGGACTTAAATGATAAGAATTTTTATGGATTTGCAACAAAGTTATCGGGGCCATATAGTTTTACCCTTGTCTTTCATTGTGTCATTCTGTCATTTGTACAAAGTATTTATGCTATTATACAGATTTTTTTTCTAAACACCTTCAAATATTGGGCTTTTATGGCCCCACAACAAAGTTGTCAGGGCCATATAGTTTTACCCTTGTCTCTAATTTGATCATTCCGCAACAAAGTATTCATGCTAATATACGGATTTTTTTCTAAACACCTTCAGATATATACTGGTTAATATTTGGTATGTGAGTTAACCATGATGAGTTACAGATCAAGCTCAAGTTTCATTCCATTCTGCTAATTTTTGCCGAAATTATGGGATTTGGTTCGTCATTTGATCATTGTGTCATTCTGTCATCCAGCAACACACCATTATACATTTTTACGCCCCACCTATGATAGTAGAGGGGCATTATGTTTTCTGGTCTGTGCGTCCGTTCGTCTGTCTGTCCCGCTTCAGGTTAAAGTTTTTGGTCAAGGTAGTTTTTGATGAAGTTGAAGTTCAATCAACTTGAAACTTAGCATACATGTGCTCTATGATTTGATCTTTCAATTTTAATGCCAAATTAGAGTTTTAACCCCAATTTTACGGTTCACTGAACATAGAAAATGATAGTGCAAATTTCAGGTTAAAGTTTTTGGTCAAGCTAGTTTTTGATAAAGTAAAAGTCCAATCAACTTGAAACTTAGTATACATGTTCTTTTATAAGATCATTCTAATTTTAATGCCAAATTAGAGAATTTATTCGAATTTCACGGTCCACTAAACATGGAAATTGATAGTGGGAGTGGGGCATCCGTGTACTATGGACACATTCTTGTTTTTTCTAAACGAATTCAAATATTGGGTTCATTTTTGGTATGTGAGTTAACCATGATGAGTTATAGATCAAACTTAAGTTTCATTCCACTGTGCTAATTTTTGCTGAAATTACAGGGCTTTTTTGGACTTTGTATACTAATTTATAACTATATGGTTTTTTTCTCAACACTTTGAGATTTGACTGATATTTGGTATGGGAGTCAACCATGATGAGTTACAGATCAAGTTTTAGTTTCATTCAACTCTGCTAATTTTTGGCGAAATTAAGGGCTTTGGACTTTGATAAATTGTTGAAAATCACAATTATACAAAAAAAATTCTAAACTCCTTGAGATATTGGTCTAAATTTTGGTATGTGTGTTCACCATGATGAGTTACAGATTAAATATAAGTTTCATTCTGCTCTGATAATTTTTGCAAAAATTACTAGCTTTGGACTTTTCATATTGTTGAAAATCACAGTTATACATATTTTTTTTAAACGCCTTTTGAAATTAGGCTGATTTTTGGTTTGTGTGTTAACCAAGATGAATTACAGATCAAGTATAAGTTTTGTTCTGCTCCACTGATTTTTGCAGAAATTAAGAGTTTAAGACTTTAAAAATTGTCAAAAATTGCAGTTATATTGACTTTTTTCTATATGCCTTGAGATTTTGAGCTGAATTTTGATATGTGATACTACCATCATGTTTGTGTGTACATGTGTTGTTGAAATTTCAGATTGATGCAACTTTTTGAGACAGGGCCATTCATGTTGTTACAACACATCTAGTTGTAGTTTCCTTTTTATCAGATAACAAATTTCAGTTTTTACCAATTTTTGCATTAACCAACAAATGTATATTAATGCGCCATGCCTATTCAATGACACAAGTTTTCATTAACGTGTGATAGAAGTTATAAGTGTAAAAAAATTCATAAACGTGTGATAAAAGTTATTAGTGTGGGAAAATATAATCGTTAATTCCAATTGAAAAGAGTTAGAAGAATTGAACTTTTTCTAAAGGAATTTATTGGTATATATATATACTGGACCAAGTTGGTTACAAACATATCTTTTATCTGTTTGTTAGTGAATTGATCAAGTTTATACACCAATGAATTCCTTTAAAAAGGTGTTTAATCCTATATCGTTATAGAAAACTTAACAAGGATCCTTAAATTAAATGGTCCCCCCCCAAAATTATAAAAAAAACCATCATTTACATCTATATAATTATAGAATATTGAAGATGCCAAGAAGAAAAAATTGGAAAGCAGCAGAGGCTAAACTTGGTGTGAAGAACCCAAAGAAACAGAAACTGACGAACTTGACTGGGGATACTGGCCCAATTAACAGTACAGAATTTGACCTTGACGTGGGTGATACTGACACCCTCGTCAACAGTAACTCAAATAACTTGGGGGTTACTGACCTTCACTCAAATTCAAATAACAGTATCAATAGAAATGTGAAAAAAAATTCTCAAAATTATACTGAAACAGTTAATCTGTCACTTAAAAATCAAATTGAACAATCTGAATTGAATCAAAATGAGTTATCTGAATTTAATCAGCTTGAACAATCAGAATTAAACCAACTTGAATTACCGAAATTGAATCTAAAAGAACTTTCTGAATTGAACCAACTTGAACTAACAGAATTGAACCAACTTGAACTAACAGAATTGAACCAACTTGAACTACCTGTATTGAACCAACTTGAACTACCTGTATTGAACCAACTTGAACTACCTGTATTGAACCAACTTGAACTACCTGTATTGAACCAAATTGTACTATCTGAATTAAATGAAATCAGTTACAATACTTATGCAAATGAAACTGCTCATAGCTCTTATAAACAAACAAATATTCTGTCAAATCAATCGAAAAACAGTTATGCAAAGAAAGATTCTCCTAGTATGATGCCAGAACAGAATTATCATGATTATAAAGAAAAAGAAGTATCTAAAAGTGTCAATTTTTTTAATAACCACTTTCTTAAATTTGGAACATTTGACCAGTATGCCACTAAATTTGATGACCAAAGCAGGGGCAACCAATGTACTTGTAATTGCTTAGTTTTCTTATCACTGGCAACTTTAAATTTTGACCAAAACATTGTGGACCTTGATTACATTTTAAATTTAGGAGATGAAATTTATAGGAAGCATGTTCAAAAACTAACTTTACAAGGATTGTTTCAATGTATGCTTTTAAATTTTGATGAAATTCCTGTTAAGATAGAAATTCCCCAAGGGATTTTTACATTTAAGAAACAACAAATACTGTTCGGTATAGCTTTACAGTACAAAGAGTTGACTGGATATCTCACATTACAAGAAGCAATTCAAAATTGTATTAAGCAGTCAAACAAATTTCTTATAATGATTGGAGCCATATGTTCGGCAGTTTATTATCATAATCAAATATACTACTTTTTTGACAGTCATTCTCATTCAGAATGTACACTGAATAATCCATTAGATTCCTCAGGCAAAAGTATCTTGATTGGATTTGCTGATTTACACGACCTTGTCAGTTACTTGTATGCTTTTTACATAAGTTTAAAAATTGATTTAGACTCACAATATGAAATTCTCCCTGTATGCATCAGTTGTGAAGATACAGGGACAGATATAAACAAGCAGATGCAGAACTATTTTGAAGATCAGAAACTAAGAAACACAAAACAAAAAAAAATTGGTTACCAGTATTTAAATTCTTGTGACCAGGAAAATTCTGTTAGCACTGACAATGATGATCAAGCAGTTCTGTCCAAGAGTAAAGTTAATACAAAGGTACCCAAATTTGTGTATATGAAACAGTACATGCAAAATAAAAGAAAAAATAAAACATTTAGGGAAAAAGAAAGACAAAGGGAGTTAAATTATAAAAGAACTGTAAGAAAGGACAAAGATTTTCGAAAAGCTGAAGCAGGAAGTAAGAAGGCTCAAAGAGATAATTTTGATTTAAGAAAGAAAGAGAGACAACGAGAAATTGATTCTAAAAGAAAAGCAAGAGAGAATAAGGATTTTAGAAAAGCTGAAGCAGAAAATATGAAGTCTCAAAGAGATAATTTTGAATTTAGACAGAAAGAGAGACAACAACAAATTGATTTTAAAAGAAAAGCAAGAATAAATAAGGATTTTAGAAAAACTGAAGCAGAAAGTAAGAAGTGTCAAAGAGAGAATTTTGATTTAAGACAAAAAGAGAGACAACGAGAAATTGATTCTAAAAGAAAAGCAAGAGAGAATAAGGATTTTAGAAAAGCTGAAGCAGAAAATATGAAGTCTCAAAGAGATAATTTTGAATTTAGACAGAAAGAGAGACAACAACAAATTGATTTTAAAAGAAAAGCAAGAATAAATAAGGATTTTAGAAAAACTGAAGCAGAAAGTAAGAAATGTCAAAGAGAGAATTTTGATTTAAGACAAAAAGAGAGACAACGAGAAATTGATTGTAAAAGAAAAGCAAGAGAAAACAAGGATTTTAGAAAAACTGAAGCAGACCGTAAGAAGTCTCAAAGAAATAAAAATTCCTTTTTAAGACAAAAAGTGAGACAAAGAGAACTTGCTTCTAAAAGAAAGGCTAGAAAACAAGATATTTTTAAAACAAATGAAGCAGAAAAGAAAAAATTGCAAGGCAGGACGAAGATTATAGAAAACATGAGTTCCAACGAGATTTGCTAAGGAAACAAGATTATAGGTCAAATCCAAAAAATTTGGAAACTGAGCGTTTGGCAAAACAGAGTTCTAGACGTAAAAACATTGACAAAGACAGAAGTTATAATCAATCAATCAAAAATTGTAAAAGAACAAACCCTAATTTTACAGATCATGAAAGAGATTTAAAAAAGAAAAAAACTCAGGGTACAACCCTTGACACCTGCATAAGAAATTTTAAAACAAAAATTAATGAAGGTCCTACATATATATGTACTTCTTGTCATCAAACTTGGTTCTGTGATTCTGTAGTAAATGCTAAGACTGTTAAAATGAATACTCCTGCAAACATGTCTCATTGTTTTTCCAATTTTGAATCTGTACAACACATAGAATGGATATGCCACACTTGTCTTAATGCAATTAAAAAACAAAAAACTCCTCGATTTTCAATAGCCAATAAAATGGGATTTCCTCAAAGACCTAAAGAACTAAATTTGTATCCTTTAGAAGAAAGACTGTTATCATTAAGGATTCCTTTTATGCAGATTCGACAGTTGCCAAGAGGTGGACAGTTATCAGTTAAAGGCAATGTTGTAAATGTGCCTGTTGAAGTTCAACCTACAATAAATTCACTTCCACATACATTAGAGAAATCAGGTACAATATCAGTTAAACTGAAAAAAAAACTGGCATTCAAAAAGTGTGATTTTAGTGAAAATGTGAGACCATTTGCTGTCATTTGTGCATTGCATTATTTGATGAGAACAAGTGACTTGTACAAGTCTTCTGGAATAGAAATAGATGAGCATTGGATTACTGAAATAGCAAAAATAAATGAAGAAGAAACACAAAATGAACAAAATATTACAGAACAAGAGGATATCCAAGATAAAAATGATTTAGACGATGACTCTGATCATTTCAGTGAAGTAGATGAAAATGAAACACATGTTGGTAATACAGATACACTATTGGATCACATTCCAGACGACAATCCACCATGTGATACAAATTTAACATTTGCTCCTGGTGAAGGTCAACGACCAATTAGCCTCTATAGTGATCCTGATGCAGAGTACTTATCTTTTCCATCTATATTTTGTGGTCAAAGACGGCCAGATAATAAAGACAGGTCTGTTTCTGTTCACTATTCTGATATTGTAAAATGGGAACTAAGGTCCATGGATAGGAGAGTAGCACAATCTGTACCGAACATTTTTTTTAAATTAAAGAAAATTCAGTTAAAAAACATAAGTGATAAGGTCAATCTTGCTCTGAGAAGGTGTCAATCAGAAGGAAAAAAATGGACAGCAAAAGATGTACTGAACCCTAACACTGTAAATGATCTTGTAAGATTGGATGAGGGTTATTATATCTTTAGAAGTTTAAGAAACTCTCCAGTATACCTTGAAAAAAGGAAAAAAGATTTATTCGCAATGATCAGACAGTTGGGTCTTCCGACATGGTTTGGCTCTCTTTCATCTGCAGACACTAACTGGAAAGATTTGTTAAGAATTCTAGGCAAATTAAATGATGGAAAAGAGTATACTGACAATGAATTGGAACAAATGGATTGGAATCAGAAATCAAAACTTGTTCAGAAAGACCCTGTGACATGCTCTAGATATTTTGATTATCGTGTCCAACAGTTTATCAACTTGGTGTTGAAAAGTGATCATGATCCAATTGGAAAATTAACAGATTTTTTTTATAGAGTTGAATTTCAACAGAGAGGTTCACCACATATTCATATCTTGATTTGGATTGAAAATGCACCAGTATATGAAAGCGATTCAAATGAAGATGTTGTAGCATTTATTGATAAATATGTCTCTTGTTCACATTCAGAAAATGACACTAGTTTAGTCAATTTGCAAGTTCATAAACATTCAAAAACATGCAGAAAAAAAGGTCATCCAATATGTCGTTTTGGTTTTCCCCTTCCACCTATGAAAGAAACAGTAATTTTAGAGCCTTTGAAAGAAAATGATGACATAGAAAAATACAAGGAAATATATAAAGAAATACAAAACGAAATAAATACACTTCACAATTCTGAAGATATAGACCAGATGACATATGACATGTTTTTAGATGATGTTTTACAAATGAATGATGAAAATTACATTAAAGCCATTAGAAGCAACTTGAGTGGTCCAAAAGTTTTTCTCAAAAGAAAACCATCTGAAGTCCGTGTTAATGGTTACATGAAAACTGTGTTGATAGCTTGGCAAGCAAATCATGATTTACAGTTTGTTTTAGATGCATTTGCATGTGCAGTGTATATTGTTTCATACATAAGCAAGTCACAAAAAGGTATGAGTGCATTACTAGACCAAGCAGCAAAAGAAGCACGACAGGGAAATTTAGATTTAAAGCATCAAGTAAGACACATTGGGAATTACTTTTCAAATTCTGTAGAAACAAGCGCACAAGAAGCAACATACTTAACACTACAGATGCCTTTAACAAAAGCAACAAGACAAGTTGTCTTCATTAACACATCTCCACAACACAAAAGAACTTTCCTCTTAAAGCAATCATCAGCCCTAGAAAAACTAGGGCCAGAATCTACTGAAATAGAATCCGATAATGATATTAAAAGATACTCGCGTAGGCCAAAACAACTCGAAAACTGGTGTCTAGCAGACTATGTATCTCAGCTTGAATTGCAGTATCCTAAAACTTCAGAGTTGTCAGATCATGAAAATGAATCTGAAAGTGAAAATGAACAGGCAAATGCAGATCTTATAGATGAAAACACTAACAAAATCGACATAACCCTAAAGAATGGTATTAGGATATACCAAAGAAAAACACCAAAGGTGATAAGATATGTTAAATACAATTACAAGACTGACTCTGAAAACTTCTACAGAGAACGCTTAATGTTATTTTATCCATGGAGAAATGAACTTTTAGACTTGCAATGTGGACATGAAACATTTGAAAACATGTACCTGACTGTTGCAAGACTGTTAGAAAAGAAAGCTAAGCAATATGAAGGTAAAGTAATAAATCTAGAGAAAGCTATAGAAGAGGCAGAAAATGATTGTAATGAGAATGATCAAATAGCACCTGCCACACAGCAAGTAGAAATGGAAGATGCTGAAATAGGCCCAACAGAATCAGAACAGTATGTTCATTTCAATCCAGATAGACCAACAGAACATAGACTGTATGATATGTCCCGTGAAGTTGGAATAGAAGCAAGAACAGTAGAATTGACGAATCATGCCAACAGAATAAGTGAAAGTGATTATTTTTCATTGATAAGATCCTTGAATAAGAAACAGTGGGAATTTTTCCAACATGTTGTCACATGGATTAAAACAAAACATGAACCATTTTATACATTTTTGACAGGTGGAGCAGGATGTGGAAAATCTGTTGTTGTCAGAGCAATATTTCAAGCTTTACACAGACACTTGTGTTCTATTGAAGGTGAGGACCCTGATGATATTAGAATTCTTCTGTGTGCTCCTACTGGAAAGGCAGCTTACAATATAAATGGTCTGACTATTCACAATGCATTCCAAATACAACCAAACAAAGGACTTGACCAGTCACTGTCATGTGATGTTCTAAATACACTCAGAATGAAATACAGAAATTTGTCATTGATTTTGATTGATGAAATTTCAATGGTTGGAAACAAAATGTTCTCTTTACTGGAGAGAAGGCTGAAAAAAATCAAGGGAAGCAACTCTTCATTCGGTGGAGTGAGTATAATAGCTATTGGTGACTTTTTCCAACTTCAACCTGTATTTGACAGTTGGATTTTCAATGATCTAAGCAAAGGATTAACAGCGTTATCACCTAATTACTGGAAATTATTATTTTCTTTTCATGAACTTACTGAAATAATGAGACAAAAAGATGATTTACAATTTGCTGAATTATTAAATAGGTTGAGACAAAATCAGCTTACTGAAAATGATTTTGCAGTTTTAAGTACCAGAACTGTTTCAATCACTGATCCAGCATACAGAACTAATGCTACTCATTTGTTTGTTGAAAATGCTTTAGTGGATAACTTTAATTTTCAATACATATCTAAATTATGCTCACAAAAAGTTAAAGTTAAAGCAGTTGACACAGTTTGTGGAGATTTAGGGACATCTGTAAAAGAAAAATTACTTAGTTCTTTACCACAAAAACAGTCTGATACAGCCAATCTTGCAAAAGAAGTAATATTAGCAATAGGGATGAAATATGATCTTACAGCTAATATTGAAGTCACTGATGGTCTCACAAATGGTTCAACATGTGAACTTAAATTGGTTGAGTGCAAAACTACATCTTTAAGACCAAGTATTATCTGGGTTAAGTTTGAGGATGCTAGAATTGGTGCTAACAATAGAAAAAAATATTCCCACTTGTATGGAAAAGATGTTGAAAAAACATGGACGCCATTGTTTGATATTAAAAGGTCATTTACTTATAAATATAAGACCTTTGAAAGAATTCAGTTTCCTCTTCGTCCAGCAGCTGGAAAAACAATTCATAAATCTCAAGGTGATACATTACAAGAAGTTGTTGTTAGTCTGAAATCAAAACGTAAAGGGAAAATACCACACATTCACTATGTTGCACTTAGCAGAGTAACATCTTTATCTGGATTACAGATATTAGATCTCAATCAAGAAACAATAGCTGTAGCTGATTGTGTTAAACAAGAATTACACAGACTAAGGACAGATGCAACTTTACAGTTGTGCTTTAAGCCATTGTATAAATTGTCAAATAATTATTTTAAAGTAGTTTTTAACAATGCAAGGTCATTGCATGCTCATTTTAATGATCTAAAATCAGACCCTAACATCTTGGATGCTGATGTAATTGGTATTGCTGAATCAAGACTTATTTCAACAGACGAAAATGATGATTTTTATATTGCTGGTTTTGAGGCACCAATTCGCATAGATCAAAATCCAACAAATATTAATACAAGACCACCTCATGGGTTGGTATTATATTATCGGACAGATTGTATTCTTCACAATACAGTCACTTTCTCAACTCCAACTTTAGAGTTTGTTATAGCGGACATAATATCACCCACCAAAGGTCTTTTTCAGGTTGTCTTTGTTTACAAGGCACCAATCTGCAAATTGCAACAACTGAAAGATACTTTACTTGCAAACCTTCTCCCTGATATGTATTTAAGACATCCAAAAATTATCATAATGGGAGACTTTAATATTGATTTAAACACTGGAAACACTTCTTTCTTAAAGTTCATGAGAGATACATTTTGCTGTTCGCAAATTGTGTCTAATGCTACTACATCTCATGGCACATTATTAGACTTAATTTTCCTTAATTTTGATAGTAAAGTAAATTTTGAAACAGATGTTCTTGATTCCTTTTGGTCAGATCATAAAGTGATATATGTGGCCATTGAAACACAATGATTCAATGTAATGATTATGTTATGTACCAAAACCAGTTTGTTTGAAACAATAGAAATTAAACCTGCTGAAGAATATGGCTCATTTAAGGTTGCTAAAAAGGCAACCTCAAATGTGCATGGAGTGGTTATAAAGAACACAAATGGGTTCCACTCCAACAGATTTGCCTTTTCATGAGAAATTAGAAATAGAAATGAATTCTTTAAAATAGTGGACTTCAAGACTCCTGGAGTCGATTTCACAAAAAAACTTACCACTAAGATTGGTTATAAGTCATGAACAAATCAGTATACTTACGATCAATCTTAGTTGAAAGTATTTTTGTGAAATCGACTCCTGATATACAGATTAACCTTGTACAGAAGACAGCTTTTTTACAAAGCTTTCTTCTTTAAAGGTACAATGTTAAGGGTAGCAAAAAAAAGAAATTTGAAAGTGTGTTATTTTGACTTCCATAAACCAGAAAGACACATGCTGATTGGACAAGCATATTGCAATGGAAGATGAAAAAGGTTATTATAAGTCAGTCATGATTGAAGACAATAAATTTTGCCACCTCTACTTTTTTAATGCTTATTTTATCAGTAGACAGTGTCATGCACTTTGCAAGTGAACACTCCTGATATTTACCACAAATATTGTTTATATATAAAAATCCTTGACATATTTGTCTTTTTACACACTCAAAACCATCTCTTCAATATAGATGTAAAATAAAGGAGTTTTGAGGACCACATATTTTATGTCACATTTCTCTTCCTACAATATTGATAATAGTATCTTTCTGTTTGATAAACTATGATCAAGTCATCAGAATGATTATGAATGTTAAAATCTTTGCTGTCAATTGAATCATAAACACTAATAATGTACATATATATATATTGTTATATTAATATAGATTTATACTTGATACTTTTTTCAATACTTTTGATCACTTTACATTTGTTAGCTCTCGCCGCAATATAGCCTTTTTGTGCTAATGTGGAATGAAGCAATCAACAATCAAATCATCAATCACTTTACATTTGATAACTGGATAATATTCAACCATAATATATATATATATATATATATATATATATACATATATAATATTGTATGCATATAATTTGTTTTTACTAAACATTTATAATGTTTGTACAATGTACTTTTGTAATGACAAGTTTATTTGTATATACTAGTACATGTACATGAATGTCTTATTTCATATCCATTGCCATTTCTATTCAAAAATGGTCTCATGAACATTTTTCATTAGACAAACATAATTTCAAATTTAATTATAATACGACTACTTGAAGTTCTTTAAATTGAAAGAAATGCATTCATCTGATATTTCAATTTCAAGGTTTTCAATTGTTTGTTATACTTACCACAAGTTTGACAAAATGCATTAATATTGAATTCATTCAAAGGGCTGAACATTGAAAACACATCAAAACTTGCATTTAAGTGTCATTCTACTCATCTATGTTATTGCTTACATTTGCTACATGTGTATTCAACATTTATTGAACAGTAATAAATGAACAATCAATGTGAACATTTGCTTTATCAAGGAAAACCTTGAAAATTTAGTAAACTAAATGATCCTTACTGCTGAACAAATTGGAATTATACAGACTGTTCCTGTGGTTGTTATATTACATATAACAATAATGAATGGATTAAACACTTGAATCTTTCAGTCAAAGTATTCACTAGAATTGAGATGAATGAATTTTCAACATTACAATGAATAGAAAGCAAACAATGTGAACAATTATGATATTGCATTATTATAACCCAATGCAAAACTAAATGAAGTAAACTAACTGCTGAACAAATTGGAAATATAGACACTGTTCCAGCGCTTGTTAGTATTAACATACACCAATAATGATGGACTAAACTCTTGAATCTTACAGTAAACCTATTCACTAGAATTGATATGAAAACATTTGTCACAAAGACACAATTGTATAACTCTGTATCAGTCTGTATGCAATGCACAGAAAGGAATCAAAATTGACAATTCATTTGACAGACTGTTTGTTTATTGCCTAAGAAGAAATGAAATATAAAATCTAGACTTTTCAGTTGAAATAACTGCTAAACAAGTGTTTCCTACAAATTAAAATCAAGACATTTTAAAGGTCAAATTATGGGAACCATTCTCAATATGTTGCTTTACATGCATACTGTCTTTTACTGTCATATTTTATTTGAATTGAAAATTTATTGAATAGAAAGTAAATATTATTCTAGAGGTGAACTGTTTAACTGGACATCTTATACAAATAAAACATTGAAGACAACATATATTTTAATTTAAACTTGATGAATCCACATTTTCTATAATAAAGAATAAAATATGATATCCTTTTCATATTATTTTTCCAACCCCATTCATACTTCTAAAAACATAACAAAAAAGCATCCAGTCAAGAAGACCATGAAAAAACTATTTTGCAATATAGAGAAAATCAGGTTTGATTCATATAAAAACATAAAATACAAGTTTAACAAATCAACTCAAGAAGACCACACAAAACAATTTACAATATGATCACATCTTAAAATGACAAACAAATAACTTCTCACATGGAAGAACTACTGTAAATTTAGAAATACTTGTGTGCATTTTTCATGTTTATTATAATTGTGATTTTGTAATTTTATACTAAATGCAATTTTAATTGTTGCAAAATTGAAAAAATCAGGTTAAATTCATATAGAAACAAATAAAACACAAGTTAAAAATTTTGCTATTGTAACCCTGTTGCATAACAAAAACCACTAAATTCACAGTACTAATGATGAAGGTCGTCTATATTCAGTGGAAAAAAATTGAGAATACAATTGGCAAATGTGTCAAAGAAACAACAACCATAAAAGGAACAACAGCAAAAGGTCACCAATAAGTCTTCAATGCAGCATGAAATTCCTGCAACCACGGGCGCCCTTCAGCTGGTCCCTAAACAAATATCTATACAACTTCAGTGATAATGAACACCATATTAAACTCCAGATTATACACAAAAAAATATAATTAAAAAATACAAGACTACCAAATGCCACTTAGAGGCACCTGACTTGCGACAGGCTCAAAATGTGATGGGTTTAAACATGTTTATGAGATCTCAACCCAACCCCTCTACCTCTAACCAATGTAGAAAAGACAACATATTTCTCTGTGACTGCCTTCTTATATTGCTTTGATATTTTCTAAAAGTCATATAAGTCATATAATTAAAACATGTCATGTTACAGATAAATTTCAATTTTTGTTTCAATCTGATGATTTTTTTAATTCAACTCTTTAGATCTCAATTTATTCATCATGTTTGAACATTTTGATATTATACAAGTACCTTATCATGAACATTACATAACTCTTTCATTTGGTATATAAAGTTTTAACATGACAGGTTCTATATGAGGTATCAATTTTGTTTCAATGGGATAATTATTTGTTAAATAATTATCTATGGACTTAAATATTAGCAATAATTATTAATCACTTTTGATTGATTCATTATTTTATACTCATTATCAAAATTTTACTTCCAACCAAAGACCTTATGCACAATGGCCCATCCAGGAGGAGGATTCCAAGGGTTGGAATGTCCTTTTTTGGCCAATCAATGCATATGGCTGGACACATATAATTGGACCCTCCCCCCTTTCTTTTAAATACCTGAAACTGCCCCTGACATTATCATATAATGTCTGTATGACACCATCATAGAATACCTTAACTTAAAACACTTAAATATATTGTTCACATTTCAACAGGTCTTTATTTAACCATCAAAATACATTTTACTTTGCTATTTTTTCTTTTGTGAACAATTACCCATTTAAGTACTCCTATATTGGAGAAACATTCGCCTAAGACACACAGTCGGTTTACTCAAATATACACATGCCATGATTACAAAGTAGTTCAATGAATCCTGTCATTGTTCATTCTAATTACATTGAAAAATGAAAAAAGTGAAACTGTACACACACTGTACAATGTTGACTAGACCTCTTTTCGAAAATGTTTTATACAATTTCTCCGTTAATTTAATTTTTTTTTATTTTCTTTTAAATTACTACGCATTTTCCCGCGTAAATGTCATTCTTCACAAAATGGCTAAACGTAAATTGGACATGGATTCGCTAACTGGGTATTTACACAATGTCTCGACAGTTACTTTATCAGCAAATGGTAAAACAAAGTACTTTACAGGAACTTTTCAAATGACCAAAACAGATACCAAGAGACTTGTTTGTTTTGCACCTGATAAGCATGAAAAATTCGTCTCCGCTGCAACAATGAATTCACCAGTAAAATTGACAGGTGCAACTTTAAGCCCTGGCCGTTCTGGCCAAGTTGACGTGATTTGCAACAAATCAACAACACTGCAAGTGGCAATGAATGAATTAGCATTCAAGAAGACAAAGATACAAACAAATGACGAATCCGAACCAAAAGATTTAATCAACTTGTCCGAGAACATGACCGTAAGTATTTATTATATATTCATCAAGATTAAAGATCATCATGAGCAAATCAACAAAATGTAAAGTTTTTTTTACTAAATTTTATCATGATATTTAAATTAATGGGGAGAGGAGGTTTGGCACAGAATCGGTCTAGTACAGAATTGCTTACACAAGCACTTGTCTTTTCTTCTTTACAGTAAATTAAATCTTTGTATTTATATAGGAATTTCTTCTTACACAAATGCCTGTAGTCCTAATCCAGAAAACAACCGGCTAGTATGTCCTGTGACAAATGCATTGATCAACTCAATCAAAATTACAACCCCCTGAACACTCCCACTAAATCCACATTATGCCCTTGTTATGTACATGTATTAAACAAATTACAAACTTTGAACTAATAATGTTACACTTTTGTTCAATGTCACAATACCCAGATACATGTTATCGCTAATCCTGGCTGACCCAGCCGCTTCAACTTTCGACACAAACAACGATCACTTTTCCATTTTGGTGTCATATATTTTGTTCTATGACAATAAAAATTTTACAGAAACCTGCGTGTTCTAGAAATGACGAACAAATAACCATAAGGTGTATTGCACCAAGTACAGTTGTGAATCTCTGTGTCAATTTGGTCTTATGTGCATAGTTTTCTCATTCGCAATCATACCACATCTTCTTTTTTATATTAAGGTATTCTCTGAATGCATGGAAACACATTTTTACAAGTCTTGAATTGTTATTGCCATATTTAGTTCTCACGACAAAACATGTTCACCTAATTGCTATCATGATTATCTGATGGCATATTGAAATGCAGCTTTTTCATTGACAACTTCAATTTGAAATATTAACCTGTGATTTCTTCAACGTAAGGCGTCAAACAAACAAAAAAATATCATAGCCTTTCAAGACGTCATAATTATTTGGACTAAGGAGAACCCAATTATTTATAATAAAAACTAAGCATTCTCAACCGTTGAGTCAAAATCAGGCTTATTTGAAATACCATTTTGTTTCTAAATTATAGTTGTCTACAACAAAGTAAAAAATACCAGAGGAACACTCAAACTTGAAGATTAAAGATAAACTGACAACGCCATACATTAAAACCACAACAAAACAAACAAATATATAAAAATGAATAAAACACAAGATACAAACTAAAAAATAACCACCATGAACTCCACTATTAACTGGCGCTGATCTCAGGTACTCTGAAAGGTTAAGCAAATCCTGCTCTACAAACATGTATGGAAAACCTCATGTACAAATGTAACATTTCAATTTTTTATTTGCTCTTAATCCAAACTATGTTCAACTTATATTTTGATACTCTTTTTTCCAGGCCACAATTTATGTCAAAATTGTCAAATTTATAGAGGAAGAAATGACAATTCCAACAAAATATGGGATGAAACAAAGAAGACAAGCAATCTGTGCTGACAACACTGCCTGCAAAAAAATGTCCTTGTGGGGACCTTCCATTGCTGAGGTAGAGGAAGGCAAATATTACAAGATAAAAAATGTCATTTCCAATAACTTCAATGATGAAATGTGGATCAATACCTGTGCCACCACCAAGATCACAGAGATAGACAATTATGGTCAAGTTATGATGGATCATTCCTTGCTGCTTAATGAACTAAAACAAATCAGTATTGGACAAATAACTGTCACTAAATCAACAAAATGCAGTAACCAAAAATGCATGAAGGCCATTGAGGTAACCAGTGCTGACCCAACAATCAAATGTGACGCCTGCAAAATGAAGCAGAGAGTGCAAAATCTTCACAAATCAACCAAAGCAGTCATAAACACAACAGACAACATTTCTTACACAATCTTTGAACCCCAGTTAAAGTCTTTCCTAGAAGCAGAATCTCAACAGGACCTCATAGAGGATTGTGACAGTCTAGAGGATTACATACTGGATGTCAACAACTTTTCAGTAGAAATCAACCAAAATAACAACATTCTGTCATTTGCCAGATGTGCCATTTGAAATTTCCATGATTCAAGACATTTTTAGTTCCTAATTATTTTTTGTTTTTTCTCCATGTATATTAATAGAAAACAATATACAAAATTTTATTTTAGATTGAATTACATGAACATGACAAACAGAGCTTTTGTCAATATCAATTATTTTACTTCTGCCAATTGCACAATATTGTACCACAGTGGTTGTTTGTGTCAATTGTTTATTGCTCTTAGAATTAATACATTTAAAAACTATTATTGTCAAAAGATAGTTTACGATGGACAAATTTTTGTTGTTACTTATTCTGAAGAAGTCTACAATATTAGAGCATAAAAACTAGGTTATGAAACATTTTTGAATAAAAACTGCAATGAATGCGTATACCATAAACTTCTTTTAATACAGACCATCAAGAATGTTTTGATTGTTGTTACTTATTCTTAAATGATAAAAAATTAAAAAATTTAATCTACTTATTGCATCATACATGTATGTACAATGTACATCATACAAAAGTTGACATTTCTACCTCATTATTACATTATCATTACTTTTCATGCCAATCATATGCATTCTTACTAATAAAAAATATAAAAATTTTCCCAGGTCTGCATGTATCTCAGGAAATTCAATAATGTTCTGTACCTAACTATTGTTTTTTAATCAAAATTTAATTAACCTTAATCCAAACCATGTTCACACTGCCCATAGGAGACATCTTATGTGTACACAAGAATTATTTACATCTTTGAAATCATGCTAATCAATTGTTAAAAGTTTATTAAATTCTATATTGAAAAATTAATTAATAGCTAGAAATGTTTCTAGAATAAACGTTGTATTTTTTTATCATCGATATACAAAATTTCAATTCAACTTGTTTCAAACTTGTTTAAACCTCAATGTGAACATGGCCTTATACATTTCTACATGTATACATGCAATTTACTTGGTCTAATATATATGTAGACTATACTTGTGTATGTAAAAAAACTTTGGCCTAATATATATGAAGATTTTAATTGTGAAAATGTACATATTCAGTCTGCGACGTTAACCACTAGCCCGATGCCCCAGACTAGTAATTTTCAGCTCGGACTAGTAAATTTTATTTATCGCTAGCCCGACCGGACTAGTAAGAAATATAACGTCCTTTCTATGTTATTTGAAATTTGAACATATTGGAAGTTAAAATTGACAAGTAACGAAGTCTAAACTATCGAGATCGATAATTGTACATTTCCCTAGGAAGTGAAACAGAAACGAAAACCAGTCGCAATAGTTCCGGTAACTCGATCTGTCTTATAACCAGTAGAAAGTGGACCAACACGGACACATTAAATTTTCTAATAATGACGGCAATTGTTTATAAACGAAAAGACTAACAAGTTTTCCCCCGATTAATTATATATCTTTAATGTTATAAAAATGTTCTAGTTTACTTCACATCATCGATAAAGTTATTAAAATAGATTTATGTCATTATGAGTTATCTTAACAACATCGTGTTGGTACACTTCGATATTTTTGGTAATTAGAAAGACCGGAGAACGTAAACATTCTTCAATGTACCGACGGGGCAAAGCCAGGAAAGGCTATAAAACGAAAGAGATCAAATGATGACGTTTCTGAACAAGCAAAAAATCCGAGGTAACCAGGACCAGAGGGTTTCGGATCTCCTGTAGTTGGAAGAATAACCGTCATCCTTAATAAATAAACTCATACTACAACAACCTGTTGATGGATAAGTTGAGATATATTGATGATAAAAGTAAATTAAATTTGAATAAAGGACTTGATCCAAATCTATTGATCAAACCTTACCTCTCTAACTCAAACTTTAAATTTAGAAAATTAATTACAAAACTTAGAATCAGTGACCATACATTTATTAATTGAAAAAGGAAGGCATTTTCAAATTCCTCACTTTGCAAAAAATTCAAAGTACTAGATGATGAAAAACATTTATTAATAAATTGTTCTTACAATTCAAATATTAGACTAACATATTTTAATTGCATTAACAGAGAAAATAATTCATTTGCTAATCTCACTGACAATGACATATTTATAAATATACTTTAACTTTTAACCCAAGTGAAAAAACTATTATCCTTTATAAAAAAGTCAATGGAACTGAGGACAGGGGACCCTTTAATATTTACCTGAATTTGTATATATATATATTGAGTTACTTAGTTATTGTCTTTATTTATTTTTGTTGTTATATGTCACAAACTGTAAAGTTTATATGGCAATAAAACTTTGAATTGAACTGAATTCCTAATGTTTTGAATGTACTGCAAAGAAAATAACAAAACCAATTTTGCTATTTAAAGGGATGTTTAAATTAAAACTGAAGCAATTATTAAAAGACTATGAGGAATAAAAAAAAACTATAAATTACTTGGAAACTCTGACATTGTTTTTGTTATGAACTTATGATGACTAAAAATAAATAGTGTAGGAAGTTTTCCTTGTTTAATAATTTTATGCAAATGTAAAATCCTTAAAATTAGCTAAACAAAAATAATTTTCAACCAGCTTAAACCCTTTCAGGTGTGCTTAAAATGCAGGATTTTGTATCTAACATTTCAAAATTTTTTTGGGGGGGGCACGCTTTGCGACCCTCACCGGTGTCGGACTAGTGGAAATTATTCAGGACTAGTAAATTTAAATAATTACTAGTCCACTGGACTAGTACCTTCAAAAGTTTTTGGTGCAGACTGCATATTTTTAAGTTTTACTTTATTTTTAGCTCACCTGGCCTAAAAGGCCAAGTGAGCTTTTCTCATCACTTGGCGTCCGGCGTCCGTCGTCGTCCGTCGTCCGTCGTCGTCCGTCGTCCGTCGTCGTCCGTCGTCGTCGTTAACTTTTACAAAAATCTTCTTCTCTGAAACTACTGGGCCAAATTAAACCAAACTTGGCCACAATCATCATTTGGGTATCTAGTTTAAAAAATGTGTCCGGTGACCCGGCCAACCATCCAAGATGGCCGCCATGGCTAAAAATAGAACATAGGGGTAAAATGCAGTTTTTGGCTCATAACTCAAAAACCAAAGCATTTAGAGCAAATCTGACAGGGTAGAATTGTTAAACAGGTGAAGATCTATCTGCCCTGCAATTTTCAGATGAATCGGATAACCCGTTGTTGGGTTGCTGCCCCTGAATTAGTAATTTTAAGGAAATTTTGCTGTTTTTGGTTATTATCTTGAATATTATTATAGATAGAGATAAACAGTAAACAGCAATAATGTTCAGCAAAGTAAGATTTACAAATAAGTCAAATGACTGAAATGGTCAGTTGACCCCTTTAGGAGTTATTGCCCTTTATAGTCAATTTTTAACCATTTTTCGTAAATCTTAGTAATATTTTACAAAAATCTTCTCCTCTGAAACTACTGGGCCAAATTAATCCAAACTTGGCCACAATCATCTTTAGGGTTAGTAGTTTGAAAAATGTGTCCGGTGACCCAGCCATCCAAACAAGATGGCCGCCATGGCTAAAAATAGAACATGGGGTAAAATGCAGTTTTTGGCTTATAACTCAAAACCCAAAGCATTTAGAGCAAATCTGACATGAGGTAAAATTGTTTATCAGTTCAAGATCTATCTGCCCTGAAATTTTCAGATGAATTGGACAACCTGTTGTGGGGTTGCTGGCCCTGAATTAGTAATTTTAAGGAAATTTTGATGTTTTTGGTTATTATCTTGAATATTATTATAGATAGAGATAAACTATAAACACCAATAATGTTCAGCAAAGTAAGATTTACAAATAAGTCAACGTGAGTAAAATGGTCAGTTGACCCCTTTAGGAGTTATTGCCCATTATAGTCAATTTTTAACCATTTTTCGTAAATCTTACTAATCTTTTACAAAAATCTTCTCCTCTGAAACTACTTGGCCAAATTAATCCAAACTTGGCCACAATCATCTTTTGGGTTAGTAGTTTGAAAAATGTGTCCAGTGACCCGGCCATCCAAACAAAATGGCCGCCATGGCTAAAGATAGAACATGGGGTAAAATGCAGTTTTTGGCTTATAACTCAAAACCCAAAGCATTTAGAGCAAATCTGACAGGGGTAAAATTGTTTATCAGGTCAACATTTATCTGCTCTGAAATTTTTAGATGAAACGGACAACCCGTTGTTGGGTTGCTGACCCTGAATTGTTAGTTTTAAGGAAATTTTGCTGTTTTTGGTCATTATCTTGAATATTATTATTGATAGAGATAAACTGTAAACAACAATAATGTTCAGCAAAGTAAGATTTACTAATAAGTCAACATGACCGAAATGGTCAGTTGACCACTAGTGTGGATCTAGCCGTCGATAGCAGCCGGCGCTAATATTCATGAGGCCAGCCTTCAATAATATTCATGAGCCGTCAATAATATTCATGAGATGACTTGCGTTCGAAGAAGTGTTGTTAGAAACTATGAACGATAATTATAATTAAATAACGTTCCTATTTATATTTGATATTACTTCAAATAGGCATGTCAATGGGTGTCTTCTTCGAGGTCCGCGTTTATTGAATCAACTTTGGGTCTTCTTCAAGGTCTGCGTCTTTAAACAACATTGTAAATGTAATAAAAACAATGTAAATGCCTCCATAAATATAAAACAAAGAAATGGTCTTTTAACATTCTGTGATTAGAGAAGTAATGTAAACTAAAGCAATAACAAGTTTTAAAAAAAATATAATTAAATATAGAAATTAATTACAACAAACAAATAAAGTAAAGAACAGTTCTTATTAAAATTTTGTGATAATTAAATCAATATAAGCTACAATAAATTTAAAAAATTGATTAAATATAGAAATTTAGGAATGACAGAGAATTGATGGTAATTTGTTCGTTGTCTACAAATATAGTCCAATCATGAAACTAAAACATACAATATTACGACAGTATTTTCTATTTAAACATATCAGAAAAATAGAAACATAGTTAATTGCAGAAATAAAAATAACAGAAAAATAACAACTGTCAATTACTATTTCAATGACATATGATTCTTCAAAATTATGGAGACCAATCTGAGTCATTATTAACAATTCATATTATTGCCTCTAAAATGGCCCATAGCACTTATGCCCTAGACCCGTACGAGTTAGTCAGGAGAGAATAAGGGGGTACCCTGGTATATCACAAATTCGAAAATGAACTATTGCCGGCTGGCCAAACGAAGAGATTCTCCACGTGGGCAATGGTATCAGACGAAGAGGTACTTATTGCCTTTAAAATGGCCCATAGCACTTATACTCTAGACCCGTACGGGTTTGTTAGTAGAGGGTTCAAAGGGGGGACATGGTATCCGGTTTACAACGAATTCTTACTGAACTATTGCCGGCTGGCCAAACTAAGAGATTCTCCACATTGACCATCATACCAGAGGTAGAGGTTGGTATTGCCTCTAACATGGCCTATAGCACTTATGCCCTAGACCCGTACGAGTTTGTCAGTAGAGGGTTCAAAGGGGGGGATATGGAATCCAAGATACAACGAATTCGATCTGAAATATTGCCGGCTGGCCAAACTAAGAGATTCTCCACACCGACCATTATACCAGAGGTAGAGGTTGGTATTGTCTCTAAAATGGCCCATAGCACTTATGCCCTAGACCCGTACGAGTTAGTCAGAAAAGGATAAAGGGGGGGGGGGGGGTACCCTGGTATATCACAAATTCGAAAATGAACTATTGCCGGCTGGACAAACGAAGAGATTCTCCACGTGGGCAATGATACCAGAGGAAGAGGTACTTATTGCCTTTAAAATGGCCCATAGCACTTATACCCTAGACCCGTACGAGTTTGTCAGTAGAGAGTTCAAAGGGGGGATATGGAATCGGAGATACAACGAATTCGAACTGAACTATTGCCGGCTGGCCAAACTAAGAGATTCTCCACACCGACCATTATACCAGAGGTAGAGGTTGGTATTGCCTCTAAAATGGCCCATAACACTTATGCCCTAGACCCGTAAGAGATAGTATGAAAAGGATAAGGGGGTTACCCTGGTATATCACAAATTCGAAAATGAACTATTGCCGGCTGGCCAAACGAAGAGATTCTCCACGTGGGCAATGATACCAGCGGAAGAGGTACTTATTGCCTTTAAAATGGCCTATAGCACTTATACCCTAGACCCGTACGAGTTTGTCAGTAGAGGGTTCAAAGGGGCGATATGGAATCCAAGATACAACGAATTCGAACTGAACTATATCCGGCTGGCCAAACTAAGAAATTCTCCACACCGACCATTATACCAGAGGTAGAGGTTGGTATTGCCTCTAAAATGGCTTATAGCACTTATGCCCTAGACCCGTACGAGTTAGTCAGAAAAGGATAAGGGGGGGTACCCTGGTATATCACAAATTCGAAAATGAACTATTGCCGGCTGGCCAAACGAAGAGATTCTCCACGTGGGCAATGATACCAGCGGAAGAGGTACTTATTGCCTTTAAAATGGCCCATAGCACTTATACCCTAGACCCGTACGAGTTTGTCAGTAGAGGGTTCAAAGGGGGGATATGGAATCCAAGATACAACAAATTCGAACTGAACTATTGCCGGCTGGCCAAACTTAGAGATTCTCCACAACGACCATTATACCAGAGGTAGAGGTTGGTATTGCCTTTAAAATGGCCCATAACACTTATGCCCTAGACCCGTAAGAGATAGTCAGAAAAGGATAAGGTGGTACCCTGGTATATCACAAATTCGAAAATGAACTATTGCCGGCTGGCCAAACGAAGAGATTCTCCACGTGGGCAATGACACCAGAGGAAGAGGTATGTTTTGCCTTTTAAAATGGCCCATAGCACTTATACCCTAGACCCGTACGAGTTTGTCAGTAGAGGGTTCAAAGGGGGGATATGGAATCCAAGATACAACGAATTCGAACTTAACTATTGCCGGCTGGCCAAACTAAGAGATTCTTCACACCGAACATTATACCAGAGGTAGAGGTTGGTATTGCCTCTAAAATGGCTCATAGCACTTATGCCCTAGACCCGTACGAGTTAGTCAGAAAAGGATAAGGGGGGGGGTACCCTGGTATATCACAAATTCGAAAATGAACTATTGCCGGCTGGCCAAACGAAGAGATTCTCCACACCGACCATTATACCAGAGGTAGAGGTTGGTATTGCCTCTAAAATGGCCCATAACACTTATGCCCTAGACCCGTAAGAGATAGTATGAAAAGGATAAGGGGGTTACCCTAGTATATCACAAATTCGAAAATGAACTATTGCCGGCTGGACAAACGAAGAGATTCTCCACGTGGGCAATGATACCAGCGGAAGAGGTACTTATTGCCTTTAAAATGGCCTATAGCACTTATACCCTAGACCCGTACGAGTTTGTCAGTAGAGGGTTCAAAGGGGGGATATGGAATCCAAGATACAACGAATTCGAACTGAACTATTGCCGGCTGGCCAAACTAAAAGATTCTCCACACCGACCATTATACCAGAGGTACAGGTTGGTATTGCCTCTAAAATGGCCTATAGCACTTATGCCCTAGACCCGTACGAGTTAGTCAGAAAAGGATAAGGGGGGGTACCCTGGTATATCACAAATTCGAAAATGAACTATTGCCGGCTGGCCAAACGAAGAGATTCTCCACGTGGGCAATGATACCAGAGGAAGAGGTACTTATTGCCTTTAAAATGGCCCATACAAATTATACCCTAGACCCGTACGAGTTTGTCAGTAGAGGGTTCAAAGGGGGGATATGGTATCCCGGATACAACGAATTCGAGCTGAACTATTGCCGGCTGGCCAAACTAAGAGATTCTCCACATCGACCATTATACCAGAGGTAGAGGTTGGTATTGGCCCTAAAATGGCCCATAGCACTTATGCCCTAGACCCGTACGAGTTAGTCAGAAAAGGATAAAGGGGGTACCCTGGTATATCACAAATTCGAAAATAAACTATTGCCGGCTGGCCAAACGAAGAGATTCTCCACGTGGGCAATGATACCAGAGGAAGAGGTACTTATTGCCTTTAAAATGGCCCATACAAATTATACCCTAGACCCGTACGAGTTTGTCAGTAGAGGGTTCAAAGGGGGGATATGGTATCCCGGATACAACGAATTCGAACTGAACTATTGCCGGCTGGCCAAACTAAGAGATTCTCCACATCGACCATTATACCAGAGGTAGAGGTTGGTATTGGCCCTAAAATGGCCCATAGCACTTATGCCCTAGACCCGTACGAGTTAGTCAGAAAAGGATAAGGGGGGTACCCTGGTATATCACAAATTCGAAAATGAACTATTGCTGGCTGGCCAAACGAAGAGATTCTCCACGTGGGCAATGATACCAGAGGAAGAGGTACTTATTGCCTTTAAAATGGCCCACAGCACTTATACCCTAGTCCCGTACGAGTTTTTCAGTAGAGGGTTCAAAGGGGGGATATGGTATCCCGGATACAACGAATTCGAACTGAACTATTGCCGGCTGGCCAAACGAAGAGATTCTCCACACCGACCATTATACCAGAGGTAGAGGTTGGTATTGTCTCTAAAATGGCCCATAACACTTATGCCCTAGACCCGTAAGAGATAGTATGAAAAGGATAAGGGGGTTACCCTAGTATATCACAAATTCGAAAATGAACTATTGCCGGCTGGACAAACGAAGAGATTCTCCACGTGGGCAATGATACCAGCGGAAGATGTACTTATTGCCTTTAAAATGGCCTATAGCACTTATACCCTAGACCCGTACGAGTTTGTCAGTAGAGATTTCAAAGGGGGGATATGGAATCCAAGATACAACGAATTCGAACTGAACTATTGCCGGCTGGCCAAACTAAAAGATTCTCCACACCGACCATTATACCAGAGGTACAGGTTGGTATTGCCTCTAAAATGGCCTATAGCACTTATGCCCTAGACCCGTACGAGTTAGTCAGAAAAGGATAAGGGGGGGGTACCCTGGTATATCACAAATTCGAAAATGAACTATTGCCGGCTGGCCAAACGAAGAGATTCTCCACGTGGGCAATGATACCAGAGAAAGAGGTACTTATTGCCTTTAAAATGGCCCATATAAATTATACCCTAGACCCGTACGAGTTTGTCAGTAGAGGGTTCAAATGGGGGATATGGTATCCTGGATACAACGAATTCGAGCTGAACTATTGCCGGCTGGCCAAACTAAGAGATTCTCCACATCGACCATTATACCAGAGGTAGAGGTTGGTATTGGCCCTAAAATGGCCCATAGCACTTATGCCCTAGACCCGTACGAGTTAGTCAGAAAAGGATAAAGGGGGTACCCTGGTATATCACAAATTCGAAAATAAACTATTGCCGGCTGGCCAAACGAAGAGATTCTCCACGTGGGCAATGATACCAGAGGAAGAGGTACTTATTGCCTTTAAAATGGCCCATACAAATTATACCCTAGACCCGTACGAGTTTGTCAGTAGAGGGTTCAAAGGGGGGATATGGTATCCCGGATACAACGAATTCGAACTGAACTATTGCCGGCTGGCCAAACTAAGAGATTCTCCACATCGACCATTATACCAGAGGTAGACGTTGGTATTGGCCCTAAAATGGCCCATAGCACTTATGCCCTAGACCCGTACGAGTTAGTCAGAAAAGGATAAGGGGGGTACCCTGGTATATCACAAATTCGAAAATGAACTATTGCCGGCTGGCCAAACGAAGAGATTCTCCACGTGGGCAATGATACCAGAGGAAGAGGTACTTATTGCCTTTAAAATGGCCCACAGCACTTATACCCTAGTCCCGTATGAGTTTTTCAGTAGAGGGTTCAAAGGGGGGGATATGGTATCCCGGATACAACGAATTCGAACTGAACTATTGCCGGCTGGCCAAACTAAGAGATTCTCCACATCGACAATTATACCAGAGGTAGAGGTTGGTATTGCCTCTAAAATGGCCCATAGCACTTATGCCCTAGACCCGTACGAGTTAGTCAGAAAAGGATAAGGGGGGTACCCTGGTATATCACAAATTCGAAAATGAACTAGTGCCGGCTGGCCAAACGAAGAAATTCTCCACGTGGGCAATGATACCAGCGGAAGAGGTACTTATTGCCTTTAAAATGGCCCATAGCACTTATACCCTAGACCCGTACGAGTTTGTCAGTAGAGGGTTCAAAGGGGGATATGGAATCCAAGATACAACGAATTCGAATTCAACTATTGCCGGCTGGCCAAACTAAGAGATTCTCCACACCGACCATTATACCAGAGGTAGAGGTTGGTATTGCCTCTAAAATGGCCCAGAGCACTTATGCCCTAGACCCGTACGAGTTAGTCAGAAAAGGATACGGGGGGGGGGATACCCTGGTATATCACAAATTCGAAAATGAACTATTGCCGGCTGGCCAAACGAAGAGATTCTCCACGCGGGCAATGATACCAGAGGAAGAGGTACTTTTTGCCTTTAAAATGGCCCATAGCACTTATACCCTAGACCCGTACGAGTTTGTCAGTAGAGGGTTCAAAATGGGGATATGGAATCCAAGATACAACGAATTCAAACTGAACTATTGCCGGCTGGCCAAACTAAGAGATTCTTCACACCGACCATTATACCAGAGGTAGAGGTTGGTATTGCCTCTAAAATGGCCCATAGCACTTATGCCCTAGACCCGTAAGAGTCAGTCAGAAAAGGATAAGGGGGGGGGGGGTACCCTGGTATATCACAAATTCGAACATGAACTTTTGCCGGCTGGCCAAACGAAGAGATTACCACGTGGGCAATGATACCAGAGGAAGAGGTACTTATTGCTTTTAAAATGGCCCAGAGCACTTATACCCTAGACCCGTACAAGTTTGTCAGTAGAGTGTTCAAAGGGGGATATGGAATCCAAGATACAAAGAGTTCGAATTGAACTATTGCCGGCTGGCTAAACGAAGAGATTCTCCACACCGACCATTATACCAGAGGTAGAAGTTGGTATTGCCTCTAAAATGGCCCATAGCACTTATGCCCTAGACCCGTACGAGTTAGTCAGAAAAGGATAAAATGGGGTACCCTGGTATATCACAAATTCGAAAATAAACTATTGCCGGCTGGCCAAACGAAGAGATTCTCCACGTGGGCAATGAAACCAGAGGAAGAGGTACTTATTGCCTTTAAAATGGCCCAGAGCACTTATACCCTAGACCCGTACAAGTTTGTCAGTAGAGTGTTCAAAGGGGGATATGGAATCCAAGATACAAAGAGTTCGAATTGAACTATTGCCGGCTGGCTAAACGAAGAGATTCTCCACGTGAGTAATGATACCAGAGGAAGAGGTACTTATTGCCTTTAAAATGGCTCATAGCACTTATACCCTAGACCCGTACGAGTTTGTCAGTAGAGGGTTCAAAGGGGGATATGGAATCCAAGATACAACGAATTCGAACTGAACTATTGCCAGCTGGCCAAACTAAGAAATTCTCCACACCGACCATTATACCAGAGGTAGAGGTTGGTATTGCCTCTAAAATGCCCCATAGCACTTATGCCCTAGACCCGTACGAGTTAGTCAGAAAAGGATAAGGGGGTACCCTGGTATATCACAAATTCGAAAATGAACTATTGCCGGCTGGCCAAACGAAGAGATTCTCCACGTGGGCAATGATACCAGCGGAAGAGGTACTTATTGCCTTTAAAATGGCCCATAGCACTTATACCCTAGACCCGTACGAGTTTGTCAGTAGAGGGTTCAAAGGGGGGATATGGAATCCAAGATACAACGAATTCGAACTGAACTATTGCCGGCTGGCCAAACTAAGAGATTCTCCACACCGACCATTATACCAGAGGTAGAGGTTGGTATTGCCTCTAAAATGGCCTATAGCACTTATGCCCTAGACCCGTACGAGTTAGTCAGAAAAGGATAAGGGGGGTACCCTGGTATATCACAAATTCGAAAATGAACTATTGCCGGCTGGCCAAACGAAGAGATTCTCCACGTGGGCAATGATACCAGAGGAAGAGGTACTTATTGCCTTTAAAATGGACCATAGCACTTATACCCTAGACCCGTACTAGTTTGTCCGTAGCGTGTTCAAAGGGGGGATATGGAATCCAAGATACAAAGAGTTCGAACTGAACTATTGCCGGCTGGCCAAAATAAGAGATTCTCCACACCGACCATTATACCAGAGGTAGAGGTTGGTATTGCCTCTAAAATGGCCCATAGCACTTATGCCCTAGACCCGTACGAGTTAGTCAGAAAAGGATAAGGGGGGGCGTACCCTGGTATATCACAAATTCGAAAATGAACTATTGCCGGCTGGCCAAACGAAGAGATTGTCCACGTGGGCAATGATACCAGAGGAAGAGGTACTTATTGCCTTTAAAATGGCCCATAGCACTTATACCCTAGTCCCGTACGAGTTTGTCAGTAGAGGGTTCAAAGGGGGGAAATGGTATCCCGGATACAACGAATTCGAACTGAACTATTGCCGGCTGGCCAAACTAAGAGATTCTCCACATCGACAATTATACCAGAGGTAGAGGTTGGTATTGCCTCTTAAATGGCCCATAGGACTTATGCCCTAGACCCGTACGAGTTAGTCAGAAAAGGATAAAGGGGGGGGGGGTACTCTGGTATATCACAAATTCGAAAATGAACTATTGCCGGCTGGCCAAACGAAGAGATTCTCCACGTGGGCAATGATACCAGAGGAAGAGGAACTTATTTCCTTTAAAATGGCCCATACAAATTATACCCTAGACCCGTACGAGTTTGTCAGTAGAGGGTTCAAAGGAGGGATATGGTATCCCGGATACAACGAATTCGAACTCAACTATTGCCGGCTGGCCAAACTAAGAGATTCTCCACATCGACCATTATACCAGAGGTAGAGGTTGGTATTGGCCTTAAAATGGCCCATAGCTCTTATGCCCTAGACCCGTACGAGTTAGTCAGAAAAGGATAAGGGGGGTACCCTGGTATATCACAAATTCGAAAATGAACTATTGCCGGCTGGCCAAACGAAGAGATTCTCCAAGTGGGCAATGATACCAGAGGAAGAGGAACTTATTGCCTTTAAAATGGCCCATAGCACTTATACCCTAGTCCCGTACGAGTTTGTCAGTAGAGGGTTCAAAGGGAGGAATGGTATCCCGGATACAACGAATTCGAACTGAACTATTGCCGGCTGGCCAAACTAAGAGATTCTCCACATCGACAATTATACCAGAGGTAGAGGTTGGTATTGCCTCTAAAATGGCCCATAGGACTTATGCCCTAGACCCGTACGAGTTAGTCAGAAAAGGATAAGGGGGGGGGTGGGTACTCTGGTATATCACAAATTCGAAAATGAACTATTGCTGGCTGGCCAAACGAAGAGATTCTCCACGTGGGCAATGATACCAGAGGAAGAGGTACTCATTGCCTTTAAAATGGCCCAGAGCACTTATACCCTAGTCCCGTACGAGTTTGTCAGTAGAGGGTTCAAAGGGGGGAAATGGTATCCCGGATACAACGAATTCGAACTGAACTATTGCCGGCTGGCCAAACTAAGAGATTCTCCACATCGAACATTATACCAGAGGTAGAGGTTGGTATTGCCTCTTAAATGGCCCATAGGACTTATGCCCTAGACCCGTACGAGTTAGTCAGAAAAGGATAAAGGGGGGGGTACTCTGGTATATCACAAATTCGAAAATGAACTATTGCCGGCTGGCCAAACGAAGAGATTCTCCACGTGGGCAATGATACCAGAGGAAGAGGTACTTATTTCCTTTAAAATGGCCCATACAAATTATACCCTAGACCCGTACGAGTTTGTCAGTAGAGGGTTCAAAGGAGGGATATGGTATCCCGGATACAACGAATTCGAACTCAACTATTGCCGGCTGGCCAAACTAAGAGATTCTCCACATCGACCATTATACCAGAGGTAGAGGTTGGTATTGGCCTTAAAATGGCCCATAGCACTTATGCCCTAGACCCGTACGAGTTAGTCAGAAAAGGATAAGGGGGGTACCCTGGTATATCACAAATTCGAAAATGAACTATTGCCGGCTGGCCAAACGAAGAGATTCTCCAAGTGGGCAATGATACCAGAGGAAGAGGAACTTATTGCCTTAAAAATGGCCCATAGCACTTATACCCTAGTCCCGTACGAGTTTGTCAGTAGAGGGTTCAAAGGGGGGAATGGTATCCCGGATACAACGAATTCGAACTGAACTATTGCCGGCTGGCCAAACTAAGAGATTCTCCACATCGACAATTATACCAGAGGTAGAGGTTGGTATTGCCTCTAAAATGGCCCATAGGACTTATGCCCTAGACCCGTACGAGTTAGTCAGAAAAGGATAAGGGGGGGTGGGTACTCTGGTATATCACAAATTCGAAAATGAACTATTGCTGGCTGGCCAAACGAAGAGATTCTCCACGTGGGCAATGATACCAGAGGAAGAGGTACTCATTGCCTTTAAAATGGCCCATAGCACTTATACCCTAGTCCCGTACGAGTTTGTCAGTAGAGGGTTCAAAGGGGGGAAATGGTATCCCGGATACAACGAATTCGAACTGAACTATTGCCGGCTGGCCAAACTAAGAGATTCTCCACATCGAACATTATACCAGAGGTAGAGGTTGGTATTGCCTCTAAAATGCCCCATAGCACTTATGCCCTAGACCCGTACGAGTTAGTCAGAAAAGGATAAGGGGGGGTACCCTAGTATATCACAAATTCGAAAATGAACTATTGCCGGCTGGCCAAACGAAGAGATTCTCCACGTGGGCAATGATACCAGAGGAAGAGGTACTTATTGCCTTTAAAATGGCCCATAGCACTTATACCCTAGACCCGTACGAGTTTGTCAGTAGAGGGTTCAAAGGGGGGATATGGTATCCCGGATAGAACGAATTCGAACTGAACTATTGCCGGCTGGCCAAACTAAGAGATTCTCCACATCGACCATTAGTCCAGAGGTAGATGTTGGTATTGCCTCTAAAATGGCCCAGAGCACTTATGCCCTAGACCCGTACGAGTTAGTCAGAAAAGGATAAGGGGGGGGGGGTACCCTGGTATATCACAAATTCGAAAATGAACTATTGCCGGCTGGCCAAACGAAGAGATTCTCCACGTGGGCAATGATACCAGAGGAAGAGGTACTTATTGCCTTTAAAATGGCCCATAGCACTTATACCCTAGACCCGTACGAGTTTGTCAGTAGAGGGTTCAAAGGGGGCATATGGTATCCCGGATACAACGAATTCGAACTGAACTATTGCCGGCTGGCCAAACTAAGAGATTCTCCACATCGACCATTATACCAGAGGTAGAGGTTGGTATTGCCTCTAAAATGGCCCAGAGCACTAATGCCCTAGACCCGTACGAGTTAGTCAGGAAAGGATAAGGGGGGGGGGGGTACCCTGGTATACCACAAATTCGAAAATGAACTATTGCCGGCTGGCCAAACGAAAAGATTCTCCACGTGGGCAATGATACCAGAGGAAGAGGTACTTATTGCCTTTAAAATGGCTCAGAGCATTTATACCCTACACCCGTACGATTTTGTCAGTAAAGGGTTAATAGGGGGAATATGGTGTCACGGTATACAACGAATTCGATCTGAATTATTGCCGGCTGGCCAAACTATGAGATTCTCCACGTAGGCCATTATACCAGTGGTAGAGGTAGAAATTTCCTCTAAAATGGCCCAGAACAATCATGCCCTAGACCTGTGCAAATTTGTCAGCAGACGGTTTAAAGGGGGATATAGTATCCCGGTGTACAACGAAGTCAAAATGAAATATTGCCAGCTGACCGACTAAGATAATCTAAACGTGGACCATATTAGCAGAGGTAGAGGTAGCCATTGCCTTTAAGATGGGCCATAGCACTAACCCTGATTGCGTTGTCAAACATATCAGATGTATGGAATAATGTTGCCTCGAAAATTACCCATGGTTCTTATGTCCTAGACCCGTACCTGTTGAACAGCAAAGGGAAGTACTCTTGTATGTCACAAAGACCAAACTAAGAGTTTCTCCTTGTGGGCTAACAAAAAGATTAGCGGAGGTGTTTTCTCTAAAAAGGCCCATGTATCGTATATCATAGATCCGTACGTATTGGTAGGAAAAGGGTAAGGGAAGTACTCTTGTATATCAAAATATTCAAACATACTTTTACTTGCTGGTCATTTTAAAGGTAATTAGTACCTTAACCTCTGTATCATGGTCCACGAGGAGAATCTTTTGGTTTGACAAGTCGTCAATAGTTCAATTCGACTTTGAGATATATAAAGGTGCCCATCTTTCTCTTTGCTGACTAGGTCGTACGGTCTAGGGTATAGTAGTATGGGTCATTTTAGAGGCAATTCCTATTTCTTCCTCTGATATAATGACCCACGTGGAGAATTTCTTAATTTGGCCATCCGGCAATAGTTTTTTTCGACTTCGTGATGAATCGGAGTACCACAACCCTTGTTATCCCCTCCTGACAAACTCGTACGGGTCTAGGACATACGTACTATGGGCCATTATACAACTACTACATATACCTCTTGTGTCATGACCCATGTGGAAAATGTCTTGGTTTGGCCAGCTGGCAATAGTTCATTTCGACTTTGTGATATATAAAGGTACCAACCTTATCCTTTCCTGGCTAAGTCGTACGAGTCTAGGGCATTAAAGATTTTTGTCATTTTTGAGGCAATGGATACCTCTCCCTCTGATATAACGACTCGTGTGAATAATTATTTCTATTCAAGCTCTAATGTCAACATGTCACACATGTTACAATGAATATGGGCAGCGAGAACGTTGCGTTTGTGATTTTGCTCTTAACATACTTGGGCCGCACATGAATTACTTTAAAATAAATGAAAGTGATCACAACATTAATTATTAAAGTTCTAATAAAATAAATTACTAGTAAAATTTTAAAGTTTATATGTAAAATATTTAACAGCCCACGGTTTAAATTAATTTTAATGTCCATATGCTAATCACACGTTATCATTTTACTTTTCACGATTTATATTTAACACATGTTAGTCTATGTTTTTATTTTCGTCTTTTCCTCACTCTGAGCTGCTATATTTTCAAGTTCCAAAGAATTCAAGTTTGATGATTGGTCTAGATACCAAACCAGTTTTTGTTCGAATTATGGCTGATCGTGTAAGTCCATCTTTGCCGTAAAATAATTTGTCAATGATCGCCAAAGTCCAATTTACTCTAGATACATAGTCCTGAATCTATACTACATATTTCCGACGTTAATGTTCTATGTGTTTCGATCTGTGTATCGGTAATATTTCCTAAGCGAATTTATGTATTCCTGCTTCCATCTTTTTATGTAGTTTTTAAGAATTAATGAAAGAAACTTCGATTGTCTAGCCAGTTACTGGTTCATGCGTAGTGTCTTTGGTTCCTGGTTGTAAACTACAGTCTTTAAGGCCGTTAGACGGTAGCGTCTTGGTCCGTTTTCAATATAATAAATGTGACGGAGTAAGGGGTTCGTCGTCCGCGTTTGATCCGATGAAACGTATGTTAGTGGGCGATCACTGAGTAAACGTTCTACTTCAGTCATTATCGTGTTGAATGTTTTATTGTCCATATGTGCTCGTTTAATGCAGTTTTTCGTTATTCCTCTCAATCTCTCCCACCATCCACCGAACAAAATTGTTCCATAAGGATTAAGCTTCTCGGTTACATGATGATTTTGATAAATGTTCAATTTCTTATGCTCTCGCATCATACAAATAATAAACATGATGCATGGAAGAAGTCTAACAAAGCTCTTTGTTAATTAAAGCTCGATATAATATTGTCAACATAAAAGTATTTCTTTAACATTGCTGTCCAGTCTGTTGAATTGCAGTCAAATGTTTACGTATAACAGCATTTAGGATAAACGGAGAGAAAGTTGCTCCAAATTATACTGACTTGAATCTGTTTGCGGTTAGTTGATTATTTGGGTCATCCGGGTTACTACGCATAAGAGAATCTGGTAACATCACGATCCTCTTCCTCCGGCCCATAATAAGCAAGGCTTTTTTCTATACCTGTCGAGACGGCGTATTTGTGCATTCTAAATCGGAGAAAAATTCCGGTTAAATCATTAAAGTTTGGCAAAAGATCCATCAAACAATCATTTAAGCTTAGATTAATAGGTGAAGGTTTGCAGCTACAGTCAAATACAATTCTGATTGGCGTGGTTGACGACTTTTTACGGAAATGATGGTGCGGTATGGAATGAACAATTGTTTTGGCTGATCGTTCATCAACTCTCTCGATAAATCTACGTTTTTCTTGTTCATTAATAATTTTTCCGTTTTTCTGTAAAAGTGTAAGTTCACGATTAAGACGCTTAATGACATTTTCTGTTCTCCGTTATTCAATACTTCTGTTTTCTAGTAAGGTGTGGTGTTCCTCCTTACAAGGTAACTTATCAACATATCTTTATGTTTCCATATGGTAACCTCTACCACTTGATTTATATAAATCTTGGAATTGTCTGTTTTCAGATTTGTTGTAACTATTATTTATACTAGCAGCTACAACTTTCATAAATTTCTCCATTATAAAAGTTCTACTCTTCAACTTTGTGACCTACTAATATGTTCATCATTGACGTAAGTGTGTGATCTGGATTTGCAGGTATTCAATTGATTGTGCCGGACAGAAGGTTACGGATTTCCGACTTGACGGTAGTAGGTCCTGTTCCTCATACTATTCTATCATCGACAATTGACCAGTAATAATCGAATTAGATATAATTCAATAGAGAATCTTCAACCATTGGGTCATGTGAGACCGGATGGTCTAATTTCAAGCCAAACAAATACTTTAAATTTGTTATATTACGTACATAAGTCTTCATTGGTACAGCTATTTCTGGTACAATCAAAACGTTGATAGGTAATTTGCCGTTGTCTGTGCCATCACTTGTGTCACAAAATCCTGACAAGTTTATGGTCTTCTGTCTGGTAATTGTCAAATCAAGCTCTGTAGCTTATTTTTCTGTGATGAGGGCATCTGTGCGCCCTTGTCAAGTAATGTGTTTGTGTAAGTACATTGAATGCCCGAACTTACTTGCGCTACGACAGTTTTTAGTCTGTGTCTGTGAGTGAAGAACTGTACCCGTTTTCTTCGCGTTGTGTTGTGTTTACTGAATTGTGTTACTAGTAATATATTCATTAGTGTTACTCTGTTTTTCATCTTTTTAACCTCGTCTTTGCATAAACTAGTATGCTGCTTTATTTTACATTTCCTGCAACTTTTGTGTGATTTGCAATCAGCTATATTGGGGGTCAAAGACAGTTAAAACATAAACGATGCTGTTTAACAACAGAAATATTTGCTGTTTGATCAATTATCTTAGTGCAATTAACGGGAACATGTGATTCGTTACAAAAGTACACATGATTTTACGTTTATTTGTGTTGATTTATTTTGTACGTACCTTTGCATTGGTGTGAAATGCTGCTGTAGTGGTTTAAGTTTCCGTATGATCAGAGGAATTGCCTCTCTCCATAATGTTGAGTTCTTGAGATAGTATATGTAGTAGTTCATTTAATTGCCAACTATTTGATTCATGGTGTCTTGTAAGATTTATGCGTACGTCCCCGGTAACTTTTTCAATATGATAGGGACCAATAATGGGTCATATGTATTCTCTGTCTGACCAAGGGATTCTAAACCACGTACATATGTTTCAATTTTGTCGTAAAAAATAACGCAAGCTCTTGTATGAAGGTATGTAAAATTATGCATTCATGTACGTTTGCGTGATGTTGCGAACTTGTGGCATGTGTGTTTAGCGTTGATGTTTGTACTTAGATAAATTTTGCTATTGGCTGTATTTTTTTTCTAAATTAAATAAATAATCATCAGAGTTAACGATTTCTGTTTCGAAGGTTATTGGAATCAACAAGTTTTGTGCCGCTCTCCCCATTTTTCGTCGAATTTCTGGAATATTCCGGAGACGGCACTACTATGTCCTGCTAGTATCGATTTCAGCTGTAAATTCATCCTGGTCACTTGACACCAATATCGTTAAGAGGTTAACTTGACACCAATATCGTTAAGAGGTTACATCGGACAACTATATAGCTAACAATAGCAAAAGCGAATAGAATGTATGTATATCTATTTTGACTATAATGTCAACACGTGACACTTACGTAACATTACAATGATTAACAACAGCGAAAACTTGATCAATTACTCCTTAACATAGTGTCTAAGTATCGGTACCCAATACGATTGTAATACGTAAGTAAGCGTAGCATTGAGTCCGAATTAAGTGAACGCTCGTGTGCGTCTGTCACTATCAGTTTGGTAAGTAAATGATTCGCAGGTAATAAATACGGAAATTTGGTATTCTCTAAAATGATTCCGCTGTGAATCCTTCCATTGCATCTCAAAAAGCTACCGTCATCTATGAAGAGTCACAATTGTCTAGTGCTAGGATATTGCCTTGTGTTTTTATCTCAGATGTTTGGTATATCGGTATATTGGTAGTTAAATATGAACCGCTGAACGTAAGCAGTTACTCAAATCACTTTCCTGAAAATTTCAATATTTCCAATTGTCTATAACGTTACTGATATCATAGTGATCAGTATGAACTTCATTGTTTAGAAATTCCTCGTCTTCGTTTTTTTTCTGTAATTGTCAATACCGTTAACTAATTCTGTCTTTTTTTAAAGGACACTATCGATGTATTGATCGACGTCAATTCCTCGTGTTAAGAGATTGGTTGGGTTGCATTCTTTTGGGCAATATCTCCATTAATGTTGATTTTGTAGATTTTGTTATTCCTCGCGCTCGATTCACAATAAATCGTTTAAACAGTTTCGATGATTTAACCAGTGCAATACTATACAGCTATCCGACCAGAAAGCCACGTTTTTACATTAGAAGGTCGATTTTACATGAAAAGCTAGTCTAGTTCCAATAACTGCGGCCATAAGTTCTAGTTGCGGTTATGTAAGGGTTTTCACTTGCGCTAATCTGCTTTTCGCAATCACTAACGTAATTTCGGTTCCGTTGTTCAGATAGTCAGTCGCAAAATACGTGTAGTTCAAGGTATACCGAAGATTAGATGAAACAAAGGAGAATACAAAATTCGATCAAGTAGAAGTCATTACAACACTAGGAAAACTTGTGCAAACACAAACATTGTTTTAGGACTTGAATGAACAAATTCTAAAGTTAACGGAACCGGAAGATGTGGTAAATTAGATTATTTCATTCAGATGAATTTTCGGTTAATATGATAACCTTGATTTGACACGTACGTAAGTTCATACAAATGTCCAAAATCCTGCAGTCCCGTCACATTGAATCAAATACTAAAGTACTAGAACGCACACTTTAAATCCAAAAACTATACCGTTTGTTTCAACGCAAAACATAGCAAACCTACACAACGCACTGTCGTTTGAAAACCAGTTTGCCCAAGCCATTCTCATAATCAACACGCAATAAAGTACATTTCCTGCAACTTTTAATCAGAGTAACGGACCAAAACTTACGCTTCCAACTTTCGAAGGCACGATTTCAGAATGGCAAACCTTCTGGGACTCATGTGAGTCGTCCGTACATCTTAACTAGTTACTTACAAATATACAAAAGTGTAACTGCTTGAAAGCTCATGAAGTAGAACACGAAGCACTAGATTTAGAAATTCCTTCGCCTATAAATCAGTAAACAAGCTTACGAAGTTTTTTACGATCAAATTGGAGGTAGCGTCAAGGTCTAGAAACTTTGGGTAAGACACATGAAACATACGGCACACTACTTCTTCCCATTATTGTCTACAAATTACCCGTTGAAGTCAGAAAATATCTCGCGCGAGGACATAGAACAAAAACGTTGGTATAACGGACCTCCCTGAAAGCATATTAGATGATATCGTTATACCGGACACAGGACAAAAGAGTCGACATCCGAAATTGGTGAAATCTAAATCTTACAAGAATATTGAGACTAGACCTAGCGTTTAATGTCACGAAATACATCCACCAACTCATTGCAGTAAA
Organism: Mytilus galloprovincialis; assembly: GCF_965363235.1. Taxonomy (NCBI): domain Eukaryota; kingdom Metazoa; phylum Mollusca; class Bivalvia; order Mytilida; family Mytilidae; genus Mytilus; species Mytilus galloprovincialis. Next base: position 24,489,327 of record NC_134850.1, read on the forward strand.
ACAGCCGACACATAATGCCGTATGAACAAATTTGTTATCTTTAACTACCTTGGTATACACAGACTAAACGAATGTAAATCTAAACGCACATTGTAATGAGAAACACCACACAAACTAATGTAATGCACGTTAAACCCACTATCTTCGAATTCGCCCAACGTTCAACTCGTGAATGACATTGATGATACGGAACATAATACTACTATTTTGTATTCTCAACGGACAGAATTGCAATCGAATGTACTTTGGAAAACTGCCGTGGCACAAATAGGCTCAAATCAGTTCTTTATCGATACGGATATTCTTTTTGACGAAGGAGGGCAAACATCTTTTGAAACGCAAAACTTAACTAAATTTACAGATAGCGGGAACATAAATAATATATTAATCGGCATTTGAAGGTGCAGAGAAAAACGTGAGACACATAGAAAAGTCAACAATCTATCTGAAAACCGATGTAGGACACGTATTGTCAATCAAAGTACTGATAGTACAGATGATCGGCATGCCTATACAGAATCACATACGTAATATTGATACACAGAACGGTTATTTGCGTGGTTTAAAGATAGCGAACACGGTGACAAAGCACGATTCATTCGAGATATCGTTGCTGGTAGGCTCATATCACTACGGAGACATTGTTAAAGATTATATAGTCCGTGTAAACGATCCGACCGCCGTGAAATCCAATATCGGATAAATGCTTTCGGTACTTACATACGGTAAGAAAACAAACACGTCGAAGACTAGTATGTGTAATGTTCTAGTATCACACAAAGTTAAAGAATTCAATCTGGAGAGATTTTTGAATTTAGATTCAATAGGAATAAATAGTAGGGAGGTAGACGAAGACGACAATGCATATATTTAAGTCTATCAGGACAGATCAATTGAGTTCTGAGAAAACAAATATTCCGCCATGTTACCTTGAAAACGTGATGAATTGCCTATAAATTAAGCAGTCACGAACAGAAGGACAGAAAACGTCCTTCAAAGACTTACTCAAAACTCAGATATGTTAAAGAAGTACGGGAGCATTATACAAGAACAGGAACGAAGAGGATTCATAGAGAAGGTAGATGAAACAGATGAACTTAAGAAAAGTATCACTACATTCCTTATCATCCTGTACAGAAGGAATCAAGCACTATGCCTATCAAAATTGTTTACGACTGCATTTGTCGACATCGCATAATTCGCAAAGTTTGAATGACTGATTTGTATGTGGACAACATTCTGTTAAGTTTACAGAACGAGGGTGGGCTGACTATAAGGAAGGGAGATCAATGATGGAGGAAACTGGATTCTATCTACGATCCTGGACTTCAAACCGTGTGGATATACGTAAGCTAGCTAAAACGGAAAAAGTACTACTATATGCGGACAAAACACAAAAGTACTTGATATGTTATGGAATAGCTGATTCGATGATCTGATGTACCAGAAATTAATACGGCCGCTTTGTGAAAAATTGTGCAAATCATGCTACAGGAATAAAATTTGGCATAGACTCAGCTCAGCTGTTACTCTTTTATTCAAGATAAGGAGGCATTTGAAAAAAATGTCTCACATCCGGTAAAAATCCTAAATGGCCGACATCATACTTAAATCATCCAAATATCAGAGGCTAGTGTAAGTGTGTGAAAAGCGGTTTTTATCATGCTGATATAATAATATTTGGAACAAACCTTTGTTATGTACTACTTTTGGATATTTTATATAGATTAGATGTCTTTTAAAACCCTACTTTCGGTAAAATCCGACATGGCGGACATTGTACTAAAATAAGCTTATTTTTAAAGGAGGGTATTGCTACTATCATTAAATTGTTCAGGAACCTTTCTTTGATGCTGCTAATGGATACAATACATAAGACATATGTCTTTAAAAGCATTACTTCCGGTTATAGTCAAACTGGCGGACATGAAACATCATTATTTTACTTCAATATTCAACTTTATTTCAAAATGTAAAGAAACTGGTTTCTTTTTGTGCTGGTCAGTTACCATTTGGTTTTGGCTTTAAGTTATCTTCTAAACCACCTATTGTATTCTATAGATAATGATTAAATACAAAGCTAACACTTCCGGTATATAAAACCAATTTGGAGTAAATTTCAAAGATGAGTCCTCAGTCCATATCTTCGAAATAGAGCTTTTATTTGGATAGATTGATGAAAATAAGATAAAATCACTGTAGTACTAAAACATCTTTAAAAGTACAGATCATTTATGGCCGCAAATATTCACAATCGGAAAGCTGATTTTCCTCATTTACTAAGACAGCGGCGGTATTGGTTTTTACATCAATAATGTACAAGCTCCTGAAAAGGTGAAGAGGTCTCACAAAGAGTTGTCCAAAGGGGTTCCAATGTTTCATATTTTCCCCGCCATTATAAGCGTCTGGAATAGTAAGCATAGAAACCAAATCTCAAGCTTGTTACTCATCCACACCCGCCATGGTATATTGCACGTTTTACATGATGAAAAACATTAGACCGAGTCGTTCAAATATCGTCAATAAGTCTTTCCACTTTCAAAAACATGTTTTCTTGCTTCGTAAACCCCATCTGATAAGTTTGTTCGATCTTACTACAAAACCACGTATCGTTTTATCAATGGCATTATCAAATCCATATCTGGTGATGTGGGCTGATCAATCATCATTCTAAATCATTAAGTCACATCTTCAAACGCCATCCATGTCAACAACGAAGTTCCCTTTCAAGTAAACGTGCACTTGAAAGGTCACGGATAGATTATATCTAAGGCTTTTTCCACTTCCAAATACAAGCCAAAGTTCATCTGCCCCCATGTCACCGAATAATGACACAGCAATGACAGCAGCATCAGTATCGACTGTTCAAGTCATGAGTCAGTTAAGTCTGTGAATCAATGCATCAGACACATGTTTTTTTTGTATATTGATTCTATAGTATAAGCCTATTCATTTTAACATGGGGCTAAACTTGAAACACCATCATGTGGTGAATAACACAAAACATCCTGAGCATTTGTTGCTACAACTAACTCTTCCTCAAAATCTATTGAGCAAGCGCCTGTGAATAAAAACTAAAAAGTTCTTTCTTAATGTCGCCATCTCTCAGAAAACTTTACCAATTTTGAGATTTGTTTCGACTCTGGATTCGTCTTTGTATTCTCTTACCCCTAAGTGTATTTCTTTTTTCTTGTGGCAGCATTCAAACTACCGGTATTGTCTATATATGCATTCATCCACTGTTACAGTTTCAAGTTGTTTCATAACGAGTATGCTGATAGGGTATTATGCCCTTATCTTAAAAAGCATGAAACTATTATGATAAAGTCTTGGATGCATATGACAGTTGTAGCAACACATGTTCAGGATATTCTATCTTTACCGCCGTGACGCGGTTCAAATTAAACACCATATTAATACATATGTATTAAAAGGCTGACACTAGAATCATGGTGCATGTGTCTGATGCAGTGAAACACGAAATTAAACAAGTCATTATTCGAACAGTCGTTACTGATGATGCTGTCATTACTGTTTCGCTATTCCGTGACATAGGGGTAGACGAACTATGGATTGTGTTTAAGAGGAAAAGCTTTGGATAAATATATATAAATGACCTTCCAACTGCATTCGCGATTAGGGATCACACCCAAATATTATGATCCATTTTCCGGTTGTGATACGGTTCTCTGTTTTCTTGAAAAGGGGGAAAAAGACTGTTTTGGAGACATTGATAGCATTTGAAGATGTGACTTTAACTTAAAGAATGATAATTGATCCGCCTTAATCACCGGTGTTTACTGTAAGATAGCAAAAAATAATCATATGGGGTTAGCATGGTTAACAAAGCAAGAAATATCTATTTACGCAAAAGAGTAGGTTAATTGAGGTTATCAACTTAGTCTAGTCTTTTCCAGCATGCAAAATGTACAATATACTAAGACACGTGTTTAGGGGACGAGCCTGAAATTGGCTCGTATGCTACCAAGTCCAGGTGCTAATGGATGACGACGGGACAAAGAGGATCACTTTTAAAAAACTCTTTCTGAGGGCTCATCATGTTGTCAGAAGCTTGCACATTGTGGATGTAAGAAAGGTTGTCGCGGTTGTTTTTATGAGGAAAATCAAGTCTCCCGTGCCCTGCGTCGTGTGCATGTGGTGGTAACTGGGAATTTACAAGTTTTTTTTGCCAAATAGGGGTAATTTTTAAAAGGTTTAGTACTTAAGTGATTTTATTTTGATTAAATCAATCTATCCAAAGCTCTACATCGAACATATGGAGTGAGGACTCATCTTTGACATTTACGCCATATTGGTTTTTTTTTACCGGAAGTTTTAACTTTGTATTTAAATATTAACTACAGAATATGATAAGTGGTTTAGAGGATAAATTAAAGCCTAAAGTTGATGACCACCACAAAAAAAAACCCACTTTCTTCACATTTTGAAAAAAAGATAAATATCAAAATAAAAAAATGACATATTTATGTCCTCCATTTTGAATATTACCGGAAGAAAGGATTTTTAAGACATATATCTTATACATTGTATCCCTTGGAAGCATCAAAGAAATGTTCCTGTACAATTTAATGATAGTAACAATACGTTAAAACACATTTCAATCCCCCTCCCTAAAAAATAAGCTTATTTTAGTCAATGTCCGCCATATTGGATTCTACCGAAAGTAGGGTTTTTAGAGACATTTTATCTATATAATATATCCAAAAGTATTACATAACAAAGGTTTGTACCAAATATTATTATAGCAGCATGCTGATAGATCCTTTTCACATACTGTGGATTCATTATTATTCGTGGGATACCAATTTTTCGTGGATTTCATTGGTACAGGCAAACCACGAAATTTGATGTTCAACGAATGACAAATTTTACAAAGGCTTGTACTAGTATGCAGACTTCGGTAAAACCACGAAATTAAATATCCACGAATATGTAAGTTTCCCTGAATCCACGAAAATTGGTATCCACGAAAATAAATGAATCCACAGTACTAGCCTTCTATATTGGGCCGATTAAAGTATGATGTCCGCCCTTTTTTATTTAACCGGCAGTGAGACATTTTTTTCAAATGCCTTCTTATCTGAAATAAAAGAGCAATATTTCAGGAAGGTCTATGCCAATGTTCATGCTTATATCAGGATGTGCACAACTCGTCTGAAATATACTTGTGGCCGCCGGACTAAATGTGATATTCCAATACTAGACATTGTAACAAAAAGTGAGATTTTGAAAATTCTTCGAAAAAATACGATCCACTTAGAATACTTAGCCCGGTCACAATACGAACAAAGAAGCTCATACAGGATCTATGGAAAAGTGGATTGAATTGGGATAAACACGTTTCGGAAAACTCTAAGGATTACTGTAGCAAGCGACTTTGAGAAAGCGACACACAACGTATTTCCGAGATATTATTTCTCCGGTAATTCTATTTCGGAATAGTCTGGTAACAGCGCTTTTGTCCTCTGTTCTCCGATCTGACTGATTTCATTTTTTCGAGATCCGGGTCACGGTATCATAAATAAAGATGATAGTTAAGGCAATATGTACTACAACAACTGTTCAGCCAGTACATTAAATATACATATTCGTATTCCAAGGCGAAGTCACTGACAGTACGACGTCGACAATGGACAAGTACAATAAATCGGACGTTATGCTCCCGCGATAGGTTAACCAATAATGGCTAACGTGGAGAATCTCTTAGTATGGCCAGTCAACAATAGTTAATTTCCATTTTTAACCCTCTTCTGAAAAATCTTACGGGTCTAAGGCATCAGTGCTTTTATCCATTTTAAAGGTAATAACTACCTTTGTACCTGTTATCGTGACCCTAGTGGAGCATCTTTTAGTTTTGCTAGTCGGCAACAGTTCAATAAACCCCTTTCCCTTTGCTGACTGACTCGTACGGGTCTAGGGCATAAGTGTTATGGGTCATTTTAGAGTCAATATCAACTTCTACCTCTGGAATAATTGTCGATGTGGAGAATCTCTTAGCTTGGCCAGCCGGCAATAGTTCAGTTCTAATTTGTTGTAAACCGGTATCCCATATCCCCACTTTTAACCCTCTACTTACTTACTCATACGGGTCTAGGGTATAATTGCTATGGGTCATTTTAAAGTCAATAAGTACCTCTTCCTCTGGTATCATTGCCTACGGGTACAATCTCTTCGTTTGGCCAGCCGGCAATAATTCATTTCGAATTTGTGATATACTTGGGTACCCCCTCCTTATCCTTTCCTGACTAACTCGTACGGGTCTAGGGCATAAGTGTTATCGGCCATTTTAGAGGCAGTACCAACCTCTACCTCTGGTATAATGGTCGATGTGGAGAATCTTTTAGTTTGGCCAGCCGGCAATAGTTCAGTTCGAATTCGTTGTTAACCGGAATACCATATCCCCCCTTTTAACCTTCTACTAACAAACTCGTACGGGTCTAAGGTACAAGTGCTATGGGCCATTTTAAAGGCAATAAGTACCTCTTCCTCTGGTATCATTGCCCACGTGGAGAATCTCTTCGTTTGGCCAGCCGGCAATAGTTCATTTTAGAATCTGTGATATACCAGGGTACCCCCCTTATCCTTTCCAGACTAACTCGTACGGGTCTGGGGCATAAGTGCTCTGGACCATTTTATAGGCAATACCAACCTCTACCTCTGGTATGATGGTCGATGTGGAGAATCTCTTAGTTTGGCCAGTCGGCAATAGTTCAGTTCGAATTCGTTGTAAACCGGAATACCATATCCCCCCTTTTAACCCTCTACTGACAAACTCGTACGGGTCTAGGGTACAAGTGCTATGGGCCATTTTAAAGGCAATAAGTACCTCTTCCTCTGGTATCATTGCCCACGTGGAGAATCTCTTCGTTTGGCCAGCCGGCAATAGTTCATTTTAGAATTTGTGATATACCAGGGTACGCCCCCCCCTTATCCTTTTCTGACTAACTCGTACGGGTCTAGGGCATAAGTGCTATGGGCCATTTTAGAGGCAATACCAACCTCTACCTCTGGTATAATGGTCGATGTGGAGAATCTCTTAGTTTGGCCAGCCGGCAATAGTTCAATTCGAATTCGTTGTATTCGGGATACCATATTCCCCCTTTGAACCCTCTACTGACAAACTCGTACGGGTCTATGGTATAAGTGCTATGGGCCATTTTAAAGGCAATAAGTACCTCTTCCTCTGGTATCATTGCCCACGTGGAGAATCTCTTCGTTTGGCCAGCCGGCAATAGTTCATTTTCGAATTTGTGATATACCAGGGTACCCCCCCCTTATCCTTTTCTGACTAACTCGTACGGGTCTAGGGCATAAGTGCTATGGGCCATTTTAGAGGCAATACCAACCTCTACCTCTGGTATAATGGTCGATGTGGAGAATCTCTTAGTTTGGCCAGCCGGCAATAGTTCAATTCGAATTCGTTGTATCCGGGATACCATATCCCCCCTTTGAACCCTCTACTGACAAACTCGTACGGGTCTAGGGTATAAGTGCTATGGGCCATTTTAAAGGCAATAAGTACCTCTTCCTCTGGTATCATTGCCCACGTGGAGAATCTCTTCGTTTGGCCAGCCGGCAATAGTTCATTTTCGAATTTGTGATATACCAGGGTACGCCCCCCCCCCCCTTATCCTTTTCTGACTAACTCGTACGGGTCTAGGGCATAAGTGCTATGGGCCATTTTAGAGGCAATACCAACCTCTACCTCTGGTATAATGGTCGATGTGGAGAATCTCTTAGTTTGGCCAGCCGGCAATAGTTCAATTCGAATTCGTTGTATTCGGGATACCATATCCCCCCTTTGAACCCTCTACTGACAAACTCGTACGGGTCTAGGGTATAAGTGCTATGGGCCATTTTAAAGGCAATAAGTACCTCTTCCTCTGGTATCATTGCCCACGTGGAGAGTCTCTTCGTTTGGCCAGCCGGCAATAATTCATTTCGAATTTGTGATATACTTGGGTACCCCCTCCTTATCCTTTCCTGACTAACTCGTACGGGTCTAGGGCATAAGTGTTATCGGCCATTTTAGAGGCAGTACCAACCTCTACCTCTGGTATAATGGTCGATGTGGAGAATCTTTTAGTTTGGCCAGCCGGCAATAGTTCAGTTCGAATTCGTTGTTAACCGGAATACCATATCCCCCCTTTTAACCTTCTACTAACAAACTCGTACGGGTCTAAGGTATAAGTGCTATGGGCCATTTTAAAGGCAATAAGTACCTCTTCCTCTGGTATCATTGCCCACGTGGAGAATCTCTTCGTTTGGCCAGCCGGCAATAGTTCATTTTCGAATTTGTGATATACCAGGGTACCCCCCCTTATCCTTTTCTGACTAACTCGTACGGGTCTAGGGCATAAGTGCTATGGGCCATTTTAGAGGCAATACCAACCTCTACCTCTGGTATAATGGTCGATGTGGAGAATCTCTTAGTTTGGCCAGCCGGAAATAGTTCAATTCGAATTCGTTGTATCCGGAATACCATATCCCCCCTTTGAACCCTCTACTGACAAACTCGTACGGATCTAGGGTATAAGTGCTATGGGCCATTTTAAAGGCAATAAGTACCTCTTCCTCTGGTATCATTGCCCACGTGGAGAATCTCTTCGTTTGGCCAGCCGGCAATAGTTCATTTTCGAATTTGTGATATACCAGGGTACCCCCCCTTATCCTTTTCTGACTAACTCGTACGGGTCTAGGGCATAAGTGCTATGGGCAATTTTAGAGGCAATACCAACCTCTACCTCTGGTATAATGGTCGATGTGGAGAATCTCTTAGTTTGGCCAGCCGGCAATAGTTCAATTCGAATTCGTTGTATCCGGGATACCATATCCCCCCTTTGAACCCTCTACTGACAAACTCGTACGGGTCTAGGGTATAAGTGCTATGGTCCATTTTAAAGGCAATAAGTACCTCTTCCTCTGGTATCATTGCCCACGTGGAGAATCTCTTCGTTTGGCCAGCCGGCAATAGTTCATTTTCGAATTTGTGATATACCAGGGTACCTCTCCTTATCCTTTTCTGACTAACTCGTACGGGTCTAGGGCATAAGTGCTCTGGGCCATTTTAGAGGCAATACCAACCTCTACCTCTGGTATAATGGTCGATGTGGAGAATCTCTTAGTTTGGCCAGCCGGCAATAGTTCAATTCGAATTCGTTGTATCCGGAATACCATATCCCCCCTTTGAACCCTCTACTGACAAACTCGTACGGGTCTAGGGTATAAGTGCTATGGGCCATTTTAAAGGCAATAAGTACCTCTTCCTCTGGTATCATTGCCCATGTGGAGAATCTCTTCGTTTGGCCAGCCGGCAATAGTTCATTTTCGAATTTGTGATATACCAGGGTACCCCCCCTTATCCTTTTCTGACTAACTCGTACGGGTCTAGGGCATAAGTGCTATAGGCCATTTTAGAGGCAATACCAACCTCTACCTCTGGTATAATGGTCGATGTGGAGAATCTCTTAGTTTGGCCAGCCGGCAATAGTTCAATTCGAATTCGTTGTATCCGGGATACCATATCCCCCCTTTGAACCCTCTACTGACAAACTCGTACGGGTCTAGGGTATAAGTGCTATGGGCCATTTTAAAGGCAATAAGTACCTCTTCCTCTGGTATCATTGCCCACGTGGAGAATCTCTTCGTTTGGCCAGCCGGCAATAGTTCATTTTCGAATTTGTGATATACCAGGGTACCCCCCCTTATCCTTTTCTGACTAACTCGTACGGGTCTAGGGCATAAGTGCTATGGGCCATTTTAGAGGCAATACCAACCTCTACCTCTGGTATAATGGTCGATGTGGAGAATCTCTTAGTTTGGCCAGCCGGCAATAGTTCAATTCGAATTCGTTGTATCCGGAATACCATATCCCCCCTTTGAACCCTCTACTGACAAACTCGTACGGATCTAGGGTATAAGTACTATGGGCCATTTTAAAGGCAATAAGTACCTCTTCCTCTGGTATCATTGCCCACGTGGAGAATCTCTTCGTTTGGCCAGCCGGCAATAGTTCATTTTCGAATTTGTGATATACCAGGGTACCCCCCCTTATCCTTTTCTGACTAACTCGTACGGGTCTAGGGCATAAGTGCTATGGGCCATTTTAGAGGCAATACCAACCTCTACCTCTGGTATAATGGTCGATGTGGAGAATCTCTTAGTTTGGCCAGCCGGCAATAGTTCAATTCGAATTCGTTGTATCCGGGATACCATATCCCCCCTTTGAACCCTCTACTGACAAACTCGTACGGGTCTAGGGTATAAGTGCTATGGGCCATTTTAAAGGCAATAAGTACCTCTTCCTCTGGTATCATTGCCCACGTGGAGAATCTCTTCGTTTGGCCAGCCGGCAATAGTTCATTTTCGAATTTGTGATATACCAGGGTACCTCCCCTTATCCTTTTCTGACTAACTCGTACGGGTCTAGGGCATAAGTGCTATGGGCCATTTTAGAGGCAATACCAACCTCTACCTCTGGTATAATGGTCGATGTGGAGAATCTCTTAGTTTGGCCAGCCGGCAATAGTTCAATTCGAATTCGTTGTATCCGGGATACCATATCCCCCCTTTGAACCCTCTACTGACAAACTCGTACGGGTCTAGGGTATAAGTGCTATGGGCCATTTTAAAGGCAATAAGTACCTCTTCCTCTGGTATCATTGCCCACGTGGAGAATCTCTTCGTTTGGCCAGCCGGCAATAGTTCATTTTCGAATTTGTGATATACCAGGGTACCCCCCCTTATCCTTTTCTGACTAACTCGTACGGGTCTAGGGCATAAGTGCTATGGGCAATTTTAGAGGCAATACCAACCTCTACCTCTGGTATAATGGTCGATGTGGAGAATCTCTTAGTTTGGCCAGCCGGCAATAGTTCAATTCGAATTCGTTGTATCCGGGATACCATATCCCCCCTTTGAACCCTCTACTGACAAACTCGTACGGGTCTAGGGTATAAGTGCTATGGTCCATTTTAAAGGCAATAAGTACCTCTTCCTCTGGTATCATTGCCCACGTGGAGAATCTCTTCGTTTGGCCAGCCGGCAATAGTTCATTTTCGAATTTGTGATATACCAGGGTACCTCTCCTTATCCTTTTCTGACTAACTCGTACGGGTCTAGGGCATAAGTGCTCTGGGCCATTTTAGAGGCAATACCAACCTCTACCTCTGGTATAATGGTCGATGTGGAGAATCTCTTAGTTTGGCCAGCCGGCAATAGTTCAATTCGAATTCGTTGTATCCGGAATACCATATCCCCCTTTGAACCCTCTACTGACAAACTCGTACGGGTCTAGGGTATAAGTGCTATGGGCCATTTTAAAGGCAATAAGTACCTCTTCCTCTGGTATCATTGCCCATGTGGAGAATCTCTTCGTTTGGCCAGCCGGCAATAGTTCATTTTCGAATTTGTGATATACCAGGGTACCCCCCCTTATCCTTTTCTGACTAACTCGTACGGGTCTAGGGCATAAGTGCTATAGGCCATTTTAGAGGCAATACCAACCTCTACCTCTGGTATAATGGTCGATGTGGAGAATCTCTTAGTTTGGCCAGCCGGCAATAGTTCAATTCGAATTCGTTGTATCCGGGATACCATATCCCCCCTTTGAACCCTCTACTGACAAACTCGTACGGGTCTAGGGTATAAGTGCTATGGGCCATTTTAAAGGCAATAAGTACCTCTTCCTCTGGTATCATTGCCCACGTGGAGAATCTCTTCGTTTGGCCAGCCGGCAATAGTTCATTTTCGAATTTGTGATATACCAGGGTACCCCCCCTTATCCTTTTCTGACTAACTCGTACGGGTCTAGGGCATAAGTGCTATGGGCCATTTTAGAGGCAATACCAACCTCTACCTCTGGTATAATGGTCGATGTGGAGAATCTCTTAGTTTGGCCAGCCGGCAATAGTTCAATTCGAATTCGTTGTATCCGGAATACCATATCCCCCCTTTGAACCCTCTACTGACAAACTCGTACGGATCTAGGGTATAAGTACTATGGGCCATTTTAAAGGCAATAAGTACCTCTTCCTCTGGTATCATTGCCCACGTGGAGAATCTCTTCGTTTGGCCAGCCGGCAATAGTTCATTTTCGAATTTGTGATATACCAGGGTACCCCCCCTTATCCTTTTCTGACTAACTCGTACGGGTCTAGGGCATAAGTGCTATGGGCCATTTTAGAGGCAATACCAACCTCTACCTCTGGTATAATGGTCGATGTGGAGAATCTCTTAGTTTGGCCAGCCGGCAATAGTTCAATTCGAATTCGTTGTATCCGGGATACCATATCCCCCCTTTGAACCCTCTACTGACAAACTCGTACGGGTCTAGGGTATAAGTGCTATGGGCCATTTTAAAGGCAATAAGTACCTCTTCCTCTGGTATCATTGCCCACGTGGAGAATCTCTTCGTTTGGCCAGCCGGCAATAGTTCATTTTCGAATTTGTGATATACCAGGGTACCTCCCCTTATCCTTTTCTGACTAACTCGTACGGGTCTAGGGCATAAGTGCTATGGGCCATTTTAGAGGCAATACCAACCTCTACCTCTGGTATAATGGTCGATGTGGAGAATCTCTTAGTTTGGCCAGCCGGCAATAGTTCAATTCGAATTCGTTGTATCCGGGATACCATATCCCCCCTTTGAACCCTCTACTGACAAACTCGTACGGGTCTAGGGTATAAGTGCTATGGGCCATTTTAAAGGCAATAAGTACCTCTTCCTCTGGTATCATTGCCCACGTGGAGAATCTCTTCGTTTGGCCAGCCGGCAATAGTTCATTTTCGAATTTGTGATATACCAGGGTACCCCCCCTTATCCTTTTCTGACTAACTCGTACGGGTCTAGGGCATAAGTGCTATGGGCAATTTTAGAGGCAATACCAACCTCTACCTCTGGTATAATGGTCGATGTGGAGAATCTCTTAGTTTGGCCAGCCGGCAATAGTTCAATTCGAATTCGTTGTATCCGGGATACCATATCCCCCCTTTGAACCCTCTACTGACAAACTCGTACGGGTCTAGGGTATAAGTGCTATGGTCCATTTTAAAGGCAATAAGTACCTCTTCCTCTGGTATCATTGCCCACGTGGAGAATCTCTTCGTTTGGCCAGCCGGCAATAGTTCATTTTCGAATTTGTGATATACCAGGGTACCTCTCCTTATCCTTTTCTGACTAACTCGTACGGGTCTAGGGCATAAGTGCTCTGGGCCATTTTAGAGGCAATACCAACCTCTACCTCTGGTATAATGGTCGATGTGGAGAATCTCTTAGTTTGGCCAGCCGGCAATAGTTCAATTCGAATTCGTTGTATCCGGAATACCATATCCCCCTTTGAACCCTCTACTGACAAACTCGTACGGGTCTAGGGTATAAGTGCTATGGGCCATTTTAAAGGCAATAAGTACCTCTTCCTCTGGTATCATTGCCCATGTGGAGAATCTCTTCGTTTGGCCAGCCGGCAATAGTTCATTTTCGAATTTGTGATATACCAGGGTACCCCCCCTTATCCTTTTCTGACTAACTCGTACGGGTCTAGGGCATAAGTGCTATAGGCCATTTTAGAGGCAATACCAACCTCTACCTCTGGTATAATGGTCGATGTGGAGAATCTCTTAGTTTGGCCAGCCGGCAATAGTTCAATTCGAATTCGTTGTATCCGGGATACCATATCCCCCCTTTGAACCCTCTACTGACAAACTCGTACGGGTCTAGGGTATAAGTGCTATGGGCCATTTTAAAGGCAATAAGTACCTCTTCCTCTGGTATCATTGCCCACGTGGAGAATCTCTTCGTTTGGCCAGCCGGCAATAGTTCATTTTCGAATTTGTGATATACCAGGGTACCCCCCCTTATCCTTTTCTGACTAACTCGTACGGGTCTAGGGCATAAGTGCTATGGGCCATTTTAGAGGCAATACCAACCTCTACCTCTGGTATAATGGTCGATGTGGAGAATCTCTTAGTTTGGCCAGCCGGCAATAGTTCAATTCGAATTCGTTGTATCCGGAATACCATATCCCCCCTTTGAACCCTCTACTGACAAACTCGTACGGATCTAGGGTATAAGTACTATGGGCCATTTTAAAGGCAATAAGTACCTCTTCCTCTGGTATCATTGCCCACGTGGAGAATCTCTTCGTTTGGCCAGCCGGCAATAGTTCATTTTCGAATTTGTGATATACCAGGGTACCCCCCCTTATCCTTTTCTGACTAACTCGTACGGGTCTAGGGCATAAGTGCTATGGGCCATTTTAGAGGCAATACCAACCTCTACCTCTGGTATAATGGTCGATGTGGAGAATCTCTTAGTTTGGCCAGCCGGCAATAGTTCAATTCGAATTCGTTGTATCCGGGATACCATATCCCCCCTTTGAACCCTCTACTGACAAACTCGTACGGGTCTAGGGTATAAGTGCTATGGGCCATTTTAAAGGCAATAAGTACCTCTTCCTCTGGTATCATTGCCCACGTGGAGAATCTCTTCGTTTGGCCAGCCGGCAATAGTTCATTTTCGAATTTGTGATATACCAGGGTACCTCCCCTTATCCTTTTCTGACTAACTCGTACGGGTCTAGGGCATAAGTGCTATGGGCCATTTTAGAGGCAATACCAACCTCTACCTCTGGTATAATGGTCGATGTGGAGAATCTCTTAGTTTGGCCAGCCGGCAATAGTTCAATTCGAATTCGTTGTATCCGGGATACCATATCCCCCCTTTGAACCCTCTACTGACAAACTCGTACGGGTCTAGGGTATAAGTGCTATGGGCCATTTTAAAGGCAATAAGTACCTCTTCCTCTGGTATCATTGCCCACGTGGAGAATCTCTTCGTTTGGCCAGCCGGCAATAGTTCATTTTCGAATTTGTGATATACCAGGGTACCTCCCCCCCCTTATCCTTTTCTGACTAACTCGTACGGGTCTAGGGCATAAGTGCTATGGGCCATTTTAGAGGCAATACCAACCTCTACCTCTGGTATAATGGTCGATGTGGAGAATCTCTTAGTTTGGCCAGCCGGCAATAGTTCAATTCGAATTCGTTCTATCCGGAATACCATATCCCCCCTTTGAACCCTCTACTGACAAACTCGTACGGATCTAGGGTATAAGTGCTATGGGCCATTTTAAAGGCAATAAGTACCTCTTCCTCTGGTATCATTGCCCACGTGGAGAATCTCTTCGTTTGGCCAGCCGGCAATAGTTCATTTTCGAATTTGTGATATACCAGGGTACCCCCCTTATCCTTTTCTGACTAACTCGTACGGGTCTAGGGCATAAGTGCTATGGGCCATTTTAGAGGCAATTAAATGGACTGGTAATGTTGAGATTAAAGACACTGATTGATTTCCGTAATTTTGAAGAATTATGTCATTGAAATAGTAATTGACAGTTCCTATTTTTCTGTTTATTATATTCCTTCAATAAACTATGTTTCTTGTTTTTCTGATCTTTTTAATTGTGTGATACTATCGTATGTATTGTATATTTTAGTTTTAGAATTGGACTATATTTGTAGACAACGAACAGATTATGGAATGCCCATATGACAATTAATTCCATTTAATTTAATTAATTCCATTTAATTACCCTATATTTAATCATCTTGTTTTAATTACTATAGTTTACATTGATTCAATAATAACAACATTTTAATGTTCATTATTGTTTTGTGTTGTGTGAGGCAATGCAATTAAACTTTTCATTTACTTTCATTTTAAATGACGCGGACCTTGCAGAAGACACCTATTGGCTTACTATTTCCTAATTACTTTATATTGCTATAAATAGCATAACCATAATGGATATTAACAGCAAAAGTTATTCTATTGTCACAATTTAATAACTACCCAAAACATTTCATCGAACGCGGTTTTGATCTCATGAATATTATTGACGGCTAGCCTCATGAATATTAACGCCGGCTAGATCCACACTAGTCAGTTGACCCCCTTAGGAGTTATTGTTCTTTATAGTCAATTTTTAACAATTTTCATAAAATTTGTAAATTTTTACTAACATTTTCCACTGAAACTAATGGGCCAAGTTCATTATAGCTAGAGATAATTTTAAGCAGCAAGAATGTTCAGTAAAGTAAGATGTACAAACACATCACCATCACCAAAACACAATTTTGTCATGAATCCATCTGCTTCCTTTAATATTCACTGGGATAAAGCTGATGACCGTAACTGCATTCACGGTCATCCCAAGATGTCGGATGAAAAATTAGGTCAGTTTCTGTATTGTCTGTTAAAGTGTTTCTATATCATTTTCTTTACAGATCATACATTGAAACGATGTAAATTTATAAAAGAATCACTCGGAAATCCCTTATTACTTCTGAGAAATGTGCATGAAACGGGAAATTCGATTTGAAAAAATCGCCAAGATGACCGTAAATCACAATCGAGATGACCGTAACAGAATCAGCGATTCATAACAAGGCTGACCGTAACTGCTTTTAAGATGACCGTAATTTGTAAATGATGACCGTAACTTTTAAAGGATGACCCTCAATTCTAAGAAATATCCGTATTTATATAACTATCTTTTTGTATCAAATGATTAATCGTGTTGGTATACACATAATGATATGAAAGTTTTATCCTATAATAGGATAAAACTTTCATATCAGTATAGGTAGAAGAAAATAAGACGTGCTACAAATGCAAAGATTACCATATGTATCTTTTTTACAGTAGAGGGTTCAATTTTTAAAATGAATTTGCCAAAAGACATGCGGTGCACAGCCTTCAACTGCTCGACAAAAGATTTTTTTTTTGTTTCTGGGATTCCTTTTAATGACATATAATAAATACACATTTTTAAAAATGCCAAAAATTGCATGTACACCCATTGATATTATGTCGTCTTTCATTTTGTCGTGCAAATAAAATAACAGAAATATTTTGAAAATATCATTCGAATAAACTAGTGAAGGTGAGCTCCAGCAAAGTAGATCCTTAAAATAGTATTGTACGAAAAGCGTATCACAAGGCGGAACGTTGTCAATTTGTATATATACAGAAATTTTATTCATACAGTCAGGATTCTACTTCTTCAAAATTATCTCCCCATTACGCCAGTTCATGCTCACAGTCGTAGAAATGGAAGCCATTGTAGGGATGACGCTCTGCCAATTTTGCTCTTGAAAACTGATAAATTTATCAACATAGCACCATTACGATCGATCGTTATATGTCAGTTATATTTTAAAATAGAAATGTATCTACTAGCTAATGAGCATTAGTTAATGATCTTGTCTGCATAGATTCAACTTAAAAATATTGTCTGTTTGGATGTCAGATGGAATTTTTGAAAATTCTTAGGGAGCTACCATTTGATTTTTATGGGGGGGCTAGGATGAAATTTGAAAAAAATAGGCAGGACAGGAGTTTTGAGTAAAAAAAAAAGGCAGGATGAGACACTTTGCAAAAAAAAAAAAGGCAGGATGACAATTTAGGTAAAAAAAAGTCAGGATAAACTAATAAAAAAAAAGGCAGGACCAAATAGAGTGAAAAATAAAAAGGCAGGACAGAGATTACAACTAAAAAAAAAATGCAGGACAAAATTTTTCATCCCCCCCCCCCCCCCCCCCCATAAAAATCAAATGGTAGCTCCCTTAAGCATTTAAAAAAATTCTAATTAAATATATCGTGGAAGGGCAGACTAAACATTTTCAGTGGTTGAAGATTATAAACCCTAGTTATCACACACACATTTTCATCATCCAAATTAAAAGACTGTCGTCAAGTACTTTTAGAAAAAATAGCTATTCGAACACACCTACTCTGTTTTTGTGATTCATTAGATAGGTATCTCAATTGACCCATATATTTCATCTTTTCGTACTGTCATTTTTTTACGTTATAAAGTCAACCTGTAGCTTTGATATATAATAATGATAGAATCTGAAGCGAGATGCTACATATATAAAATACTCTTGCTTTGTACGTTTTAAAGACAAAATATACACCCCAAACATGCCCTTACATAAAAAGGTGCACTCGATTTTTCTCTTTTCGATACAATCGTTACCTGTTTTGGGGAATTTTTTCTTGATTCACATAATGGAAGGGCAGACACGAAAATTTCTGAACTAAAAGATTGATACATATGTTCTCCGTCCGTGATAAAAAAAAAATCGGAGGTTATGCATTTTCTACATCCAACTTATAGATACTATATATGAAAAAGAAGATGTGGTATTATTGCCAATGAGACAGCTATCCAGAAAAGACCAAAATGACACAAACATTAACAACTTTAGGTAACCGTAAGGCCTTCAACAATGAGCAAAGCCCATACCGCATAGTCAGCTATAAAAGGCCCCGATAAGAACCATGTCGTCGACTTCATATCTTATTGTTTTGCATTACTATGTAATAGATACATTGAAAACTTATGCAAATGGTGTTTTTAAAATAAGAAAATTGTCGTTTTATTTGTTTCTATTAACTTTTTAAAATTTTGTTACTATATCAAACATTACAGTTAACTTTTATCGCTTTTGTTCTATTTCAAAAGTGTTTCCGCCTGCATATATCAAGACAAATTAAGATTTTAATCTGCTTCCTCTGGACCCATACACATGGGATCGATTACCAAATATTCGTATGTATTATTAATGTTTTTAATGCTCCATTTATTGGCATTATGTTTTTCTGGTCTGTGCGTACGTTCGTCCGTTCGTCTGTTTGTTTGTCCGTTTGTCCAGCTTCAAGTTAAATAAAATTGAAACTTAGTACACATTTTCCCTATGGAATGATCTTTTTAATTCTAATGCCAAATTACAGTTTTATCCCATTTTCATAGTCCACTAAACATAGAAAATGATAGTGTAGATGAGGCATCCGTGTACTAGGGACACATTCATTTTTCTGCAAATTTTCGTCGTATCGCTGTAAATTTGTGTTAAAATTTTAACGTCGATATCAATAAATATTTCATTGTTTACGAGAAATATGCAATTTACTATCATTGTTATAAATCCTAAATATGGCCAATTATATTATAGTTTAAAAAAAGAAATTTATGAAACATATTTATATCCGCTAACCGAGCCCCTATTGAGATCGACAAACTCAACAAAAAAGCTTTGAATACAATACTTCTTAGAATTGATGGTCTTCCTATAAAAGTTACGGTCGTCCTATATAAATTACAGTCAGTCTTTACAAATTACGGTCATCCTTTACAAGTTACGGTCATCTTTTTACCAATCACGGTCATCCTTGTTTTATGTTACGGTCATCTTGAAAATATTTTGATTATGATTTACGGTCATCTTAACGATTTTTTCAATTCGAATTTCCCGTTTCATGCACATTTCTCGGAAGTAATTAGTGATTTTCGAGTGATTCTTTTATAAATTTACATCGTTTCAATGTATGATTTGTAAAGAAAAAGATATAGAAACACTTTAACAGACAATACAGAAACTGACTTAATTTTTCATCCGACATCTTGGGATGACCGTGAATGCAGTTACGGTCATCAGCTTTACCCCAGTGAATATTCACCTAGACCAAGGTGAGCGACACAGGCTCTTTAGAGCCTCTAGTTATGTTTTTGAACATCATTTGACAAGCAAGGGGCCAAATAAGCATTTTTGTACTTTCCAGTTAATAAGCATATAAATCTCTCTGAAATTATATCACAAGTTTCCATACTACAACAGGATAATTATGGCTCAAATCACATAGCCATTAGTAATAAAAAGACAAAAAACAAGTTTTTTTTCTGTTTGGAGGACAGTTTTAAAACACTGTAAGGGAGGTAATCAAATTAAATTTAACAATACTGTTATATATATATAAATATATGATTGATTACTTGTTACCTCCCTTGCACTGCTTAAAAATTATGTATTGAGAAATGATTGTTTTGACATGTGTAGCTGTAAATTAATTTTTAGAATTTACTTTGAATATTCTGTCCATACTTGATACAACCGTCACTGCTTGACCTCTACAGATCATCTGGTTTTTATGCCCCACCTACGATAGTAGAGGGGCATTATGTTTTCTGGTCTGTGCGTCCGTTCGTCCGTCTGTTCGTTCGTCCGTCTGTCCCGCTTCAGGTTAAAGTTTTTGGTCAAGGTAGTTTTTGATGAAGTTGAAGTCCAATCAACTTGAAACTTAGTACACATGTTCCTTATGATATGATCTTTCTAATTTAAATGCCAAATTAGAGTTTTGACCCCAATTTTACGGTTCACTGATAGAAAATGATAGTGCAAATTTCAGGTTAAAGTTTTTGGCTTCAGGTTAAAGTTTTTGGTCAAGGTAGTTTTTGATGAAGTTGAAGTCCAATCAACTTGAAACTTAGTATACATGTGCCCTATGATATGATCTTTCTAATTTAAATGCCAAATTAGAGTTTTGACCCCAATTTTACGGTTCACTGAACATAGAAAATGATAGTGCAAATTTCAGGTTAAAGTTTTTGGTCAAGGTAGTTTTTGATGAAGTTGAAGTCCAATCAACTTGAAACTTAGTATACATGTGCCCTATGATATGATCTTTCTAATTTAAATGCCAAATTAGAGTTTTGACCCCAATTTTACGGTTCACTGAACATAGAAAATGATAGTGCAAATTTCAGGTTAAAGTTTTTGGCTTCAGGTTAAAGTTTTTGGTCAAGGTAGTTTTTGATGAAGTTGAAGTCCAATCAACTTGAAACTTAGTATACATGTGCCCTATGATATGATCTTTCTAATTTAAATGCCAAATTAGAGTTTTGACCCCAATTTTACGGTTCACTGAACATAGAAAATGATAGTGCAAATTTCAGGTTAAAGTTTTTGGTCAAGGTAGTTTTTGATCAAGTAGAAGTCCAATCAACTTGAAACTTAGTATACATGTTCCCTTTGATAAGATCATTCTAATTTTAATGCCAAATTAGAGAATTTATTCCAATTTCACAGTCCTTTAAACATAGAAAATGATAGTGTGAGTGGGGCATCCGTGTACTGTGGACACATTCTTGTTTTTAAATAAAATACCTCTATATTCTTTGATTTTGATATTGTATTTGATACTTGCTTTATTACTGCTTGAATTACCTCTATAACATAATATACACTTTTTTTTAATTATCAATATGTAATTGTTAAACTACAGTCTATAAATACTTATAAAGATGCTAACACAGCCTCAATTTTACATTTTACACTTCTAAATCTTTATATACTCTTTTTAAAATGTGATTTAACATACTAATGTTTATTGTTCTTAATGTCTCTTAAATTCCATGATAACTTAATCTCACAAATCAAGAATCTATTTGTTAATTTGCTTTACATCTTCAAATTCAAATGTCCCCATATTTCAACCATACCAAACATGTTCTTTTAGTCAAATATTTTTAACTGTACATTTATATCTTGTTAGTAAATAAATATTTGTTCTCAACTGCTGTTTCTTTATTTACTTTTTATTCAAACACCAACATACATGTACTAAAATAATCACTACAAAATGCATGAAAGATAACATACAAAGTAAAAAATGCTTCAAATCAGAACACACATGCCCTCTATTATTCAACTTACACAGAAACAAAGTATAAATCTTGCTAAAATATTGATAAATTAAATCATCATTCATTCCATGTTCATAAACTCACTTGTACAACTTGGTTTTCTGTTATCTGAGGAAGGGAAACAACCCTTATATTTGATTATATCTGACCGATAGAACTAATTTTATTCTCAATTGTTTATGTTTACTGTTTTACCTCTTTCTGTCCTTCAGTCCGTCTGTCCCATGAATATTTTTCGTAGCATTTTTCTCGCGAACTACACTACGATTCCAAACTCCTGTATTATTTTACACATGATAACCAAATTGAAAATTTTGTCACATTTTTCTGAAGAACTACAATACAAGGATTTCTGGAATTTGATTTCGAAGTTTATATAAGTATTCATAGCTGACTATATGCTGTATGGGCTTTGCTCATTGTTGAAGACCGTACGGTGACCTATAATTGTTAATGTCTGTGTCATTTTGGTCTTTTGTGGATACTTGTCTCATTGGCAATCATACCACATCTTCTTTTTTAAAATACTGTTATGCGTTTTCACATTCATCACTCAACAACTTCCTGTTTACCGAACTCTTACATAGTTTACACTTAAAATTATGCACTTGCAGTGGGGGCATCATCAATGAGCAGCAGCTCACAGTTTCACTTGTTCATCTTTTAAATATTCTTTTCTGTGATTGCTTCGTAAAATCAAGAAATATATATAAACATTTTTCCCCTGACAAATTATTTGCTTTGATTTATAATTCACAATTATACAATACTACATGTACCTTTATAAGAAATAAGAATTTGCACTAAAGGAAAAAGTGCAGGTCAATCTGAATTACAACTACACTTCATGACTATGAATGTTCCTCCGTCTCTCTTGTATAAGGGTAATGTCTGTATAAGAAGATGTGGTATAAATACCAATGAAACAACTCACCATCCAAATAACAATTTGTAAAACTAAACCGTTGTACGTCAACATACCGCCTTCAACACACAGCCTTGGCTCACACTGAACAACAAGCTATAAAGAACCCCAAAATTTGCTTGTCATAATAATTTCAACCTTATTTTTCAACATTTAAAAAGCACATTACATACAGGTGAGCGACACAGGCTCTTGAGAGCCTCTAGTTATGTATTGTCCTGAATGAATGTTTAAGATACTGTAATTTGTGTATATTTGTCTAAACCAGAACACACAATCTGACACTTGGTTGCCATGGCAACCAAAGTGTCCTAGCAACAAAAATGAATATTTTTTCATCAATCTTGATTGAAGGCAAGATAACATACCAAATTTGGTGATAATCTGTTGACCCCCATGTATCACTCATTGCATGATTTTTACACGGAGCCCTACTTAATACCTAACCTACGAAAACATGTTTAACCCCGAATGCCCCAACCTATTTTATAAATAACAAATTGAATAATGATCCCCAGTCAGTATTTATAAGCTCTAAAAAGATTTCAAGTCTCAGGTACGATCCGCGAACCATTTAATTTGAGGTGGCAGTCTGAGATATTTGAGAGAAAAAAAAAATGACTTTGATTCTTGCCTTAAGCTAAACTCGGTTCTGGCCGTATCTGGATTAAAACAATAGTCTTGTCCACTTTTTTGCTATTAGAAACTAAAATTTCCAACAGAATTATTTAACATTAAATGAACATGATGAATAAAAACGGGCGTATTTTTTGTTTTTGGCTGAGGTTTGCATGTCTGACTGAAATGTCTGTTTCGCCGGACTTATATATTGAATACATTTTTCAAGACGAAACTGTAACCTGCCTGCTGGGTGTAGCCTTTATGTCTCCATTTGTCGACCGTTATTCATAAATTCGTTGTCATTTCAGACTCTTTCGTAGCCTTTGGTTGATTTTGAACCCCTCACTTTCCTTAGTTTTGTTGGGTGAAACATACCAACCAAACATTTGGTTAAAAACTGCATGTTTGTCTTTTTAACTCGTGTCGGTCGTATTGTAAATTTCATCGAATAGCCCGGCGTATATCTTGTTTACAAGAAGAAATCTGTGAGGTTATGACAACTTAACTTGCAACAAACCGGCGAGAATTTCCATGTCTATTTTTTACTGACAAATCCCACATTAAATATATCAGTACATAGTTTTGGATCCATACTATCATTTTATGATAGACAATTAATAGGGAGAATACAGCATCAAAAATGTCCAACCCTTACACTTTACAGCAACTATAATATACACATGCCCACGCCAGGAAACCATTTGAATAGTACATATACTGACACTTATTTTATGTATTTTTAGCCCAAAAAGGTCCCAAAAATTTTTCACACTTCCGCCTCCCCCCCCCCCTTTCCAAAATTCTGGATCCGCCCCTGCTTTTCCATTTTTTTGTAGATCATATTTCGTGGTGGAGCCATTATAAATAAATTTACCATATGGCTATCGCTCATTGATAAAGGAAATGATGACTGACGGTACTATTACATCAGTACTTAATTAGTTTATATACCTTTTAATTGTCTTGGAGTGTTGTGTCGATTTATTGATTCTAGCCATTTCTAACTGATTTTGTTTTGTATATTATGGTGCTTGTAGCTGTTGGGCGGTTTGGGGGTCCACAAGCATGACTGTTTTAAAGTAAAATCACAAAAATACTGAACTCCGAGGAAAATTCAACATGGAAAGTCCCTAATCAAACGGCATAATCAAATGACAAAACACATCAAACGAATGGACAACAACTGTCATATTCCTGACTCTGCACAGGCATTTTAATGTAGAAAATTGTGGATTGAACCTGGTTTAATAGCGCTAAACCTCTCACTTGTATGGCAGTCGCATTATTATCCCGCAAAATTTTGTATGCTCCTGTTCTAAGTCAGCGAGTTTCTGATTCATTGGTTGTTAATTTGGTTGCAATCTGATACATGTATATCGGTTTTCGTTTATTGTAATGTCAAAAGTCGGGTCATTGTTTTTTATTTTTTAAATGTTTTTCATATTTTGCAATATAACGCCTTGTATAGCTGACAATACAGTATAGGTTTTGCTCATTGTTGAAGGCAGTACGGTAACATTTTATTGCGAAATGCCATGTTGTTTGGAACTTGAGGATAGCTGTCTTATTGACAATCATACCACATTTCCTTATTTTATAACTAAAAATATCAGAAACAGTCCATAAGTTTATGCTTTTGCAAACTTTTGATTTACTTTGATATTTGGTTGATTGATGTTTAGCGCCTCTGTTGTGCTATTTCGTTGCTGTCAATTTTTATTAGTAGAGAAAATCAGATTGTCAGAGATGATTGAATGGTAGTATTTTCCATTAAAAATAAAGTGAATCTATGTTTTATAAAAGAAAAAGCAACCTGCGATGCAAACCAAGTATTGAAATGAAATCACCATAAATTATGTGGACAACACAAGCATTTTTTTTCGGGGGGGGGGGGGGGGGTCGGTGGTATAATTTGAACCAATGGATAATAAAACAAAAGTACGACGTAGTTAATAGTTTACTTCCTAGTACTGACATGATTCAACAGATACGATTTGCGTAACTAAATCTTAAGTTATATATATGTGTTTGTCAATGTGATATAATATTTAGGTTGCAAGTACATGTAAATTAATATTAGCCCTTATCTATCCTCTTTTTTTTATCTCGTGCGTATAGCTGATGCAGTGTAACTCCCGAAACACCTGTTGTGCATGTTCGCGGAATATTTCATTTACGTAGTTTGCTTCTAAATCATAACTGTAGATGTCTACCTTAACCATTCATTTAGAATTACCTTTTTATGTCTGTGGTGATAGTTTTAAAATGATCAACTTCGGAATACAATAATTAGTGTTAAATTGAGTAAGATGCATACTATGTATAGGCTTTTCCCCCTGTTTCATATTTGCATATCTTATCTACAACACAATGTCGCTAAGAATTAAAATCCGAATTTTCTATCAACTAGGTGCTAAGTTTGAGTAATATGTTTTTAAATTACAACCACTGTTAAACGAGATTGTTTTCAATTTTGTTTCAACGGTGATTTGAATTTCTTAATATATTAAAGCCTACACCCATAGTCACAAATGTTCAGTTTAAATTCCTTCGTAAATTTTACGGACCCCATCACGAGTTGGTTGAACGTTATGGAATAGCCGTTTCACAAATGATATCGGATATGTTCCTTACGTCGTAACTACAATCACCTTCCCTTTCATGAATGTGACCTACCGAATTACACTATAAACCGGATTAGTTATAACATGAGCCCCACGACGGGTGCCACATGTGGAGCAGGATTTACTTACCCTTCCGGAGCACCTGAGATCACCCCTAGTTTTTGGTGTGGTTCGTGTTGCTTATTTTTAGTTTTTTATGTTGTGTCATGTGTACTATTGTTTGTCTTTTCATTTTTAGCCATGGCGTTGTCAGTTTATTTTCGATTTATGAGTTTGACTGTCCCTCTGGTTCATTTCGTCCCTCTTAGTTTTACACCAAGGAATATATTATGTCTAAATCAGGATAGTATATTCAGTAAGAACTTTATGTACATTTGAATTCAGTTGATAACAATCACATTAATCATTGACGTGTGATTCAGTTCTTCAAATAAATTAACCTTGTAAACAAAAAGTGCTGTAAATAAACCAAACAGATACTTTTACCTTAAAACAATGCTTAAGGTGGTACATAACACTTTCACTAAAATTAATTTGGCTCGTTTTATTTTCATAAAATTTTGTCGAAGTATCTTCTTTGACCCTTTAACAAAACTATCAAAATATAAAAAAATTTGAACCATCCATTTTGTCAGAAAATTTACACTGGTTATATAGCAATTTGACAAGCATCAATTTTGATCATTGAGAAGCTTAATATTCCTTTTACAACACAACGTAATTAAAACGTTTAGCTGACTCTACATAGTTATCTCCCTGTAGTGTTAGGTACCTCCTTAAGATCTCACAGAAATACATTTATGTATTTTAATTTCTTATAGAAACTTTTGTGCTTAAGTTAATTTTCAACAAAAATCTTTGAAAATAGCTCAGGTTTCTATGAAATTGAATCGCTCCTCTTTATTATATTAAATTGCCAACAGAGACCGCACAATATATTATGTTGTGTGCACAAGATATTATTTTGTGCGCACACGATATTATTTTGTGCGCACAATATATTTAAGTTGTGCGCACAATATATTTAAATTGAGCGCACAATATATTTAAGTTGTGCGCACAAGATATTATTTTGTGCGCACAATATATTTAAGTTGTGCGCACAATATATTTAAGTTGTGCACACAATATATTATTTTGTGCGCACAATATATTTTTTTTTCTTTGCATGTCCCTAGCGGGGCTCCGTACTCAGGCATATATAAGCATTACTGTTTGACTAGTGACTGTATTTGACATTAAAAATACACCCTGTGAAGAAAATGCTATATTTATAATTCCATTGAAGATGTTTTTAAATCTCTGCAATAATATAAAGGGACGGTAACAACGGGTACCAAAAGGATAACAAAAGAATGAAAAAAAACTAATAAAACTTTGTTTGTAAATGACAGATATTGCTACCATTTAGTGTAACAGAAAAATAACCTTAAATTGGAAACGCGCACTATAGAATATTTCCTGCTTTCCTAGTTGGGTAAATGCAAAGTATAACACACAAGTAGAAATGCCGTGAGATTCCAATCCAATATGATATTATAATTTACATACATGTAGGATATTACATTTTACTGCTAGTAATTATGTGGGTTTTTTTGGAGGGAATATTGCTGCATTATGTATTCAACCCGAGTATGATTTTATGCAAGCAGTGGTATACGAGACAATAAAATGGCTTTAAGTTATGATACTGAAGTTTTCTTACTTTTTTGATCGTCTTATAGATGTGTATTTTTGTAATATGTGGATCATTACGTTTTGTTGAAGAAGGACATTTACAATCAGTGGAGGAAGGAACCCACGAATGCAGTTGTTGTCCCTAGCAAATTACGCTTGTGGCGACGTCAAATAATTTAACGGACAACCTTGCAAGACATTTTCATAAATCCATATTTTTCATAGATAACCCAGTAATCTTAATACAATTTGGTGTACCAACTTCAACTTTTAAAGTACTTTTTATTGGTATAGTATTCAAAGCCGAAAAAAAATCTTCACGAAATCAAATCTCTGTTTTCTGGCCGTTAAAGTTTTGTAAAGACATGAAATGTTTACTCAGACAATATTCCGCAAGACATTGCAAAATTCTTGTTTTGAATTGAATATGAAGCTCAATTTATTTATTAATATGAATTTTTGGAACTTACACTTATATTAGTACAAAGCCATCTTGCTTACAATTTGATAAACTATCTGTCAAAATTTTATTTTTTTAACTGAAATGTTTCAAGTTTCCAAATTAAATTTATGCTGGGGACATTTCCATACATCATATTCTTTTCAAAATATCTATGCCAGTTTTTAATGGAGACAGTCATGTAAACCAATACTGAAATATATCACGTCATAGAACGTTAATGCAAAATTTCGAAGAATTACGTGTTCATTTCGCGAATTGTTCGAGTCTTATGTTTCGAGTTTGTTACATGGGATAACGCTAAGTAAACTTTTTTTTCTGACAATCTGTGTCTTCCGAAGCCTATGAATATCATAGTTTTATTCCTTCTCTATCATAATGTGAAAATTTAAGAAGCAATCTTCATTTTCATGTATAATTTGAAAAATAACATTTCAGCATTTCTAAGAGAATTTCCCCGTCAAATATTTACTTACCGATATTTCTCGTGGTAGTAGTAATACCTAACGTTGCGTCTTTCTCGTGTACATGTACTCGTACGTGCAAAAGAGATAAATAAATAAATAAATAAATAAATAAATAAATAAATAAATAAATAAATAAATAAATAAATAAATAAATAAATAAATAAATAATCTTTATTTCAAGAGGATGATCCCATTAGTTAAAAACTAATCTTCCTGAGAGTCCTCAAAATAATAACATTTTTATGTACATAGAGTATTATAAAGTTATATTATACACAATATACAATTGTATTTAAATAATAATGAAAGTGCATATTAATTTGCACAATTGATAAAAATTTGTAACATTTTGTTTTAAAAGATACAAGTGTATTACTCATTTTTATTTCATTTGGTAAACTGTTCCATATTTGAGAACCTGAATATGTAAATGTTTTCTTTAAAAAATTTGTTTTTGGTTTTGGAAGATTTAATAGTTTGAACGTAAGTTATAATTTTGATTATCAGTAAAATGAAAATTTTCTTGTAAATAGTTAGGAACCATACCATTTAATGATTTTTAAAAGAGAGAGCCAATATCGAAAATAACAACATTATAAAAGTCATTTATCTTCAAATTTCCGAGTACATGTAATCGTTAAGTGTCCTTCACAGATTACTAAAAACTGATTTCAAATTCCTAATATATACATGTAGATAAAACGTCAGTATTAACCACTTGCTGTATGGTTATCAAGATGTACCTACATTTGTATATTTTTAGAGATAGACGTGTTATTTTTTTTTTAATACATACTAGTTTATTAACTTTTCACTTTTGTATAAATTCAAAAGAGTTACTAGTTACAAGATACGTGTATAGTGGCGGATGAAGAGCAATCACTGATTCAGTACACATATTAAAAGGTTTTAGTATAAAGACGTCATAAACTCTTGAGAAAACCATGACGTTGTGCAATGCAAAATGTATATATACCGACAGGATATAGGACCATATATTAAGTGTTTATAACTGTATGAAGTTAACATATTAATTTTAAATAGAAAATCAATATTAAAACCGATGTCGATTTCATGTTGTTTTGTAGTTTCAAAAGAGTAGAAGCTTATAAAAATAAAATATATACTTTTAGTTTCTTGGGTATAATTCGGAGTTTAGTATGACGTCCATTATCAATGAACTAGTATACAAATCTGTTTAGGGGCCAGCTGAAGGACCCCTCCGGGTACGGGAGTTTCTCGCTGCATGGAGGACCCATTGGTGGACTTCGGCAGTTGTCTGCTCTTTGGTCGGGTTGTTATCTCTTTGAAACATTCCCCATTTCCATTCTCAATTTTATTACTAAAATATTACACCATAAGCAGCAAAATTCTCACTTCATACTAAATTAGCTCGGTAACGAAACTTGACAGTAACACGGAACATTGTATGTTTTATATGCATAAAACGTATCAACGATTTTTTTGTAGTTCGCCATCATTATATATGAGTCCTGCTATTTAGAACAAGATCTAACTCTTTACACTACAGATGCAAAATAACCGCGCTGAAGTACGTCCATTATTCATAGTTCATTATTCAAAATTCAATAATGAATAATGAAATAGTTCACTATTCACTGTTCAATATTAATAAATGAATAATGAATAATGAAATAGTTTATGTTTCATTATTCAACTTGGAGCGGTGAATAGTGAAATAAGAATTAAATAAATTGACTGTGACACTATAGCTATATCCCGTATTTCTAAATTCGTCATTTTGGTTTTAGGCCACACCAATTTAATTTCTTGTTCTACGGATTTTTGGACTCCAAAATTTGGGGCGAGCGAGCGATTTGAAAATTTTAATAAAAAAATATTTAATTTGCAAATTTTTGAGGCGAAGCTTGAAAAGTAAAGGCGAGCGATTATAATTTTTTTTTGTAAACATAAAATAATAGGTTTTGACAATAATAAAACTTGATTTATGACTTGTACTTTGACATTTCTTTAATTTCTGAAGTATTTTTTCCCTGTTCACCAAGAAATAATTAAATCTGGTCTATGTATGTGTGACTGACAATGTGACAATTCTCCATCCAAGTCATAATCAGTTTGGGGGCAACCCCTTAATGTTATAAATATCCCTTTTACATGTTTTATGAAGGATCAATATAAGTTATAATATATTTGTTTGTACAAAAGGGCTCATATTTTCTCAAAGAACTATAATATCTATCTGGTATTAAATGGTCAAAACATGTCCAAGAATTTTGTAATATTCCTGGACTTTAACCATGTTAAATCAACACATTTACTTTAACAGTTTAATATTATTCAAAATAAGTCATGTAAGTGGACCCCTCTTTCAGAAAAAGTTGTTTAAAATATGATGTAACTCTCCTCTTTTTCAGTATAAAATTCTAAGTTTTTAAAGGTTTTGTATAGAAGAACTATACAAATCCTTGGTATTTCTATTTTCTATTCTACATCAGTAAAATGACCCCTTGTCTGAGGGAGCTAGGGTTGTTCTCAACCTGATAATAACAAACACAGGTCAAAGTACGGCCTTTTACAAAGGGCTTTGATACAGACCAAACAGCAAGCTATAAAGAACCCCAAAATAATTAGCGTACACAATTCGAACAGGAAAACCAACGATCTATTTATATATCCAAACGGGAAAATACCAATGAACAACATCAACAAACGATAACTGCTGAACGACCGGCCCCTGAATCAATCAGGACAGGTGCATAAACATGCAGCGGCTATGGATAGTTTTGTTTCGCCAGCATACAATATAATTGCAGTTGAAGGCAAATCCCTAAAAAGTTCTTTGTACTTTATTCTAACAACGAACATTTTTTGATAGGGAATATATAAGTAAGGGGGAAAAAAAACATTTTTTTTTTCTTTACAGGTATTTCCGCTGTTTTAAATTTATATCGGAGCTCTCCCACTTTGGATAAATAGGTTTCATGCTGAAACAAATATTCTCACATATATTTACACAGTGTGGTGGGGTGCTTTTATGTTTAAAATCGTTATATACAGGTTAGACTGTGATTTTAAAAACAAATGTTGATATCTTTTTATAATATTTACAAAAACAACGGTGCGGGAAATGGACATGATTACATTTCCGGATGCGGGAAGCGGGAATATAAAAAAAATAAAAAAATTCTGTTTTGAAAAAAAAGGTGCGGGCGGGTCCGTCGAACAAGGAATCAAATTGGTGTGGCCTTATCTAACAAAATATTCAAATTAATATAAGAAAATTCAATAAAAAAACTCTTTAGATTTATAATTTCATTTATTTATTTAGTTTCGGAGGATAAACTAGTTGGTTTTGCTAACTATTTTTAACAGAAATTCACTCGTTAACGGTTTTAACATAGTGTATGAATGGATAATTATGCAAAAAGGAACATCGTATTCACAACTAGTTCAACAATTTTAAACTAAATGTACTAACAAAATCGGTAACGAGAGACCATATAAAAAGGACTTCCTACATGAAGTATTCGAAATATACTAAATTATATGCAGAAAACGTATCTTGTAATGATTTGTTTAACAATACAACAAAAAAAGATGTACAAATTCTGAAAAACGTGTTTATTATAGGTATTCATTGTACTTTCGCATCGGACCAACTTCGCTTTATAGGCTCATATAATATTGAAAATAAATAAACGTTAGAAAACAGCAGTGTGTGTATGTATTTTAAATACAAGTACAATCAAATTGAATATTTTGCCCGGC
Source organism: Mytilus galloprovincialis (assembly GCF_965363235.1). Taxonomy (NCBI): domain Eukaryota; kingdom Metazoa; phylum Mollusca; class Bivalvia; order Mytilida; family Mytilidae; genus Mytilus; species Mytilus galloprovincialis. The sequence continues at coordinate 24,521,420 of NC_134850.1, forward strand.
TGGACAAGTAGTTACAAATTACGTACATATGAAATACGAATCAGAGGTTTAATATAGTAGCTGTATACTACTAAAATATCAAGGTCAAATGTGTTATCCGGCATGACATAAGAACGACAAATCAAAGGATTCAACTTATTATATATACCTAATATGGGACAATGGTGTTGATTAAAAATTACATCGTTTCAGACCCTTTTGCTTACCACATAACTTGTATTGCTAATAAGTAAAAAAAGTCCTGGTCGAATCCGATACCTGACGTGTACTCGTTACGCCTCTGTCAGGCACATCACCAAACAGTGCATTTAGGGGTCAAAATCGCACATGAACTGCGTCATTGTAGAGTGACCGACACTATACTAAATTCAATCAATGACCAAAAATAATATATATTTCAAATACTTTCTTGTTGCAGTAATAATCAGGAAGGATTCAAAGAAAAAAGATTTTGAAAGCAGAAAAAAACTGCACCTTAAAATCAACCTGATTTAATCAGATAACAATACGATTATGAAAACCCCCGGCTAAAATAAGTCTTAGGTACTGACAAATGATGTCAATAGTTATTTGCAGTAGTATAGTATAAAACAGGAAGCCGCGGTTAATCAAATCATCTTTTGTCATGTAAATGCATGTAATATTTATCGCTTCACATTAAACGACATTTTTGTATCATGTATATGCATGTAATATTTGCCGCTGCAATACGACATTTTTTGCCATTTATTTGCATGTAATATTTGCTGCTGCAAATTAAACGACTACCTTTAAAGGCGTTTTCTTGTGTCTGAAGTAATATTTGCTTGTGCACATTAAGGGGGTAGACCTTGGTTCAGGGAGATAACTCTTTAAATCAGTTAAGCGTTTGTAAAAGTCAAGTTCATCAATGTTTTTTAAGCATTTACCTGAAACAGATTAAAAATAATCTATGTAACCTAGAAGCTTAGAATATGTTTTTGAAAATGGTTGACACAAACGTACTGATGATTTTAAGAGTTGTTTCCCTTAACCTAGGTCTACCTCCTTAAACGACGTTTTCTTATGTGTGTGACGTATATGCATGTCATATTTGAAGCTGCATATTAAACGACGTTTTTTGTATCATGTAAATACATGTAATAATTGCCGCTGCACATTAAACGACTTTTTTTGTCATGTAAATGCATGTAATATTTGCCGCTGCACATTATATGATGTATTTTGTTATGTATATGCACGTGCACATTAAACGATATGTTTTTGTATCATATATATGTATGTAATATTTGCTGCTGCACAGATATAAACTTTTTTTGTATCGTATACATGCACGTAATATCTGCCGCTACACATTAAACGAACTTTTATTTTTTATTTGCTTACATTTTATATTTTCTGCTGAACATTTAACGACATATATTTTTGTCATTCATTTGCATGTAAAAATTGCCGCAGCACATTAAACGACCTAGTTTGGTCACGTATATACATGCATGTACTATTTGCAGATGCACATTATATGACGTTTTTTTGGTTATGTATATGCATGTAATATTTGCCGCTGCACATAAAACGATATTTTTTGTATCATGTATATGCATGTCATATTTACTGATGCACATTATATGACTTTTTTTGGTCATGTTTCTGCATGTAATATTTGTTTTAGCAAATTTAACGACGTTTATGCATGAAATATTTGCAGCTGCACACTAAATGACTTTTTTGTATCATATATATGCCTGTAATATTTACCGCTGCACATTATCTGAATTTTTTTAGTCATGTATCTGCTTGAAAAATTTGTCGAAGCACATTTAACAACGTTTTTTTTTTTTTTGTATCATTTATGCATGATATATTTGCCGTTGCACATTAAACGTCGTTTTTGTATCATGTTTATGCAATTATTTTTGCTGCTGCACATTACACTACGTTTTTCTTGTGTCATGTATATGCATGTAATATTTGCCGCTGTACATTAAACGTCGTTTTTGTGTCATGTATATGCATGAAATATTTGCTGCTGCACATTTAATGTCGTTATTTTTGTTGTGTATTAAAGGATCCGTTATAGATTAAATTGTATATTTCCATCTGAGTACCAATAGGGAACCCTCGATTGGCTATTAATAAATTTCACTCGTCAAAATGTAGATATTCAAAACAGGCTATGAACGACTGTAATCTCTGCAGATGAGTCTACTATGTACAATGTAGTTATGATTAGTTTTTATCTAAAATACTGTAGGGAAGCTTTTGATTAACAAAAAATTGAAAAAAATAGTCGACCAATATATATATAGCGTTGATTTTTTTATTCAAACAAACATAACAATATTATCACAAATGGCTTAAAATGCTTACGAGATTTTAACAAACTGTTGTTTGTCTAGTTAACAATGGTCTTTTCTCAGAGCGTTTCTGATTACAAAAAAAATTATTTTTTAACAAATTACGAATTTCTTTGTCAAAAATACAGAACAATAAACAAGAACACAGCGCTTGCGCACTGTCACCAAAACTCTGAAAGTGTAATAACACTTTATCCACTGTATTGTAGTTCTTTATTTCTTTGGCTGTATGTCTTCTTACTGCTGCTGTTAGGTAGCGTATTGTACCAAATATTCGGAGAACAACTTCAATTAACCAGAGAAGCAGAAATCGGATATCTTCGTGAGGTTTTGTCTCTACGTCTGACTGGACTGCAGTTTGGCTTGGCGATAGAGAACCAATATTCATCTAAAAAGAATAAAACGTAAACTTTGATTGTATAGATGAAATGCATGGTATATTTGTATTTATATTAGGACTTTGTCAATATTTGCATGAAACTATGATGTGATCAATGTTACATTCAAGTAAAATTACAAATTGTGACGTTTGCAACCGAGAGGTCAAGAGCATAGAACAATTCTATTTGGAGTTATCTTATAATATATTATTCAAACACATCAAGAATGCAATTGCTTCTGACTTTGAACGTCATACGCGCATTTCGTCTACATAAGCTCGAATCTTAAAAGCTTAAAGGTTAAACAAAATACGAAGTTGGTGAACATTTAGGGTAAAAAGTTCCAAGGATGAAAATGAAAGCTCACTAGTATTTTTAAAACCGCTGCAAAACTGATAAATGACTGATCATACAACTTTTTAACCGCGATTGCTTTAATTCAACTTAATACAATTTTCAAAGTAATCAAATATTTTATTGTCATAAAAAATAAATTTTTGTCACATGAATATTTTCCTTGGATGTTCAGTGGTAAATGTAACAAGGATATTTGATGGAATGCTGTACACCAAAGTTTATTGTTAAACAGCACTATGTGCAATAAAGAATCAATAGACAACTTTCGAGTTCAATGCATTTCCGTCAAAAACTCTGGTTTTAGTGAACGTCATTTGTGCGTTTAGGGGCGAGTGGTTGGAAAACTATAATTCTATATTGTACGAATTATTCGGCAAATTGAATTCTCAAAATTGACAATCAGCATTGCTTCATTAGGGGATTGTCATAAAGTACCTACAGAACAACCATTATTTCTAGTTTATCCTGCACAATGACGATCTTTAGACGCTTGATGAACGTAAATAGTGCAGGGATACAGGCGACCCCCTCTATCTGGTAAATGACGTCATAAAGGCCTGTATAATTGACGATTTTTTTCCGTTGACGGATGAACTCGAAAGTGGTCTATTTGAGTGTACAAAATATTTGAGACAGTCATTATGAACATAATTTTTTACTATAATCAATAATGAATAATATACATATAAATTAAAGTCCATATCCTGAATCATGTCAAAATATCATCCTTTTTAATATAATATGTAAAGAAATAAGGACACAACAAGTGTTATTCATTTTTTTGTAGTATATTAATGTCAATGAGTGCAAGAATCTGGCATATGCCAAAAGAATTATAAAAAAAACTTCGTTCGATTTTTTTTTTGGTACTTTTGAGACAAAGCGGGTTGCCTCCATGCAAAAAGGTTTCACATAAAAAGGTCAAAGGGTTGGCGAAAACGAAGTAAAACCGACAATTGCTACATTGTCTACCTCTATCGGCTCGTACTCTAGTGTAACGAGAATCATGATCCTGAGTTCTTTTGAAATACATGTATAGGGGGAGGGTTGAGATCTCACAAACATGTTTAACCCCTCCGCATTTTTGCGCCTGTCCCAAGTCAGGAGCCTCTGGTCTTTGTTAGCCTTGTATTATTTTAATTTTATATATGTACAATTTGGAAATTAGTATGGCGTTCATTATCACTGAACTAGTATATATTTGTTTAGGGGCCAGCTGAAGGACGACTCCGGGTGCGGGAATTTCTCGCTACATTGAAGACCTGTTGGTGAACTTCTGCTGCTGTTTTTTTCTATGGTCGGGTTGTTGTCTCTTTGGCACATTCCCAATTTCCATTCTCAATTTTATATAATTTAATATGAAATTTGATTTATTCTAGATTAACGCCATTTTCAACACTATTGTGACATTTTAGAGCGGTGTTGAAAATGCCGGAGAGAACCACCTACGTTCGGTAAACTAACTGACAATCCAAGTTAATTGGGATCGGATTCGAGCGCACTTGTACGTGCTAATCACAAGCTTAATTTTTGACAATCGTTCGACAACTCAGTCAACCAGGCCCAAAATAAAATAAAAAAGATGTGTTATGATTGCCAATAGAATAAGGATTGAATAGAGTCCAAATAACCGTGGAATTGTCTAAGTCAGAACACTTTTTATTTATTTTTTCAACGCTATTAATCTAATTATTTTTTCAATATTTAACACAAAACGGTATGGGAAAATAAAGGATTTTTGGTCATCTGCTTGACTAGAATATGCGTTCATGTATGTTATTTAAACTATTTGTCAAAAGGGGAAACACTCATGCTCACAACGGAAGATGAAGTGTCAGTGCCTACATTAATTAACGAATCATCTACTCCACAATTTTACATTTAAAACAGAACTGTTATAACTCGTCAGAGAAGTAGTCAAGAGATCAGAGAGTTCAATAAGAGCTGACATCAACATAATGTTATTGAACACATCAAATTAGTTTCTTCCTTGATGGAAAGCATAACAAAGTCACACACAAAAAGTTCATATTAAATGAAGAATGATTATCATGCACGTTATAAGAATGAAACTACAGTGCGTTCGGATATACCATTGAAATTTTGTTCTTGTCCGACGAGTTGCTATAATTGATTTCTTTTCGATCAAGTCAAAGGTGAACGGATTTAAAGATTCGATGTAGCCTTGCAATGCTTGAAAGACCATGGTATAATCACAACAAAAAAAAAACACAAAAATACGGTTAAGAGAAAATCGTTCAAATCTTCCGAATATAAAAGTGTAAAACTTAGTTGAGATTCATCATAATTATATAAAAACGTTTAAAAGTAAATATTCCAATGTTCATCCAAACGCGATCTGAATTACAATTTGTATGTTAAGTAAACTTTTAATACAAATAATTAAATAACCAAAAATACTCACTTTTCGTCGATGTCGTCGTATTTTGATTTTACGCCATTTTATCAACAAGTAAAACGCACAACAGGAGAAATACATAAGAATTTCCCATCCTTTTCCTGAAATGGTCATCCACAAAGTTCTATCGTAGTTGGGGAGACATGCTGATATCCAGCACCAGGCACCGGAACCGACAGACAAGTCAGACCCCAACACGTTCTTGCTCACAGCCGCTGTTGTTATAGCAACTGAAAGAACAATTGATAAACATGTACCCAAGTTTTACACGTATTTGCATCGTATTTTTAAAATACGGTGTATTTATGTGCTTCGAGTTGTTTTATGCGTTAATTTAATTTTAATTAATATTTCCATTCGCCAGTACATATAAGCATTCTAGAGGTATATGGAGGGAAACGATGGAAGTTTTCAACGACATTGACTGGCTATACAGCCCATTCACGGTCAGTTAAATATGGAGGGTGTGTGAGTTGAGATCTCACAACACATTTTTAACCCCGCCGTATGTTTGTGCCTGTACCATGTCAGGAACCTTTGGCCTTGGTTAGTATTTTTGAATGTTATTTTTTTTAATTTTGGTTCATTTGTATGTTTCTGAGTTTAGTGTGATGTTCATTTTCGACAAACTAGAATACGTTTTTTGTGGCCTAGGACACGACGACGCGCGCCTCCGGTTGTGATATTTTCTGTCTTTGTTGAAGACCCATTAGTGCCCTTTGTGTGTTTTCTGTTCTTTGGTCGTGTTGTTGTCTCTTTGATACATTCCCGTTTCCATTCTCAATTTTATTAAGACCCTTTTCTTATTTTTGATCTGTTTGTTGTCCCTTCATGTATAAAATCAGATAAATTGTATGTAGGATGTGTGGTATGCGCCAATTCCACAGCTACCCTATAGCTAAAACAGATTCCTAAAAATATCTGGCCAACGGCATTAATAAACTTTTAAAAAAGAACTAAAATGATAAAAAAAAAAATGATTATTCATCATTCTGTAAAGTTTATGAGTTTACGTCTACTAATTGAGGCCGGAAACATTTATGTCTACTGATTAAGCATAATATATCAGTCAAAAATATAGATGTTAATATTATTTAGGCGGAAACATCCGTTCCGTTATATTTTCATGCGATATATAAACATCTTAAATCATATTTACTAGTATCCATAACCCATTTGTTAATGTCAACTGCTTATTAAGGGTATTAATCAATTTGGTTGTCAGAGACTAGTGGTTTAGCAATGAAATAGGGGACCCGAGGAATATTTCGAGATAACCGTAGTTCGGCTCAAACGAAAACAGGAAATTTGACAGTCACAACTCTTGCTTAAACTGGTAAAGCGTAATTAAATCTGGATGAATATGGGATTTAAGGGGATCGATGAAATGTACAAAAATCGGAATCTCAATACGTAATCACTTGATTGACTGTTAAGTCTGTGAAGTTAACTTTTATTTACCTTAACAAAATGTATATGTACTTACAAGGAATTCCCCAGGTAATGAAATGATACAAAATTGTCTTCTTGATACTGCTGGGAGAATTGTCCTCGTATGTCCAAAACAAATGAAAGGCTATAATAGTTGTCCAGAAAAACGAACTCATACCAAACAGTGTTGTTATGTAACTTTGTGCAATACAGCCTAGCTCTTCGTACCGATGGCAAGCAGCCACTTTGTCATCAGTAGAATCCTTAGAATTTAGAAAACGCGCTGCTCCCGATAAAAGTCCGAAAGCATTGAACATATCAGCAACTGTAAGAAATATTAAGAATTGTCGAACTTCGTCCGTTGGTTTCCCACTTTTATGTCGTATATAATGAGCAAAAAATAACACAAACGCTCCTAAAATTGACAACGAGGCTCCTGCCAAAGTCAATACAATATCTAACATGTTAATTTTGTCAATCAAATCTCCTGGATCAGTGTTATTCCCCATCTTATACATGTTGTATTTACTTTAAGAATAGGACGAATATATGCTTCTTATCGCCTTTGTTATGAATTATCAAACTGTTCGTGTGTAGCACGTGGTTTGGTTTACAGTTATTTCAATTGATAACTTACCTAGTATATCACATTTTTTAGAAATAATAAGGTTTTCCGGTTATAATGCAATATCTTACTGACTAAATTTATCAGTAAACCGCTTGTATTGGAAATTTCTGTGTGGTACACACAAGTGTACATGTACATGTATGTGAATGACAAACATACATGTATAAACTGCATGTACAATATATTACATGCAATTTTACTTTCTATATACTCCAAATTTAAGCTTTTTCTTATTTTTTAATTCATTGTTTTGACTGAGCTAGTGGAAATATAAAAAAATAAATAAATTTCCAATGACAATATTTATTTACAGATATCTCGTGACCCAAAATAAACCGAAGGTCATATTTATCTTTATCATACTATGTACGTCATAAATTTAAGTTCAAAATACAGAAAAGGATAATCCCAAATTATTTATAGAAATGACAGGTTGCATTCACTATAGATCGTTGACCATAAGAACACAGAAGTAGCGTCCATTGATTATATCTGCTGTCTATGCGATATGGGTTTTGCTCATAATTGAAGACATGCGTACAGCTGCTTATCTATTTTACCGCACTGATACATGTATGCTTAAAATTATAAAAACTAAGATTTGTTCCAAATGGATGATTTGTCTACTTGTCCTTGTACGATTTATTAGTATTACCATTTGACATCTTAATTTAAGTTGTTTTATTGCATATCAACCCTGGTGAATAGTTATATCATCGAAAATAATACCTGCTTTACTTATATTAGTGAGGAGAGCTCTTCTTTGTTCTGTATTTCTACCAGGACAAAAATAAGAGGAGGTCATATGATTGCCAATTCAATATCTCCAACAGAGACCAAATAACATACAGCCTTCAACAATGAGCAAAACTAATTTTACATATCAAGCAATAATTAAAGATGCCCAAAATATGCAACTGTTGAACAATTTAAACGGAAACATTTACGACCTGATTTATTTACAAAACAATAAACGAAAAACACATATGATATACCGCAACGAAGGACAACCACTGATCGAATTACAGGACCCTAACTTGGGACAGACACACACAGAATTTGGCAGTGTTGAACATGTTTGCTGGCGCAAAATACTCAACTTAATACACGAAACAATGATGTAACAGTAAACCCCAGGAACATACCATACAAATTCAGATGTAAAGGGCTTAACTCATCAAATCGACAAAAATCTCCCCCCCCCCCCCCCAAAAAAAAAAATTACCGACAAAAAACAACAAAAACAACCAAAAAAAAAAAATATACAAAAATAAATACAACAAACGTACAAAAACACGACATAAATTACAGATTTGAGAGAGATAGTGGTTGGTATGATCATTTATTTAAATACATGTTATTAATTTTCTGGATTGTGAATAACTCAACGACCAATAGTAAATTTTCACTATTTTGTTTCACATTTTTGTATATTAAAAGGGAAACAACTCTGAGGTTTGTAAAGCTGCTTATTCAACGCAAACTGAACGAACATAATAACGTATTAGGAAGAAATATGAACAACAAAATTCTACAGTGTAGTGCAGTAACAAATGAGTAAAACTGAATTAAGAGAGCATATATGAACTTTTTTTTATATAGATTAGACCTTTGGTTTTCCTGTTTGAATGGATTTTACACTAGTAATTTTGGGGCCCTTTATAGCTTGTTGTTTTGGTGTGAGCCAAGGCTCCGTGTTGAAGGCCGTACATTGACCTATAATGGTTTAATTTTTTTTAAATTGTTATTTGGATGGAGAGTTGTCTCATTGGCACTCACACCACATCTTCCTATATCTACTTACCATAAGATATGTATGGGGTTTACAGTTAAGAAAATGATATATAGTTATATATTGGACAAACACAAAAGAAAACGAAAAGGAAAAAAATATACCAAAATATTAAAGAATAAAAAAGAATGGGATGCGAGCAGAATACAGCAGAAAGGGGGAAAAAAAAAGAAAAACATAGTCCCCCTAAAAAAAACCATACAAAGTTATTCTTAATTGACATGTGGATCAATTAATCATTTCTATAACTAACATTCGACAATAATGATAACCTTTCATCTTCATGTTTTACACAACCTCCAAAACATTTCATTCTAACTAACTCCCGTGTTCTAGCAGAAAACGCACAAAATACTATGAACGAGCACAACGCCTGCGCACTATCTCCAAAATTCTGAAAATGAAAAAGAATTGTATCTGCTTTATCATAAGATGTATACGCATGTCCAGTATGCCTTTTGATTGTTGCCATAACAAATCTTACTGTTCCAAAACTTCTGAGAAATAACTCTATTAGCCATAAATACATGAACCGTTTATCCACTTTCGTATATTTTCTTTCGCTGTAAGGAACACTTTGCAATCTTATAAATCTTGGAGCATTTATACCTTCAGCCATTTTTCCTGCCTACAAAATAATGTTTTAATCTCATAATTTTAAAATGTAAAATACATCTAACATCTGACTTCAAAACATTTAAAAAAAACGGTGTCTTTATTAGAAAAAAACAAAATGCAATTATACTGATTCATTTTGGTAGCTTATACCGGCGTCATACATTAGCGTATAGCTCCGACGTACGCCGGGCATGGTAAACAATCATGTACGCTGCCAATACGCTAGTAATTTTGGATGCATTCAACTTGTCAATCATATCTGTATCGTGTGCACAACGAGTTTTAAGCGTGTATTGGACGTACATTTTTTTGTACGAGAAGCGTACCTAAGCGTTTATCGGGCGTTCAAGTAACGTATGCTGGCGTTTGTCTGGCGTTTGTCTATTACGTAGATGGAATAGAATCTACAAAGGAAAAGAACGTCTCTTGAAAGTATTTGGGATGCGTATCGGACGTATCTGGGGCGATAATCCGTGCTTTCAGCGTGTCTGGGACGTTTAATTATGCCCCCGTGGAGGGTGTTTGTTACAAACATACCCGCATACATTTTAGTTATAGTCGAACGATCTTGAAACGTATACAACGTGCCCTAAACGTGTCTAAAACTTATCTGTAGCGATTTAACGAACTTGTAGCGTATGTGTTACGAGCGTGTAGCGTACAAGTATACGCTTGGCACACGCTTGAGCTCGATGAAAATTTAATGCTGCATAAAAATGTTTTGTAGTTGTACCGTTCATCAAGCGTATATCTTTGCATTTCGACGTACTTCAAACGTATGCAACGCGCGTTTAACGATTGCTTAGCGTTCCTCTAGCGTGTAACTAACGTATACGGACTTTGTCAATTTTCTCTGTATGTCTGGTGCACGTCGGTCTATACGCCAATGTGTGACGCCGGCATTAGGTCTGAACCTAAAAAAATCAGTAATTATACTCATATTGCATGCACGTGCCAAATTAAGACTTTGTATTTTAAGAACCATCTGTATGTAAATGGTTTCAGTTTATTTCAAGTTGCTCTGACCTATCAGTTATTTTACCTGCGATCCCAAAATGATAGTGTAGAAAAATGACATATACGCAGGCCACCGCAACATTTCTTTAATTATTTCAATTTTGATCGTATTTCACTCAAATTTTCAGGGATGGTGCTTGATTTAATAGGATAAAGATATATATTTTCAATCAGTTTAATTGATGTCTTGAGCTGGCATGACAGTTACTACCAGTGGTCATTTTTTTAATTTATGTATCATCGTGATTTTGCTTAGTTTCTTTTGTGTGACCTATTCTAACATCTCCCGCGGACTTCCTTTCAACTGAGTTTTACTGTTTTACTAGGTTTAACTGTTTTTAAAACTAGGCGGTTGAGATCGCACTACACATGTTTAAACCCGTCGCATTTTTACGCCTGTCCAAAAAGAGGGGCGACAGATACCAGAGTGACAGTCAAACTCATAGATCGAAAATAAACTGACAACGCCATGGCTAAGAACTAAAAAGACAAACAGACACACAATAGTACACAAGACATAACATAGAAAACTAAAGACTTAGCAACACGAACAGTCAGGAGCCTCTTGCCTTTTTTAATCTCGTATAATATTATTTTAATATTAGTTCATTTATATGTTTAGGAGTTTAGTAACACGTCCATATTCACTGAACTAGTACACTTTTTTGTTTAGAGGCCAGCTGAAGTCCGTCTCTGGGTGTTGACGACCCATTGCTGGCCTTCGGCTGGTATTTTTTACTCTTCTCTCGGGTTTTTGTCTCTTTGACACATTACCCATTTCCATTCTATATTTTATTTTAGTAGCATTTAGTTAGCTAGATCGGTGCCAGTGCAAACATTCGTCAGGCTATGGTTTCATAGATTTTTTTTATATTTTGTGTACCTTTTCTGCTCTGATTTTTTCCTTCCAATGAAACCGTTTAAGTAGAATATAGAATAATGCACATAAAATATACATCAGAATTTCCCATCCTTTCATTGTTAACGTCATCCAGATAGTTCTCTCGGTCTGTGATAGACACGCTGAGATCCAACACCACGCACCAGAACCAATAGTTAGGTCTGAACCTAACAAATTCTTACTCAGTGCAGTGATTGACAAGGCGCCTAAAAATAAGAATTAAAATTTTACATGATTGTACAGTAACGTATCAGCGCTACAAATTGTGATTTAATAATATTGTCCTAAGTTGGCGTTATATTAAAAACTATACAACCAAAATTACTATTATATGAAAGTCTTCAGGGGAAGGAAACAACAAAATATATGCTTTATTAACAAAAACCGTGTTATTTCTGTATGTGTACATGTAGATATACAGTTCCTTTTAATTGTTCATATCAATCATTTGGTTTTCAAATCTCGGCATTTTCGTATAAATATTTGATTGGCTTTCCAACCGTTTTATTGCAAATGCCACTGGGGAGAGTTATGTTGAATAAACGCATTCCAAAAAAGCCTAGTATTTTTAAGAGTTTATTTTACCAAAATGACTCGAAACCCCTGCTTGTGCACGTGTAGTACCAGCTTAGTGTAATCAGCGTCCCTTTTGAATTGTAATTGATGCATTTATTTTCTGTTCACTTTCAATGTTGATTTTTTTTAATTTTTAAATGTAATAACAAAATTAGTATAAGTCGCAGTGCTATATTTCAAGCTAAAAGTCGTGTAAGTTTGTTTAATTATTCATAGATTATTCATGAAAATACACTTTGTGTGAATAAAAAGATATCTTTGAGACAGACTGTGAGTTTTAAAATTAAGTATGAAAAGTAACGGTTTCTCGCTACGATAACATACAATGTAGCTGTGTATGTTTAACTATGATTAGAGTTATTTACCTCCCCTCAAAAGACTAATTTAAGCTGGTACGTCAATTCCACCAAAAAAAAAAAGAATCTATGGTATCTGTTCAAACCGTCTTAATAATGACTGTATTAAAACATGTATTTCCTTTATTCAAATAAACATAGTATTACGCAAGTTTTCTCAGATCTGTACTTAAGTGTTGTTTGTTGTTGAGATGTACAAGTACCCGGTCACGTCCACTCTGTGTTTTGTGATTTTTACAGCTCGTTATGCTGTACTGTTACACCACTGTCTAAGGTAACCGGAGGGTTGGGTCCCATTTACATGTTTCATCCCGCTACATTCTGTATGTTTGTGTCTGTCTTAAATCAGGAGCCTGTAATTCAGTAGTAGTCGGTGTTTTTTTGCTGTGAAACATATATGTTTTTCTTCGTTCATGTTTTTTTTTATATAAACAAGGCCGTTAGTTTTCTCGTTTGAATTGTTTTAAAATTGTCATTTCGGGGACTTTTATAGCTGACTATGCGGTACGGGCATTATTTGTTGTTGATTGAAGACCGTACTACATGTATGACCTATATATATACATGTATATATTGCTATAGTTGTAAATTTTAATTGCTCGTCCTTACCTGGAATGCCCCAGCTAATAAAGTGATAAAAAATAGTCCGTTTGTAAATTATTACTGTAGGACCATTGTGAGACGGTTCCATTGGCGTCAGATACAATAGGTGAAACGCAATAATAGTTGTCCAGAAAAACGAACTCATGCTTGACATTATTGTTACGAAAGCCTGAAAAATACACAAAGGATCACGCCCAGTATGACACGCTACTATCGAATTGACTGATTTATAGTCCATAGATCCAATAAAACGAATTGCGCCAAATATGTTACCAAGGGCAACGAACAAATCTGCAACTGTTAAGCATAAAAGCAATCTCTTGGGTTCATTTATATACTCCCCGCTCCTCCATCTTAGAAATGTGAATATGAATAACAGACACGCACCAATGACGGACAGCGAGGACGTGACGATTGTCAAAGCGATGTCAACGTTAGTAGTTTTATTAATATATTCCTCTGTGCCATTCGTAACATTTTCCATTTTAAAACTTTTTAACCGATTTTACACTTCAACACTTTATTTTAAAAATCGGTCGGATGATACGAGATTCTCGTTAAATATCTTTGTCCTTTACAATATTTAAATCAATGAAGAATTATCGTGTAACATATTAAATAGTTTTCGATAAGACTACGTGTCCCTTGTTTAAAATTGAGGAGCTTATTATCTGTGTTGCACATATTTCCAAATATCTTATCTTTAGTACATTTAACTTCTTTGCACTAGCTGGATATAGTCCACAAGATATTGAATAAAAGTGAAAAAAGAGAATTCCCGCGTTAAGTTTGTTTGCATAGCCATGACACTCTGATACAGTGCTGGATTTAGCTGATTTATCTAAAAAGGTCATTTGAGATAAACAAATGGAATGTTTTACTATGTACTTTTAAATACCTTCTCCCACCCCCTCCCCTAGAAGAAAGACATACACAAAAAAACGAAAAAGAAATTAAAGTATAAGAAATGAAATAGCTGTATCAAATTAGACTCATACTGTTTTATAACAACAATATTACTCTGACTAACTGGTAGACATTCGAAAATGTTTTTAAAATCTAAGTGATAATAACTATAATTTCCATGACACCATTATATCGGTGACTATCATATGTTTATCATATACGTTCTAGTATGAAGGCTTAAAAATAATAAACTTTTAAATATATCGGTGCTACAAGTCAAGCACGAACCGTAACGGTTATACAGGACATCAGCTCTATATATAGAGAGAGAGAGAGCTTTTATATTTCACAGGTTTTCTATGTTATATGTTCTTGACTGTGGACTGTTTTTCGACTTTTCTCTTTTATAAATTCTGTGTTCTGTTTGTTTCTCACATTCTATTGAACATCCTTTCCTCCCCTGAGTGTCTTCCTTTCTTCTTTTCATGTAACAACTAAAGACTGATGACAGCAGGTTATATGAACTGACGCAGATGTCGTTAGTATTACTTGTACGACTTTGCCCCCCACCCCCCCGCCAAAACAGTACATTAACGGGTGTTACACAGACTCAGGCTTTTTAGATGATACATGGACTCTTTTAAGGTGTTACAAGGACACTATTTATGAATAGAATCACTCGTGCATGATCAATGAGTTCATGGGCACTTTAACTTTCAATTGGATTTTAACCTTTTTGTCAACGACTTATTTCCTGTCTTTTTATTGAACAAAATATTTACGTTAGCATCAATATCTTTTTTCAAACAATTCCAGTAAAATACTATTCATATCAGTACACTAAGGGATTAGACATTTAACTTCAAAAGGGGGGGGGTATGTTTCTTCCTAAAAAAGATATTTTGATCCCAAATTTTATGAGAAAAAAAATATTATGGTCAAGCAGATGACAAATTAACGGTTTGCACGATTCCTGATTTTCCGAATACCTTAAATAGTGCTAATTTAAAAACATTTGGGTGATGGCGTTGGAAAGTAAATAGTTAATATATTAAAAAGAACATACCCCCCCCCCTTTTATGAAGAAACATATTTTGTCAATAAATGTTTTCTTCAATATATGGAAATGAATAGTATTTTGGACAATGTTGAAAGTTAAGAAATGATGATACTGACGTGTATATTTCATAAAAAATATAAAAATAAGACAGGAAATAAGTAAATAAATATCAAATCTTATCAAAAGATAAAATCCGTATTCACTAACCAATGCACGATTGATCCTATAAATTGTATTGAGACAGTTTAATGCGATTAAACGTCTTGAAAGAATGAAACAACAAACATTGATTTTTATATATATATAGTACTATACATGACTATCGTATAAAAAAGAAGATGTGGTATGATTGCCAATGAGACAACTATCCACAAAAGACCAAAACGACACAGACATTAACAACTATAGGTCACCGTACGGCCTTCAACAATGAGCAAAGCCCATACCGCATAGTCAGCTATAATAGGCCCCGATAAGACAATGTAAAACAATTCAAACGAGAAAACTAACGGCCTTATTTATGTAAAAAAATGAACGAAAAACAAATATGTAACACACAAACAAACGACAACCACTGAATTACAGGCTCCTGACTTGGGACAGGCACATACATAAATGATGTGGCGGGGTTAAACATGTTAGCGGGATCCCAACCCTCCCCTAACCTGGGACAGTGGTATCGTACTTCGTTTTCATGTGTATATTAATTAATGTAAACAATGCAAGAAGATTTGGTACATGTATGATTACAAATAAGATAACTATCCACAATAGACATAAATGACACAGAAATTATCAACTATAGGTCACCGTGCATATGTCCTTCAACAATGAGAAAAGCCCATGCCGCATAGTCATCTTCAATGTATTAATGGCTAAGAAATGACAAACGTAAAACAATTCAAACGAGAAACCAAACGGCATAATGTACGTAAAAAATAATAAATGAAAAACAAATAAGTAACACAGCAACAAACGACAACCACTGAATTACAGGCTCCTGACTTGGAACAGGCACATACCGAATGTGGCGGGGTTAAACATGATAGCGGACGCCCAACCCTTCCTCAACATGGGACAGTATAGCGTAACATTACAACATGAGAACAAACTATAATAATCAGATAAAAAAGGCTCAACTAATCAGTTGGATACAAATTGAAATACATCTTACAAAAACACAGAGTGGACCTGGACTGATACTTGTACAACAAAAAGACACTACGTACATGCTCTTGGAGTATTACCAGCAGTTACTGAGAGCTAGTTCAATGCTTAAATTAATAACTAATACAAAAGATCATGCATTTAAGACTAAATTATCAATAAGTACACACTCAACATTCAATGGATTGTAAGTTTGTTTTTAAGAACCGAAACCAATAGATTTGACATATCGGATCAGATACGTATTTCGAAAACAGTGAAATTTAAACTAAGTTAATATGTTTTGTATATGTTAAAACTAATAATGAGCTGATTGTTGATTGTTGGTGTTACAGCGTCACTTTTAAGCGCCACGTGTTGGGCTATTTCGTGGCAGTCAGTTTTTATTGGTGGAGGAACCCGGAGTTCCCGTAATACCTCCGAACTTCTATAGGAAAACTAACAATGCTAGTCAATTACGATTGGAGTCGAGTGCATCCGTATGAGCGGGGTTCGATCTCACAACCTCAGTGTTGAGAGTCAAGTGATTAAAGTAGTAGAACTATTTAGAACACCGAGGCCCCTAAAACTAATAACGAACAGCCCTGTAAACAACAACTTTAATATACAAATAAGGAATCAGTCGTGTGCATCCAATCTTAGCTTGATGGTGCTGTCTTTGTGCTGAAAAGAAAATCACATCTAAATTATTTTTATTTCAAACATTCGGACATAAACATCTCAATGTGTGTAGGCATTTATTCAGTCATTGCTTCAAATTGTTTAGCTCAGTGTTTTTTTTATTATTAATCTAAATAAAAAAATAAAAAACTATACCTTGTAAACATATTGTATTTATTTCCATTTTATGATTGCAGAAGACTTATCATGTTCCAAACTTGTCTTATAGAAATAGCCGTTTTGGCATCTACCAATTGAATGGAATAAACAATGACTTTACTTTTATGTTTTTTCTTGGACCGATTTTGGCCTCAAATTTCAGTTTCATCTGACGAAAGATTTTGACCACTTTTTAAACACTCAAGTGTCTATTTCATATGATTCAATTAATTTATGTGAAAGATTTTAACTTATTTAGTCATTAAAAACGATCCGATTCAAGCTCAAATATGAAAAATCTACCAAATATGCGAAAAAATGTCACTTTTCAGATGATTTTTGTCAAAAACGAAAGTGGCCGCATCCGTGTTCATCCTCAATCTTTATATATGTTATGTATTATTATCAAACACAACTTCCATTTCAATATTTTGGATGAACACGAATGCGGCCACTTTCGTTTCACACGGAAACCGTCTAAAATTTAACTAAAATGCTGGAATTTGGAAGATTTCAGTAATTTAGCATGATGTAATGGTGCTAGTACCCAATAAATGTGCCTTGTATTGTCAAAAACAGCCCATATTTATGTAGCAGAACCATTCTACTATCCAATAAATAACTAAAAGTTTACATTTTAACAATTTTGTAAAACTGCTATATTTTGGGGCCAAAAAAGGGTCTTACTGGACCTACTCCTTTTACTAAATCAAGTAACTACATGTTGATGTATCCAGGATATTCAATTCGCTCAGTTTCCTAAAGTGAAAATAAACTTCACGAACTTACCAATTGACCTTGTGTGACCCTACATAGAAATCTGCGTGACATCCACCACAGTAGTTATCTCTAAAAATAATAATATTAGAATGAATGCATAAATAAATTTGGTTAGACATACAACTAAGAGAAGAAAAAACAATATAGACTCTGATTGTTATGATCATATTATATAAACATGGTATGCCAAGAACAATTGCGAAAGACAATACTCGGTGTAAACTATTTACGTTTGTAATGAAACGGATTGTAATAGATTAACATATTTCAACATACATGTATGGTACTAACTCCATATTCTTAACCTCCCCTCCTCCCTTATCAAATTCTAGATACATATCTATCCTACATAAAAATTCAACCAGAATGTCGCTCATAGTATAAAGATGGAATTAACGTTCAAACAATTATAACATACTGAATTGGCCCTAGACATAACTTTACCAACAATTTACATAATGTAAAATCTGTGTATCAACTAGAGATGTGAATAATTCTTCATCTAAATACTGTAAAAAAAATGTTTGGATCATGTGACAGAAAGATAGGTCTAGTACGTCTTCTGTGCAATGTTTTTCTTTCAAGACTATCAGTAAATAGTGAGTAGGCCGAAAATCTACAAAACAAAACCGAAACCTGTATTTTTTTGTCTGTTACAGTAGTTTAACATCATTTTTGGATACAATAATACAAAATAATGAAATATACATTGAATATCGTAGTAAGCTATTTTGTTTGGCTCATTGTTGAAGGCCGTTTGTTGGCCTAAAAGTGCTAACTTTAACGTAATTGGGTCTCAAGAGTTCTCTCATTGAGATGGACTCATCGCATCTTATTATTTTCATAGTAACGTAAATACAGGAATACAGTTATAGACACTTTTGTTAATTTCTCTGCTGGTTGACTGTTAGTCACCGAGGGTATTAGCAGCCCAAAAGTCACTACTTAGGTACTGGTATGAAAATACCAGGGATGAGGTAATTGAAAATGTAATGGTAATTAAGTGTAATGCATTACAATTTTCCATGTAATTGAATGTAATGTGTAATTGAGCATTTTTTTAATTACATGTAATGGTACTTTAATTAATTACATTGAAAAAAGCATGTAATGCTTAATTACTTTTGAATTACATTTCAATTACATGTACTTTATTGGTGTTAAAGATAAGGATTTGTGTTTAATAATATAAATTGTAAAATTATATTTATTTTTCAAATATTGATATCACATACTTTTTTAATATATAAAGTCTGTAATTCATTCTGAAGTTTTTATATTATTTATTTGACCTACATACATGACAAAATTATTTTGAATAGACTAAAATTATAATTTAAAAAAAATTTGAGGATCAAATATTTGTGTTGTTCAGTTTTTAAGAAAGATCTTTTAACTAAATAGATTGATAAGTAATTAATCACCTTCTAAAACAAAAACAAAAAAAATGTGTCACTTTGAAAAATCATTCCTAGATACTTCATTTTAGAATTTAAAATCACTGCACACAATCATTTTGTCAAATTAGTATACACAAAGGATTATAGAAATAAAAATTAACAGCAATGAAAACAAACAGCAACTAATCAGATTAAAATGTCCAGGGGCAATGCCACTATTACATGTATTTCATCTAATTAGCAAAATATTGCTAATATTTAGACATTTATATATACATTGTTTGTACTAAAAATTAGGGTTTAGTCACGTTTCTCCAACATTTGATAATTAGATTACAACAACATAAGGGATTAGGGGGTCCTCTTAAGGACTGGCATCGTGATAATTACATGTAATTCACCTATATCAGGTCTTAACTAAAATATTGTAAAATGGGATATTGTTAAAAAAAAATCATATCATAAAAACACTTTTCAATATTTTTAAAGTAAAATTTTTTTTTTTTTTATTTATAATTTCTTTATTGAATTATGTTAATTTAAATGACTTCACTTGAGATGTCAAAATACACCTTGATGTATTGACAAGTTAATAGGAACAAATTCCCTCTCCTATCAATGTGATGATCTTCTGATCAAGCAATATCTGCCAGATATGTTCCTGTCGAAAGACTATTAAAATTGCTGTCAAAGTGTTCAGACAAGAGAGATTCAGACTAAATGACAAAACATTAAAATAACTAATGATTATCAATTGCAACCCTTAAACTATGATTACATGAATATTTTACACATGTATGTTGGTGACCCTCTGCTGTTGTTTTTTATTTGGTCGGGTTGTTGTCTCTTTGACACATTCCCCATTTTCATTCTCAATTTTATGTATAATATTGTTAAAAAATATGATGAAATGTAATGTGTAATTTAATTAATTACTTAAGTAAAGTAATTGTAATTTAAATAATTACATTTCAAAAACTGTGTAATGTGTAATTAGTGTAATTGATCATTTTTGCAATGTAATGTGTAATTTAATTAATTATTTAAATTTTTTAACAGAAAAATTTGATAACAAAAAAATCCGTATTTTCAAAATACGGATTTTTTTGTTATCAAATTTTTCTGTTAAAAAATTTAAATAATTATTTTAAACTTAGGAATGTGTCTCCCTCATGCAAAGCTCTAATTACTTCACGGGCTTTGGTTATACTTTTTGTATCTTTTTGGATTTTAGCTCTTCGTCTTTCTAATAAGCTTTTGATTTTCAAATATTTTGGCCTCGAGCATCACTGAAGAGACAATTTTATTGTCGAAATGTGCATCTGGTGCAGAAACATTGGTACCGTTAATGTTATATATAATACATAGATATAGGAAGATGTGGTGTGAGTGCCAATGAGACAACTCTCCATACAAATAACAATTTAAAAAGTAAACCATTATAGGTTAAAGTACGGCCTTCAACACGGAGCCTTAGCTCACACCGAACAACAAGCTATAAAGGGCCCCAAAATTACTAGTGTAAAACCATTCAAACGGGAAAACCAACGGTCTAATCTATATTAACAAAACGAGAAACGAGAAACACGTATATATTACATAAACAAACGACAACTACTGTACATCAGATTCCTGACTTAGGACAGGTGCAAACATTTGCAGCGGGATTAAACGTTTTAATGGATCCAAACCTTCTCCCTTTTTCTGAAACAATAGCATAACATCACAACAAAGAAAAACATACGATAAAATATCAATTGGCAGACTTAACTCAATCAAAAAACGTATGATTAAACAATGAACGAATAAATTTGATCTGCGATATCTGAATACAAATGCACAGTTAATTAAATATTAGAGACAAACATTCATGACCAAAAAGCTAACAAACAAATTCATGTACATACGTGCATGTCGCATGTGGATAAGCGTCACATTTTGATACCGCACATGGTTCAACAAAACAGTTAAACACAATCCCGTTGCATGGTTGCTTCAAGGATAAGCCGCTTATTGAAACTGAAAATTAATATCATAATCATACATATACATACATGTTATGAGCCTTAAGAAATGACAAATCAGTTACAACATGGTTCCTTCAAGAATAAGCCACTCACGGAAACTGAAAATCAATATCACAACCATACATCTCTGTATTCATAAACGGAAGATCATATAGACAATAGAAGAAGTATACTAACAACAAAAATATTTTCATTTACCTTACTGTGTAAAATATGACGTAATGTTTTTTTTAAAGTTGGTGATTTTCTAAACTGTTTAACATTTCACAGTGTTCAGTTTTATACTTTTACTTTAATAATGCATCCCTTATTTTTATTAACTCTGTATTTACATTGTATCACTGATCAAATTTATTCGTTCATTGGGTGTTTATTTAATATGTCACTTCGTTTTTTGATTGAGTTAAGTCATTCCAATTGATATTTTATTGTGTGTCTTTCTATGTTGTTGTGTTATACTACTGTTGCAGAAAAAGGAGAAGGTTTGGTACCATTAAAACGTTTAATCCCGCTGCAATGGTTTGCACCTGTCCGAAGTCAGGAATCTGATTTTTAGTGTTGTCGTCTGTCTATGTGGTTCATAAGGGTTTTATTTAAATTATACCGTTGGTTTTCCCGTTTGAATGTTTTTACACTAGTCCAGTAATTTTTAGGGCCCTTTATAGCTTGCTGTTCGGTGTGAGCCTAGACTCCGTGTTGAAGGCCGTACCTTGACCTATAATGGTTTACTTTTATAAATTGTGACTTAGATGAAGAGTTGTCTCATTGGCACTAATTCCTATATCTATATTCATGAACATAGATATAAGAAAGTGTGGTATGAGTGCCGATGAGACAACTCTACATCAAGTCACAAATTGTAAAAGTAAACCATGTTATAAATGTACATTTGTAGGTCTTCAACACGGAGCCTTAGCTCACACGGAACATAGATATAAGAAGATGTGGTATGGGTGCCAATCAAACAACTCTCCACCCAAGTCACAATTTATAAAAAATGCGGCGGGGTTAAACATGTTTTTTTGAGATCCCAACTCTCCCCCTATACCTCTAACCAATGTAGAAAAAACAAACGCATAACAATACGCACAGTAAAACTCAGTTTAAGAGAAGTCCGAGTCCGATGTCAGAATAACGAACACTTACGAAAATACTTTTGATTTTAGGGATATCATACCGAATGGATAAAAACATCGCCTGAACTACATATGGTGCTTAGAATTTAAACACCTATCCATATAAAAAACGACGGAAGATACATGAAAGGGACATTGAAAACTCATACGTCGAAACTGACAGGCTTGACAAAAACGAAAAATATCAAACAGACCACAAGTGAAAAAAACCACGAGCACTGAAAACTTCAGATCCAGGAATGTTGCCAAAACTCAGGACAGGTCAATTGAAATAATTTGGTTGTATGGAAAACGATTAATTGTGTATGATATTTATTGTTCAAGATTTTCCAAAAGAGTGTATTGTTTTCATAGATATTTCGTCGATGAAGAGAGGAGCGACTTATGGTCATTTTCGTTTTGAATACGTAAGTGTCTTTAAATAAAATGTTAAGTCAGAGTTTAAGCCGATAATCAATATTATTTACTACAATGTACATACCAAAAAATATCATTAAATAATTTTAATGTTTATTTTTTTTTTATTTAATGATCGGATAGATTGGTATTCCAGAGTCATGTACATCCGGAATTATGATAATTTCGATTACAAAAATATTTAATTTTTAATATACAAAAGGAACAAACTCCGAAACAGTGGCAACGTTTTCTTTGCTACGCAACGTTAACATTAGTGATAATTTAGCGAAGCAACGTGACCACTATTTCGGAGATAGCCAAAGGATGTGAATCGACAATTTCCGTCACAAATAATTATGATATACAGTATAAAAATACATATACTTTGAAATTCTTAATTATTGTTTTTTTTAAGTTATTTTTTAAATTTTATAGCTAAATTATTCATTATTAAACGTTCTTACCAATAGAAGCCAAAAGGCAAAGACAAAGTACCGCCTTCATGTTGAAAAAATGTTAAGTGTGACATTTCGACAGGAATTTGGTTATCTCGAACGTGACGATTAACCTCAATTGGACTACACAATGAAGATCTGACGACAAGTAGAAATTATTGTCCTAAAACTAATTCAAGTTATCTTAAGCTATAACTTTACCTAGTCATACTATGATAAAATTCCTTACTTTGAAAATGCCTGTACCAAGTCAGGAATATAACAGTTGTTGCTCAATCGTTTTATGTGGTTGAGCTTTTGATTTTGCCATTTTCCGTTTTGAATTTTCCTCGCAATTTAGTTTTTTAGTGATTTGACTTTTTATCTTTTTTACTTATTGTTTTGATTGATTTCTTATTACCAGGTTAGCTCACTATAGGAAGGGAATAAAATGTTTAAAAATAAAATAATGATGATTTTTTTTCTGCTGAACTTTCATTGATTATGTAGAAATTCAGTGATACCCATATCTTTAGTTGTGTTAAATGTACTCACGAACTCAGGAGCAATGCTGAGCGTGACATGTTCTTTATATGTTATATTATAGATGAAGAAATCTTATTTT
Organism: Mytilus galloprovincialis; assembly: GCF_965363235.1. Lineage (NCBI taxonomy): Eukaryota > Metazoa > Mollusca > Bivalvia > Mytilida > Mytilidae > Mytilus > Mytilus galloprovincialis. Next base: position 24,545,587 of record NC_134850.1, read on the forward strand.
TGTTTTTTTGATTTTTTAGCTTTAGTTTAGCGATTCACCAACGACGTATGTCCTACGAACCAATATTTCTTATTTATTTAAATGTAACCCCCCGTACTTTGTATAGTCAACTCAAAATAAAATGTCAAGTAAGAAGAGACAATTACAGTAAATCATTTGTTATCTATTTTTCCTAAATACATTAAAGCAGAACTTATACGTCTATTTTTTTGCAATCAATGTTGAGGCAATTTGAAACTTTACATTGGACACTTTCATATTCCCTAAAACTGTTTTTACCAATTTTCGTTGTTTTCTGATGTTGGGATGCTTTCATTTACACGTACAATAACATTATCACACATATCCATTTTATTAACTTTTGATATCGACAAATAAGATTTGTAGTATGTTTATAAAGTCAAAAGATGTGGTATGATTGACAATTCGACAATAAAGGAATCGGATTTGAGCAACCATACGTCACCGTACGACCTCCAACAATGAGTAAAATTCATATCATATATTCAGCTATAAAAGTCTCTGACCTTTCATCATGTATGTACATTTACCAGACGATAAGTTTTAGTTTCTACGAATAGATTTTTAAATCGGAATTTTATTAATGAAAGAACAGGAAGGAAGAGGAAGGTTCCTATAATCCCCATTTTCCGTATAAGAAAAGTTTGGAGATACTTTCTTATGAACGAATACATGAACAACATTTAATAGAAATAGAGCTACTATTTGGAAGATGAAATACATATACCTTAATGTAGCCATACGCATCCGTCGCTACATGTACCATCCCTTTAAATTGTCTGTTTATGAATTAAGAACTTATAAAGAAACTAAGGTATCAACTCTCTCTGACAAACTTAACCTTAGGTTGATATGACTATTATAAATTTTAGGTCCATTTTGGTCTAATAGCTCTTTATCTGCTTAGGTTCTTGTACATCCATTTTTTTTCTAAAACTTTCTCATTGCCAGTTACTTTGTTGAAATAAATAAGGAAAACAAAGCAAAATATCTTGATCTTTTGATAGCTACTGCATATCGGATACAATATACTGTATCATGTCATTGTTACTAGACGCTTATTCAATGCATACATGTATGCATCCTCAATGTTCTCCTTGCTATACGATTGGTAGTGTTGCGTGACTGAAATAAAAAAATATATATAAACATTTTAAGCATCTGCTTTTATCTATTTGACATTTGATAGTTTCCAGAGATGTTTTTGTCTACATATTAAACTAACAATGTTAAATTAAAGATGTATTGACCACTCATCGAAGTCCACTTGCAAACATCATCTATATATTTCGGACAATGGTAGTACTACGTTAAAACATAAAAATGAAACGACAATCGTATAAAAACAACATACTCAGCCCTAGTGATACACATAAGAACTCTGCATACTAGCGAGAACTCATAACTTTAGTGTTGACAGGCTAGGTATACGGTAGATGCACTTCTTAGACCACTTGGCCACCAAGGCCAATATTTAGGTACATAGTAGTTAGACTAAATTTAATCAATTTAGATTACTTTTATTTTAAAATAACTATAAAATAAAATTGCCATATGTATGAAACCCCATTCACGTCTGTGTTAATTCTTTTGTTGGCTTGTTGTCTCTTATACAGATATGTCGTTTTCATTTTAATTTTACTATGAGCTAGAGTACTTGCAGTTACTGACAGCAGGTTCAGAGCCAATTAAAACTAATAAAAAAACATGCAGTAAAGACTTCATTACCAATAAGTAAACAGCAAACATCCAATGGATTTTAAGTTTGTTTTCAGGACCGAAATCAATAGATTCGACAAAAAGAATCAGATACGTATTCCCAAAACAGTAAACCTTGAACTAAGATAATATGTTTTGTTTATGTTAAAACTAATAATTAACAGCCACGTAAACATCAACTTTAATATACAAATATATATATATGTTCTGCATCCAATCTCAGTTCGATGGTGCTGCCTTTGTGCTGAAAAAGAAAATGAAAATCACGTCTAAAATTATATTTATTTCAAACATTTGAACATGAAAATCGCAACATTTTTCGGTATCTATCCAGTTATACATGTAGCTTCCACATGTTTAGCTTTAGTTCTTTTAATGAAAAAAAAAAACAAAACAAATAGCTACGGACTTATATAATTTATAAAGTGTCATTTAATATGATTGTTTATGTTTCGTTCTGTATACCCAGTAAACATATTTTATTCAGATTTATTATGATTACAGAAAAATAATCAGGTCCCAATTTTGTCTGGTAGATATAGCCGTTTTTGCATAAACATATCAAACATGATATCTACACTTATACATTTAATATATTTGTAATTGAATGTACACAACACAGCAACCAAGCATTCATATCAAATTGAATCATTTTTACATATTAGAACTTGGGCCGGCGTAGTGCTGAAACAATTTCGAGATATTTCCACAGTTATATGTTGTTGAAGCTATGCAATGTACTTCCCTCCAATTTTCTAACACATTATGAGAACAAGTGTCATTTAATATGATTGTTTATGTTTGAATAGTTAATTATTAGTTTTAAGTTATTAAAAAGGGATATAGTTACGAGACTGTTGTCAGGTCATTAAAGATTGCATATTTTGGCGTTAATATTGATTCACTTATAGGGTCTTTGCATCGGAACTAAACACATTTATTCAAAAACCAGTTGTTGGCATGACACGGGTTATGTTCTTCTCATATATGCTATGATGGTATGATACTAAACCCCTAACGGGAAGGATTGTGCCTGATGTTCATATGATGAAATCATAATCTTTCAGTCAGTTTAATTGAAGTCTGGAGCTGGCATGTCAGTTAACTGCTAGTAGTCTGTTGTTATTTATGTATTATTGTCATTTTGTTTATTTTCTTTTGTTACATCTTCTGACATCAGACTCAGACTTCTCTTGAACTGAATTTTTTTTAATGTGCGTATTGTTATGCGTTTACTTTTCTACATTGGCTAGAGGTATAGGGGGAGGGTTGAGATCTCACAAACATGTTTAACCCCGCCGCATTTTTGCGCCTGTCCCAAGTCAGGAGCCTCTGGCCTTTGTTAGTCTTGTATTATTTTAATTTTAGTTTCTTGTGTACAATTTGGAAATTAGTATGGCGTTCATTATCACCGAACTAGTATATATTTGTTTAGGGGCCAGTTGAAGGACGCCTCCGGGTGCGGGAATTTCTCGCTACATTGAAGACCTGTTGGTGACCTTCTGCTGTGGGTTTTTTTCTATGGTCGGGTTGTTGTCTCTTTGGCACATTCTCCATTTCCATTCTCAATTTTAAGGTTAATGCTCCAGTTCAAATCGTAAATGCAATCTTGCAGAAACTATCTCTAAATTTGACTAAATCACGTATCGGCTGGTATATGAAGGAAATTAAAATTCCAGCCGGTTTACAAAGTGAGCATAAACTTCACGAACTTACCAATTGACCCAGTGGTAATGTACATAGAAATCTGCGGTACATCCGCCACAGTAGTTACTTCTGAAAAGCAATATAAATGGAGGCATAAATCAAATTGGTGAGATCTCACAAAATATGTCTAACTCCGTCGAGTTTTTTGCGCCTGACATGAGTCAGGAACCTTTATCCTTTGTTAGTCGTGTATGATTTTTTTTAAATTTTTGTTCATTTTTATGTTTTGAAGTTTAGTCAGTAGGGCCACCATTAACACTGAACTAGAACACATTTTTGTTTATGGGTCAGCTGAAACACGCCTTTTTGTGCGAGATTTTTTCGCTCTGTTGAAGACCCATTGGTGTTTTTCGGTTAACTTTTTTTCTCTGTTGTCAGATTGTGGTCTCTTTGACACATTCCCCATTTTCATTCTAATTTTTTTAATCAATTTGGTGAGACATAAACTTTAGAGAAATAAAAGCTATAGACAATGTCTGATTGTTATGTTCATATAATATCAAGGTGTGCGAAGAACAATTGCGAAAGGTAATAGTCGGTTTGCACTACCTGGGGTCGTAATTGATTTTAGACTAACATATTACAATATATGGTACTAACTGTTTAAAATAAGCAACCAGACTCCCCTCCGCTTCATCAAATCCTAGATACTAGTATATCCGCTTATCCTAGTTCAAAATTCAACCAAAATGTCGCAAACAGCATAAAGATTGAATTCACGTTGGAAAATTAAAAACATACTAAATTAGCCCTAGAAATATAGATTCTACCACTGCATCTATCTAGTGTGAAATTAAATTTATCCAACCGAGACAGTTAAACATTCACATTTAAAACTGATCGCTGATCGTTTAAGATGTTTAAAAGTTAACTGTCGAGAGTAGAAAAATCGAATTATACGGGATTTAGTGGTAAAATCTGTTTCTCTGATGATTTTTAAACAATATGCGGGCAAACTTATTCCTTCTTTTCTAAATCATCAGAAATGATCTGCAAATTATTTTTCTTTCTATGTAACGTCATCAGACATGTCGTTACAATAGGAAATTCAGAAATATAGCAAGCAAATTGCACGTCATAATCGAATGTTGACCAACGAAGAACTGAGATCAAACGATTCACACGATGATTAAGGTTTATGATCTCTTCTGTAGCCTTGTGAATTATATTATTTTTAACCTGCAATAGTATCAAAACAGCAAAGATAATGAATAATAGAGTTGTGCCATTTAGAACACATTCAAAGAGGAAACTTCGTGCAAAGCTTTATTTTCTATTGTTGCATGGCATTTATTAGAAAAAGGGGATTTTGTGGCAAATAAAACCTATATTTTTGTAGAAAATCGACATCCTTTCTCTCACACTCTCATATTTGGCAATTCAGTGCTTGGTAAACAATAATTTCCTTAAAACAATAAAATTGAGAATGGAAATGGGGAATGTATCAAAGAGACAACAACCTGACAATAGAAAAAACAACAACAGAAGGTCACCAGTGTAGCGAGAATTCCCGCACCCGGAGGCGTCCTTCAGCTGGCCATAAATTTGTAAATTTATATATTAGCTGAAACAAATATGAATATGGACCAATGCAAGTACACCTTCTGGAGTGCACTTGACTTAAGTGACTCCGCACGACGTTTTGTTTTGATTTAAAGGTTGTTTAGGACTTTTTGTGAACAATAAAAGCTAGCACATAATAAATCTATGTTTAAAATTTAACAAAACATTCTGTATTAAAGTCTGTGGATTTTCTACGACAATCTTGATTTTATTTGCCTCAAAATCACCTGATTCTATTTAATGCAATGACACTATAAAAAAAAACTTTGCACGAAATCCCCCCTTGGTATATGTACAACTTGGCCCATATCTATTATTCATTATCTTTGCTGTTACTATTGCAGTTTGAAAAGTTCGTAATACACATGGTTAAAGAAAGGTTCTTAATCCCTAAATCAAAATAATTACCAGGTCAGGTATAGGATAACTCGAGTAGGAATTAGAGAAATAACTTAACCAACAATTTACACTATGTAAAATATATGTAGCAATAATTGAAGACATGAATAACTTTTCTTCTAAATACTATTAAAATATATGTGGATAGTCAGAATGATCGACTCCTTCTTTGCAAAATTAGGTAGAGCTGAAAATCTTCTAATCAAAAATGATTCCTATATTTTTTGGTATGTAGTTTAACATCGTATTTTTTGGATTCAAAAACGCAAAATGATGAACTACATATATACATTTGTAGTAATTTATTTTGTTTTGCTTATTGTTGTTATATATGGTCTCTGGTAGAGAGTTGTCTCATTGAGATGGAATCATCGAATCTTAAGTTATTATTTTTATAGTATTGTAAACACAGGAATAGACACTTCTGTTAAAATACATGTATACCCACTTGCAATTCGCATGGGGATATGCGTCACATTTTATTACCGCACATGGGTCATCAATACAGTCAAATATAACCTCCGAACATGGTTCCGTAATTAGTAAGCCACCTACGGAAACTGAAAATTTATATCAAAACAATACATGTACATATTATTAGTTGCATAGTGTGCTAGTAAACTAATACGGTATATATGGGATCAGTAAATATTACGTCACTAGCACACTATGTAACGAATTTATCTTACCGACTATCTTAACTTGTAAAATTTAGACATGTGATCTATCAAAATGAGCAAGCCAGTCTTTAATACTGTTAGCATTAAGAAACTGATTCCATTAATCCTACAAAAACAATAGCCAACGATAACAAATTGTTAGGTTTAAATGTGTTTAATGAATTTATTTCAATCTTAATCATCAATTGCTTCGTCTGTTGAAACCTTTAAGATTTTTTCTCAATTCCGTTTTGTTTTTATAAAGGGACGTAACACCACTACTAGCCGTGTATGAAATAAGCCCCGACTCTCTACTACATAATATGGAATATAAAGGGACGTAACTCCACTACTAACCGAGTATGAAATAAGCCCCGCCTCCCTACTAACCTAATATCAAATATACACGGTCTTCATGCGGACGCTTTTAACCAATCACATTCCGAGAAATATATAGGAGTTAAGATAATATATGTTATGAGCTTTAAGGAATGATAGTTTATACAAAGGAATAGAAGAATTTGCAGCATATTCACATGAATATGTTAGTGGCAATAAGTGAAATTAGGCGCACTGGGGTTAAATCCTATGCAGTAAGCTAACGCCTAGACATTAAGTTATTGCCTGAAATTTCAAGGCATTAGGCTAATTTCCTGAAATCTGATGTAGCATATGTTTAAGCATCAATATTTTACGTATGATTTTTTTCCCTGTTATTGACATACAAATTTCGTTTTTTTTATGAAGTACAAAATGTATTTAAACATTGAACAAATATCTTTCTATTTATGATCAATTTAATTTTAGGCAATTACATTAATGCCAGGACATAATTTGGAGGATTTTAGTTTAAATCTTAGGATTAAGATTAATGCTTAACACTATTTAGGCAATATACTTACTGCATATGCGTTATCTCATTGCCTATTGCCTAGGATTATTATGAGATTAATTTCAATTTTTTTGCTTCTAACACATTTACTGATAAAAATTATATTTACACAAAAACATGTAGCTGTGTTTGCTGAGAATGTTTTTGATTGACCATTTAAAAGAAATTAGATTTCTCTTTGGCTATGTGGGGTGACGAAATACCTCTCTACGTTATGTCCATATGCATAGTTTTAATCAGCTCCTGTAAAGAGAGTGTCACACAATACCTGCACTTTACAGAACCCTTATTTGAACACTTTGAGGATTCGTTGGTGACCTGATACACGCAAAATTAGCCCACTGAGTTTTTTTTGTCATTAGCATATCATAAATGTCCCAACATCCGAAATTATGATATAATGCGATTTTTAAACGAACACATTTGTAATGTACCAAAGAAAATGGACATACAATTTCCACATACAAATAATTATGATATATTGTATAAATTTACATAATATTCTGTATTAGTTAATGTTTTTTTATATATTATTTTATTATTATAGCCTAATTTATCATTGAAAAAAACGTTCTTACCAATAGATGTCAATAGGAAAAGACAAAATACCGCCTTCATGTCGAACAAAGATTTAATGACTTCGACAGGAATTGGGTTATCTCGAACGTGACGATTACAACTCTGCTGGTCTTCACAATGGAGAACTGACGTAGAAAAAACTCGTCCTACAACTAATTCAAGTTATGTTAAGAACCTTTTCACCCATTTCAAAATATGATATACTTTGATAAAATTTCTTTCTTTTATCAGTATACTGAGTGTCTTTGATGTCTTTTTTTTTCTAATTTAACCGACTATATAAAGAAAATAAAATGTTTCCAAATTAAATTGGGATTTGTTTTATGCTTAAATTGCATTGATTCCGACCGGTACTTGTCTCAAAAAAAAGTTCCTACATGATGAAGACTGTATACTTTAATTACACATAAAGGTTTATAGGGGAAATTATTCTGAGACAAGTGCTTGTGTTGATTACGGTAGAAATTAGGTCTGTCTTTATGAAATTTGGCGATACCCATATTTTTTGTACACCGTGTTAAACGTACTCAAAAACCCCGGATTATGTCCAGCGTGACATGTGCTTTATGATAGTGACGACTTGTCTATTGCTGAAGATATGTTGTGTTGGCGTTAGTCTAGTGATGAACCAACGACCTAATTCAACACATCAATATTTCTTATTTATTGAAATGTCGACCTTACGGCGAAGTCAACTCAAGATAAAATTTAAAGTAAGTAAATACAATTATATCGTGACTTATTTGTTCTCCATAATAGATTGAAGCATAACTTAATATAAATCTCTTATTTTCTATGCAATCCATGTTGAGGCAATTTAGAACTTACATTGGACACTTGTATAAGTACTAGACTGTTATTTACATACTTTTGTCATTTTGTAACGTAAGGAAACTATCATTTTAATATAAGAATGTATATAAGAAACTAAGATTTCAACTCCATTACGCAAACTTTGCCTTAGGTGGATATTACTAAAATAATTTCAGGTCCTTTAATAGTCCCATAGCTCATCACCTGTTTCGGTTCTTGTACATTCATTTATTTCTAAAATGTTCTCATTACAGTTACTTTGTTGAAATTAATGAGGAAAACAGAACAAAATATCTTGATCTTTTAATTAACTATAATATAATTGCATATTGGATATTATATACTAGCTATAAGAAGACTGTATCATGTCACTATCACTAGAAGCTTATTCAAAGTATATGCATCTCCAATGTTGTCCTTGCTAGACAATTGGTAGTATTGCGTGGCTGAAATTAAATAAATATATATATCAACTTTATAATAAAATTTAAAAATTTATTGACCGCTGTACAAAGTCAATTGCAAATATCGTATGCATGTTTTAGGACAATGATATGTAAATATGATACGAAAATGAAACGACGTACAAAAATAACAGACTGAGTCGTATTTTCTGCCCTAGAACTATGCATACTAGAGCAAAGGAAGATAGTTGTCCTATCTTTATACACACGACGATGTTCTGCATTGGGACCATAATGATTTTATAATTTTACGAGGAAATTTCTTTTTATTATTACTTGTTTACATTATTCGCTCTATAGTGAAAGTTATTTCCTGGTGGTGTTCATATTTGGTTATTTGGAAATTTCGGTATGTATTTATCATGATTGTATGATTAAAGTAAAAACCTGTTTTTTTTGTTTTTTTTTTATTTGGTGTTTAACACCTTTCATCTCTATTGGTAATTTTGTGGTGGCACGTTTATTGGTGAGGAGAGCTGAGATGTTGAAAGAGCACCACAGACCTTCGGCAGAAAAACTAATTTTTTTCAAAGATTTGCGACGCAATTGCTAAGTGCTGGGTTCGGACTCACAACTTTAGTGTTGACAAGCTAGAGATACGGTATTTGAATACATAGTAGTTTGACTAAATTTAATCAATTTAGATAACTATACTTAAAAAATTACTTATAAAACAGTAGTATTTAAAATTGCCATATGTATGAAGACCAATTTTTGGCATTGTGCTGTTTTCTGCTCTTTATAAATTGGGTTGTGGTCTCTTTGACACATTTTCTGTTTCCCTTCCGAATTTTATTTTTGATAATCATGATAAATTAAACTTACCAATCAACTACTTGTCCTGCTTGGAAGAATTCGGAGTTACAGCCTCCACAATAATTAGCCCTGCAAAAGTAACAGTAAAAAACCAAATGATATTTCAACTGATCGTGCGGATCGTATCTTTTAATTTGCATAAAGACAATCTATTTGAAGATGTGTGATAAAGATGAACGCCGATATAATTATCATTGAATTCTAATCTAATACCAGTGTCAACAAACGCATATACAAAAGAACTGAGTGTATGATATGGGACGAATAACTGGACACTTCATTGATTGGTTTTTCCCAAAACTCCTGTATATAAATGGACTGGTCTTTAATACGCGAATTTCTTAAACCCCACCCAGTCAAGTGAAATATACCTAGTAAAACAATGGTGTACGTACAAAGAACATATAACCTGGGGTAGGAAGTTTTATCATTGGTCAGGTTGTTGATAACATAATGAAAGACATGTATGTGATAAGAATACTATAGTTTTGTTATGCTATGTGTTTATTTGTAAGATAAGAGCAACATGAATAAAAGTATTATTAAGAATGTGGGTACATGAATAAAACGACAAGAATTTGGAGTGCAATGTATGTAGGCAAGCTTTTTAAGTACACATTTAAAATTTAATCTTGAGGCTCGTGTCGCACACTCTGGTCTATGTGCCTATTCAACAAATGGACAGCAAGTTTTCCTTTCAGTATTATATTGTACATTATACAATATGCTTATACATAAAGATGTTTTCGCTAATATGCAATAAATCCTATTTATATAAATACAAAAGATGCCCATCGGTTGAAATAAGTTTTGTTTTAAAAAAGCATAATATACTATAATTATTCAAAAACAAATGCATTCTCGTAATATAGCTTATTAATTCGATGTTTGATTATGATAATTCCATATTTAAGAAAAGCATATATCTCACCTGCAAACTGCCGTAGGGAAATTTGGACATTCACTTAGAAGGCATGGGTCTATAAAGCACTGTACCGACTTCTCCAAACATGTATCCTTGTTATTATTAGAACAATTTACTGAAACTTAAATTTTAATAAGTTTTAAAAGATGTATCAAATACATGTAAGGGTTAAAATGAAATGAAGTATAAACAAATTAACGCACCTTTTATAGCTGACAATACGGTAGGAGGTTTTCTCATTGTTTATGGTCGTACGATTGCCTATAAATGCTTACTCCCACTAAGTTTGGGTACTTGTTTATCATTGGCATTTGATCTCCTTTTTCACATCAAGTATACTTTGTCATTTAAGAAATGACTGTAATATTTTTTCTGTGTATGAAGAAATAACATAAAACATTTTTATGTTATTTCGAATAGACAGAAAAAAATATTACAGTCATTTCTTATAATTTAATTCTAAATTCCATTTTAAACCGTTGAAAACCATGAAAAAACGTTGAAGACGTCACGGTCACATAACTAAATTATGTCTATAGGCTCATAACTAAATAACGTCAGCCAATCATAAGACGCGTTACATCCAAAGTTAAATTATATCAAAATGTTTGTTTTTAATCTGCAAGTCAGTGTAATTTGATTTTAGGAAGTCAGTATAAGAAAAATACCCATCAAAGATGCCGAGATTATAAATAAAACATGTAATTTCTTATTTTGAGAATCGTTCTAATAATAATAGTCAAACCCGCCCCCTTCAGATCTCAAAAATTAAATTAAATTAAAGGTTAACTACAATTTAAAGTATTTCAAATTCGTTTCATGTATTCGTACACTAGATGTAACACGATTGGTTTGCAATTTGTAGCTCGTGTCTTTTTTTGCGTCTTAAATTAAGGCATTTTCAAGAACAACTTATACATGTTAAATTGTGCTGTCATCAGAGTGGATGATGAACTTAATGTCTAGTTAAATATCAAATCTAATTAAACAAGATCGTACAACAAAGAATGTGCATCTCGCAAAAATATCGTAATAGCATACATGTAACTATACACTTTCATTATTTTTATAAAAACTAATAAACTATATTTCCTATATATTTACCTAAAATTGTAAGAAACAAACAAATTCCTGCCTTCCACATGTTGGATTGACTTAGTTCTGTGACCTATAACTTCAACTGATTCTGTGCTTTATCAAAATTCCAACGGTTACAATTAACAGATAAAGGTACTATGCGTGCGTAAATGTAACTCTGTCGAATTATATCTATATTGATACTTGTTGTAATATATGTCTTATATATAATGAACTACACTTAGGATTAAAACCTCAAAACAGTGCGCCAGCCCATTAAAAACGGAAAAATAATATACAATTATGGCCCGTTGAAAAGGTGAATATCCAAAATTGTCAACACGAGAAGGTTATTTCATTGAGGGTGCAGCTATAATCCTGGTACTTTTGATAACTATTGGTACAGGCATGTTATAATGTAGAAAATGGTGGATTGAATCTAGTTTTATAGCTAGCTAAAGCTCTTGCCTGTATGATAGTGAAATACTGGCATACAACACATATAAAAGATCAATTAAAGTTGAAATTTGATTTGCAAAGGAGTAGTGATATCAAATTGTTAAACTCTTCTGTTAAGACATTATTCAAATCTTCTTGGCATATCAAGGTAGAATACAGAAAAAATCATTCATGTATGCCTATTTACTATCATTATGATAGATTGTTTTGTATGTTCAAATAACGAGCAGTTCTTATTTGGTTTTAAATTTGTCTTGTAAAACTGTACATCATTTATACATCAAGAAATTTTAACGACTTCATACGTGCATTATAATGAAGTTCATTTGCAAAGTTGTTATTCGTTCTTAACTGTGCGATCTGGAAGACTAGGTCAAAATATCCCCCTTTACAGAGTTGACTATCAGGTTTACTTTTCTGGTAAATACTTGTTTTAATTGCTTCTATCCTTTTAAAGGATTACTAATGCAAGGCAAAATCGATTTTCGAGGTTTATTTCATAAAATGTACATAAAGGCACACTGTCTAGTCAAAAGTATGGGATTTTACGAAATTGGAATTAATCAATCAACCCATATTTCCATCAATTTTCCGCTGATAAGAACCATTCAGCCTCAATCACACACATGTCTTAAGGACATACTAGTAATTTAAAAGAGCCAATACACGTAGCACGAAATGCTCCTTTTAGTATAGAATTACAATTCCAAGCACTTGAATATAAAACATATTGCAGCGAAAGACCGAATACAACACTAGTTCACGAATTGTCTGGGTTGAATTCATATCAATGAACATTTTATTTTTCTCGATTTCACCTAAAACTCTCAATTTATAATATAAACAAAAACAATACAAGTTTACAATTCATTTACAGGAAATTAAGAATTGATTGGATTTTACTGTTAACGTTCAAAACAAAGCAAAAATATGCATCCCCCATGTCCGCACTAAACTACATGTATATAATATTATTAACAGTTGCGTTGTGTTTAAAACAAAAAAGAGCAGAATATACCAAACAAACTGCCAGAGGGAGATTCCAAGTCAAAAGTCAAAACCTAATTGACAACAACATGCCTTAAATAGAAAAATGACAGAAGTCCTTAGGTTAATGGGCCTTACACATATGGCTGATTATGATATATTGGTTTTACTCACTGTGACAGGTCCAACAATGAGCTGTTATTGTTAATTTATGTGTCATTTCGTTCTTTTTTGTTCACAATTTGTAACAGTAAACCACTATAGGTCAAAGTATATGGTCTTCCGCGCAGAGCCTTGGCTCATTAGAAACTACAAGCTATAAAGGGCCCCAAAACTAAAACTGGTCAAAAACAATTCAATCAGAATGATTATCATAAACGGAAAAAAACCAGCTTACTTAGAATTCGAATAGTATAGATAAATTTAACAGATAAAATTAATCAAAAATCAAATATACAAGTATAAACAGTCTGTGTGACATAATCTTTTCAAAAGAAATATGGAGAACTTTACAATAGCTAATAACACTGGAGAGTTTGTAAACCGTATTACAGATGCAGACATTGTGATAACTATAACGACTACGGTTTTGTCGATTATAGGGTCAATTTGGCTCATTTTTGTTAACGGTCGTAAATGGATTAGAAATGGACACTTAAAAGAAACAAGGAAGCTTTTGATATACCTTACTATTTCGGATTTTTTCATTGCGATTGGAAATTTTTCGGGGGCAGTAAGATACATCAAATCAGATGACAGCAATAGTTTTAAAGTATTGAAATGTAATTCTGAACGCGATGTAGGATGCATAATTCAAAGTTTTATAACTACGTTGGGATCTTTGTGGTCTTTCTTCTGGACGACAGTAATTGCGTTCCATTTGTTGGTAACTTATGAAGAAGCAATGAAAGTTCCTGAAAAATTGAAGAAGGTCCAGGAAAAAAAGGGTGGATGCATATTCAGAGTACGCTTGCTGTATCATTTTAGCTGGCTTATTCCAGGTAAAGTAGCAAAAACAACAACCACTAGGGGTAGTTAAATTAAATTATCCTATGTCAGTGCTTTACAAAAGACAAAAATATAGACAACATTTAAAGTGTGAAAAATGAATGAACCATTATTATTAAGTTTATTTTCGGTTTCACAATTTTCATGTCACATCAACATCATTTGAACTTTGGTGTATAGTTGTCTGTTGGGCTATTATACATTGTACCACATCTCTTTTTTCAAGCTAATATTACAATGAGATGAATTGCATGCAAGGGGGTGATTGATAATGCATACACAATCTGGACATAAAACTCGAATATAAAACAATATTACAATGATTTCATTTTAAAAGTATATTAAACAAAGATTTACAGGTTATCCGTGGACAAGGAAGTTGTCATACATGTATGTGTCTTATACAATACCCTTTACCCTTGGAGAGGAATCCCAGGTTTCGTTTTACTAATATAATTACTTAGACCTCTGTTCTCTGTTTTAGGGACTGATGATTTTTTTCTTTTTGTCTTACAAGTTCTCTTTTGCTATGGTGTTGTCTTTTGTTTCGTTTGCTTTGGTCGACATTTCATTTTCAATTACCCCTAGTTATCCTTTTTACATTTTATCCAATGAAACAAATATAAACACAACGATAACCTCTAAAATAGATAAAAAGTTTTAAGATAGATCTTAAGATATCCTTTGTCAATAATTTCATTTGTTACGTATGTAGTATACTTCATTGTTCATTGACAACGCTACGGTCGTATATTAATGGAGAACTGATGAAAATGTATTTTATAATTGTTAGGTTCAATCACTACTTAAAATAAGATCTTGGTTTATATTTATCTGTTTTTTTTTCTTCTATAATTTTGTCTAGGTGCTATCTTTTTTATATTTAATTACTAATTGTGGTTGTTTGTACCGACCGATAAGCTCTAGCGCGGTCAATTTTTCTATATCAGTTTTAAGATATCATACTATAGTAATATTTTCTGCTTTTGTTAAGTTTTATTTTAAGAAATGTTATACTATTTTATTACAAACGTTTATTATGGTTTACAACCGACAGATTTAAACTTTAATATTTACCCTGCTTTCAAATGAGTACAATGTATGACAAACATGATGATTTCAAATTACCGATAGTCAACTCCCCGTGGCCATTTGTCAGCCTTACCAATTGCATTCTCATTTCTAAAAACAAGTTACGCTAGGATGAAAGATCTTGTCCTTAGTTATTTTAAGTTATAATCTTGGTCCTACTTTTTCATTTTACTCTCTATTCGATCCTGCCTTTTTAATTAGTTTACCCTGGCTTATTTTACATAAATTGACATCCTTCCATATTTTTATTTTCCAAGTTGTTTATCCTGCTTTTTAAAGTTTAATCATAGGCGCCCCGCCCCTGCCCCCATAAAAATCAAATAGTAGTTTCTAAAATACTGGAATAAACGTCTGAAATGTAACTTACCCGTTTGTGTTTTATCCCAGATTGTGACATCATTAATAAGCTGGGTAGATTCACGGAAAATGCATACATACCAGGATACGTTTATCTTGCCGATACCCCAACCACGCTTGTTTCTTAAGGTGGTACCTAACACTACAGGGAGATAACTCTGTAAAGTTAGCTAAACGTTTTAATTACGTTGTGTTGTAAAAGGAATATTAAGCTTCTCAATGATCAAAATTGATGTTTGTCAAACTGCTATATAACCAGTGTAATTTTTCTGACAAAACGGTTGGTTCAAAATTTTTAATTTTTTTTATATTTTTATTAAAGGTTCAAAGTAAAATATTTTGACAAAATTTTATGAAAATTAAACGAGTCAAATTAATTTTAGTGAAAGTGTTGGGTACCACCTTAAATCACGCGATTCTATCATATCACTTGTTTACCTTGATTTGTTTTCTCAATTGCTAAAACAAGATTTGAATAACGGAAAATTTATAATGCTTGAATTTGTCATTTCTTTTCAGTTATCATTATGAGCATCGCTGCTGGAACAAATGTTCTTGGGTCAGATCTATCTGTTGGCTCTGGAGCTTGGTGCTGGATATCTGCCTGTTTGTCGCCAAATCAAAGAACATTTTGGATGACATTTACAGGAAAAGGATGGGAGATATTGATGTATTTGCTTTGTTGTTTATTTTATTCGTGGCTTAAAATTCGTAAGATGGAAATTCAGAAAAGAAACGACAAAGTAAGTTGTTAATGTCTTTTATAACTTGATAAACAAGTATTCAATACAATGTATATTTATCTTAAGTAAGTTTAAATTTGAATTGATAAACTAAAAATCTGCTATATAATATATATTATGTATGTTGAAGTAATTTTGAAAAATATTGAGTTTTGCTAACATTTGCACACAATTTAGCCTGTAAAAAATAAAATTAATGCTGTTCTCATTGATTTTCTTTGAAGCAGTACGCATGTAGTTTGTGGATACTTCTTTTTAGCAACTCTATCAACATGACAAATATTCTGATTCGATTAACAAAAACAAATCCGTGGCACCGACCAAAACTGAAGGAATGACATCAATTGTAAGGGGAAAATAAAGGATCAGCAGAAACACTGAATTACAACTAAAGCATTGTAAAGCAAACACCAACATACATAGAAACAGACTGTAGATAACAACTGACTTATATGGCAACTGAATGTAGGTGTTGACAATTTCACTTCAATTAGGCTTGAGGTCAAAATATTTAAAAATCCAAAACCTCATGCATATACTTCTACAGCAATTATATTCATAGTTTCTTTTGCAGGCGTTGAAGCTACAAAAACTCACACCATTAACCGACCCACGATATAGAAACAATACAAATATGGATGGCGAAGAACCACCAGACATTAAACACAACTCAAATGAAAATATGAAATATTTGTATATATGGCTTATTGAAATTTGCCTCCGGATTCCAGGGACAATCCGTTACATCATGGCTGCACACAAAAGACATACTGGATACTCATCTGCTTACGACAGCGTCGATGTTTATTTTCTTCATTTTCAGTCTTTTGGTGACAGCGCCCAGGCTTTTTGTACATGGGTGGTATTTTGTGGCCCAAAATTAAAGAAAATGGTTACGTCACGTGTCTGCAGGCATCATCGGAAAGGTGAAGAGAAAAGAATGCTAATCGTACAAAAATATTAGCATTAGTTCATCTTAAGCAGTTTTCTGTCCAACTAGTAGTTAGTTTGGTGCATTTAGAAAGGAAAGACCGTAAACTTTATATCACATTTTGTTTGCATGTTATATATTTTTTTATTTCAACAAGTCGTACATGAAAACATTACTTACATCATTATGACATGTATTACATGTATTACATGTATCATGTTAACACATTACGTTCATCCTTATATGACTCGTATTTGATTTGAACACGTTGTCTTATTGTTCATAATGTTATTTAAATTTCATTGTTTTCTTATTATACTGTTATTGTAGTTGAAAATTTATGAATTAATTATATTATTATATAGCTTCAAATTATGACTGTCAGTTCTAATTGAGATACCACTGAAAAAAACGTGTAAGGATGATCCCTATTGCAATTACAATTTGTTGTAATATTGGTTTTGAAACATCTACCCAAACGAACTAAGATATAAACAGTGCAATGCATCTGTACGATCTTCAACAATTACAAAAAATCGTATTGATTATTGTATAAAGTACAAAACGCGGTATAAATCAATGCAAAGTTATTGATTGACGATGAAGATGTAATGATTTTGACCAAGTGACAAATATCACATATTCATCAGGACTTGGAACATTTTATTGTTCTAGAACTATGAACTTTCTTGTAACATTCATGTATGTTTGGAAATGGGATCCGTTCTTTTCATACAAGACGTCTTCACAAACAGCATACCTAATAAATCCATTTTAGGTAAAACAATAATTAACGCTTTGAAAATTAAGTGCATAATCTGTATCAAGTCACTATAATGTCTTGTATTTATTGCATTATATAACTAGGAGCTTTCTATTTTTTATGCCCCACCTACGATAGTAGATGGGCATTATGTTTTCTGGTCTGTGCCTCCGTTCGTTCGTCCATCTGTTCGTCCGTCTGTGCGTCCGTTCGCTTCAGGGTAAAGTTTTTGGTCGAGGTAGTTTTTGATGAAGCTGAAGTCCAATCAACTTGAAACTTGATACACATGTTCCCCATGATATGATCTTTCTAATTTTAATGCCAAATTATAGTTTTGACCCCAATTTCATGGTTCACTGAACATAGAAAATGATAGTGCAAAGTTCAGGTTAAAGTTTTTGGTCAAGGTAGTTTTTGATGAAGTTAAAGTTACATCAACTTGAAACTTAGTACACATGTTCCCTATGATATGATCTTTCTAATTTTAATTCCAAATTAAAGTTTTGACCCCAATTTCATGGTCCACTGAACATAGAAAATGATAGTGCGAGTGGGGCATCCGTGTACTATGGACACATTCTTGTTTTTTTCATCTAATTTTTCATATGTTGTGTTTTAAGCGATGCTTTAGATTTAGTTGTCTTTTTTTTGATTTTTCCGACTCCACACTACACATTCACATAATATTTTCGAATGTTTTTATTTGAAATACAAGTGTATCTTGATCAACTTGTTTTGTTTTTGTTTTGACAATTACGTTTTCAAGATTTCAATTATTCTGAATTGCACGACATGTGTCATTTTAATTACAGACGTTCACATATGGTAGGTAGTCATTTCGTACATTGACAGTTTTTGCACTACTGCCACTTCGTACCTAAATTTACCATTTCGCACCCAACATTTACTATTGTATACACTTGGTTAACCATTAACAAATACATGTTTATTGTTTCGTATTATATAATTTGGTAATTTGTTGAAATGTTTTTCTAACATCGGTTTTGAGATAATGCAAATAAAAATGTATGATTAAAAAATTAGAGAAACTTTTAAAGTTACGATATCGTTAGGGTACGACAAGGCTATACTTTGCATATATAATTTAGTAAAGATTTTTTGGATTAAATTTAATTTTAATAACACGTACAATGTATCGTCACCTTAATACTACAATTATTGTCTTGTTCTTGATTTTGATATTCCTGTTTCATACAGGACACTCGTCAGTACTATCACGGGTAGTAAGGTCGTCATATCGATGGACACGCAGTTACTGAGAGCTGGTTCAAAGCCAACAAAAAAATAAAATCAAGTAGTAAAGTTTAGATAATCAATCAGTGTCATCCATGGGTTTAAAAACTCCTCAAATAGTGAGATAAATAGATTGTGCAATACAACAATATAAGTATCTACATACTAGTAATGTTGCATATCACCTTAAAGCTGTAACAGTTATCATGTTTTGATTTTAATAACATATCAATGTTTGTACCGTTAAAAGAAAACCATTATCTTAGGATTTTATGTTTAATTGGATAAAAAAAAGGTTATGAACATAAAAGAACGTAAAACGTCCCTTTTGTCAAATCATTTTGTGTAATGCTTCCAGTACTTTCCTTTGTTCCTTTTTTAAAGGTTTATATTTCCTAACTGGTTCACTTTGTAAACGACTGTACTGATTCTTAACATTTTGCTATACGTAAGCGGTGTGTAACTATAAACACCTATTAAGTTATTTTTAATTAGGGTCCATTAACAGTTGCAATTGATTGTTGTCTTTTTCATTTGCTGCCATGACGTTATAGTTTATTTTCGATCTATAAGTTTGAATGCGCCTCTTTAATGAAGAATGGTCAGACAAAGTTGATCCTTCTATTTTATTTGATCTCATTTCTCATATCTTCTTATTTGCATGTATCTGTGAAATTTATAAGAATCTTACGTGAATAATATATAGATGCTAAACAGATGTTTTATAAATATTTATAATCGTGTAGAATATTTCATCGAAAGCCAAAAAATATTAAACACGAACAAAAAGCTTGAGCACTGTCCCCGAAACATTGAAAATGCATTAAATAGATGTCTACATCTTCATAGTGAACTGATCTGTATCCAGTATGCCTTTTTATAGCTGCCATAATAAATCGAACTGTCCCAAAACATCTCAAACACAGTTCAATCAACCATAAATACATGAATCTAATGTCTTCATTTGGTCGATTTGAAGTTGGAATTAACGGTGTCAAACTATCTACTTGTGCATGTTTCTGCAATAAAATAAAAAATGTTTTAACAGGAACTCGTACAAAAAATTATTTGACTAAGTGGTGATATATTTCATTTACTTATGTCAATGAATGAAAAATCCGGAATAATTTTGTCTAATAACTTATAGGTGTTTTTTTCATGGCATAATAAAAAGATAATTATCAATGTTTAATGTATCTAGTCGTATTCATACAACATAACGGGCGGTAAAAAGCATTGTCTGCTTATACATGTTATAAGTTTCGGACTCTTGTATACACGTTCATTTGAAAAATTTTGTTTGCCTTTAATCAATGCATTTTTTTATCGGAGGGTTGACTTCTCTTTTAGCCATTGTCTCTTTTTTCACATACAGAATACGTTTTTGTAATTGCTTGTAAATACATTCTTTTTTATTTTAAATTCTTAATGTTTATTACCCTTTTGGATCTGATCATGGCACACTTTTGTCGAAATTTCAGAAGCATGTAAAATCCAAGGCAGGAAAAATACATCAGTATTTCCCATCCTTTTCCTGAAACAGCCATCCATATGGTTCTTTCATTATCAGACAGGCAAGCAGAAATCCAGCACCATGCACCTGATCCTACAGATTAATCAGATCCAAGAATTCCCTTTGCCATTGCCGTTATAGTGATGGCACCTAGGATATTTAGAGAATCGTTGCAATTATTTTCTTGTATTTTATATTTAGATTTGATTTCTTTTTTTATATTAAAATTATAGCATTCAGATGATGTAATTTCGGATTGTAATAAGTTATCAAGTATTTCAACTTTAGTCATTTATGGGTTTATCCAATTACGAACAGAAATTGCATTTGCCAAAATTTATTACAGATTAGATCTATGCATGCAATAGTGACTAATATTTACAGTCTGCTTTGGAAAAAGTTCAAGACTTCTAATGTCATTTTATCATTTTATAAAATAATATCAATGCTTACCCGGTACGGCCCAGCTTAGTAAATGATACACGAACATTTGAATATCCTTTCTGGCATGTTCCGATTGATTAAAGCTTCCAGATTGATTTTGGTCTGTAGAATTCCACAAAAGATGGAATGCAATAATTGAGGTCCACCAAAAAGAAGACATACTAGACATCGTGGTTAGAAAACTTTGCGCAATACAACCGGAATCATTTTCTTTATGGCATGCTAAAACTTTCTCTGGACTGATGTCGTCACCATACAGAAAACGAATCGCTCCAAATAAGAATCCTATTGCACTAAATATGTCTGCTATAGTTAAATATAACAAAAGTTTCTTTGGTTCAGATATATGTTCTCCCCGTTTATATGTCCGTCCAAGGTTTATAAAAATTATAAGAGCGCCAATAATAGACAGACAGCATGTTGTTATGGTTACTGCAATATCGATATCCGTCACTTTCTTGATATATTCCCCAGTGAAATTGGTATAATTATGAACCATTGTTCTCGTCGGTATATATATCCGTAACAAGTACAGAATTACATTGTACCGGTCATTTGATTTTTAAAAATGTAAACTGCATTTTTACATCTAAAGGAAAAACATAATAATGCAATTCATCATATGCAGACCTTGCAAGTTCATTCAAATAAAGACAAAGTATATCAATTTGTAAATATTGATAACATATGAATGTATTTGATTAATATCTAACACTAGTTTATAATTGCTCACCTAACCCAATCATATCATTTGTAAATATGAGATCATTAGACCTACTGTGTATATCCTCGTAGTTGGTTTATCTATATCATTCAGTGTATATCTGTATTGCGATGATTACACACCTAAACAAAGTGATAACTGTAATGCAGTGCATCATGTATATGCATGCTCCATTATAAACATAATCATAATATACACGTGAAAGAAAACAAATCCAGGGTACGATCTAAAACCGAGCAAAACATATCAACTTGTGAGGTAAACATCGGAAGAACAGAAACACTAAAATACAATGACAACAAACGCCAATACAACATATATGGAAACGAACCATTTGATAACAACTACCACATTCCTAACTTAAAAAAAAAAGGTTGGTTGAACCTAGTTCCACGGCTAGCTAATAAAATTAACGGTACCAATTTTCTTGCACCAGATCCGCATTTCGACAATACATGTCTCTTCAGTGATGCTCGTGGCCAAAATATTTGAAATCCAAAACTTATATAAAAGATGAAGAGCTATAATCCAAAAGGTCCAAAAAGTATAGCCAAATCCGTGAAAGGAATCAGAGCTTTGCATGAGGGAGATACATTCCTTAATTTATAATAATTTCTATCAT